>NC_137202.1:10500367-10520367 GCF_960531495.2 Zeus faber | reverse complement strand
CACACACACACACACAAAGCACACTGTGTTTGGCCTGTCAGCCGTGGCAGCGCCTGTCAACGACTGACCACTTCATAGGGGACACCCAGAGCACAAGGACACGGATAGAGAGAGGAAGAGGGAAAGAAGGAGAAAAGGAGAGAGAGAGAGAGAGAGAGAGAGAGAGAGAGAGAGAGAAAGACCACCAGGAAGACACAGAAACGCCACCGAGTCCAGGCCCTTCTCAAGGAAGGTCCACTCATACACCACACCCGCACCATGCAGGATTATCTGTGTGTGTGTGTGTGTATGTGTGTGTGTGTGTGTGTGTGTGTGTGTGTGTGAGGACACTTGTTGCAAAAGGCTGTCACACTGACAAAGACTCCCTGCTCCATACAGTATTTTCAACTTATTTTACAAGAACACATGCCGTTGATACTGGATATAGGTGTAGACTGGTCTAGAGTTGAGAGGGCATACCGAGGGGAAGATATTTATTAAGCAGGGATTGTGCCTTGTGCACGAGATGGACGGTTAAGCAAATGCCAAGGCACCAGTGTCACTTCAAACAATGAGTATTAGCTTAGGAATCAGCTGCTGACCGCCCATGATGAAGCCCCCCCCCCCCCCCCCAACCCCTGGTCGGCCGGATGATCCGTGCACATGTGTGTGTTTAAGTGCACAAATGCAGGAGGGGCCATCTGAGTTTAAAATTAGTAAGTAGACACCACTAAGTGTTTCACAGAGGAAGATCAGCATAAACATACATAAAACACAATTAAAAACAGAAATGAATAAAAATTGAAATTTTTTTTGGACCACTCGTAAACGACCCAGGGATGTTTTGCTGAGAGTTACAATATAAAAAGCATGAATTAACATTTCCGTATCCGATTAAGTCACAATGGTCCTGAGCTTTGCAAGGTTTTCCAACTCGAAAGAAAAGAGCGAATCAGATACTTGCCATGTTGAGTCAGACCCTCGTCCATAGTGACACCTAGATTTCTAAAGGAGGATTTAACCATCGAGGCAAGACACCCAAGCCCATCTCTAATATTAGGGGCAAGACTCGGAGAGACAGAGAAATGGATTGCTGTTTTTTCTGCATTTATCTGAAAGAAATTATCTGCCATCCAGTTATTTATAGCATTTTGGCAGTCATTTAAAACAGACAATTTAGCAAACTTTTGAGGTTTAAAAGAGAATTGAATACCATCTGCGTAGCAGTGATGGGAGATACAGTGCCTTTAAAATGCCTTATTACCGTCCCAGGGTAAGCATATACAATGCAAAAAAAAATAGGACCAAGGACTGAACCTTGGGGCACACCAGGATAAGGCGTTTTAGATGAGGAGGCAAAGCTGCCAACAGAAACTGTTAAACCTCCAGTCAGAGAGGTGGTATGAGAACCATCGCAGGGCTGACCCAGAGATACCCACCTACAACACCATCCAACAGCACCAACACTGAACATTCCCCTGCATCACCATCCATTAAAATATCAACCGAGACTCTGAGAGGCGCTGTCTCTGTTGAGTGAAACAGCGGAATCCAGACTGAAACGTGTCAATAATATTATGCTTATCTAATGTGGTGGCGTGCTGCTTAGCAACCACACTTTCTAAAATGTTGGCAACAAAAAAACAACTTGGAGGTGGGCTTGTAATTTTGTGGTAGAAAGGGATCAAGGTTTCATTTTTTGAGAAGTGGTTGAACAACAGCTTGTGTGAATTGAGCCGGGACACGATCAGATAGCAGAGAGTTGTTAATTATGGACAACACATCAGGACCAATAGATCCATTACATTTTAAATAGAGATGTTGGTAAGATGTCAAAGGGTGCAAGAGGACATTTTCATACGGTTTACCAAGTTAGTAGGATCTTGGAGAGTTACTGGAGAGAAACTCTCCAGGATTATAGGCCGAGAGGTGCAGGAGATAAGCGGGAGGAAGTGAGGGGACAACGTTCGATCTGATATCATTTATCTTGCCCACAAGGAAAGAAAGGAACGTGTTACAGTAAATTCCTCACTTGAAAAAAAATAATGGAACAGCGGGTGGTGCAGGAGCAACAATATTACTAATAGCGTCAAATAAAACTTTGGGATTGCGCCGATTGTCAGACACAAGATCAGAGAAATAGGTAGCTCTGGCATCCTTTACCACATTATTGAAATTCACAGTTGTTGCAGGTATGGCGCCTCCTCAATGATCCGATCACCAACTGGATTTTTTCTCTCATATACGTGTAACATGCAAATGAACAACACAAAATACAGAACTGTTTCAAGTAAAGAAGCTGCCTCTTTCACATCCTTTGTCCAACACTCCATCTACTCAATTGATGCCGTTTTCTCCCATTCTTTTCTTCTCGATCCCACAAACACAAACGGCTTTGAATCCCGTTCGACAGCGATCTCGGAAACTAAAAAACTTGGGCGGGTAGGTCGCAACAATGTACTGCGTAATGGCAACCCGTCACCTGCGGCGGGTCAGGGATGTAACTCGGTAAGATTTGCGATTTCCCGGTCCAGCCGCATGTTCAATATGAATTGTGGTCACGTCAACAGAAAATAAAAAAGAATTGCAATTAACAAACCGGCAATGAGAGAGGAGGCGAGAGAGAGAGAGAGAGAGAGAGAGAGAGAGACTGCAGGGAAGAATATTTCTGGGGGATGGGTAGGGGGAGTGGGGGGCGAGGCTCTTTTGTATTGGGGTAAATTACAGCCGCGTTTGATTTGCATGGGGGTGTCGTCCCGAACCATATGGCGGTTTTTAATTCCTGCCAGTTTCATCTGGATGGCTCGGCTCGGGCGGTGCCGAATCCTGCCCACCATCAGGGAAATCTATCAGCACAAACCGGAATGCTTAACAGCGAAAGGACTTCAATTTCCCACCTTAATGGGCATCCCATTTATTTTTCTCTACTCTGCTCATTCCCTCACCACCTTCTCTCTCCTCTCTCTCTCTCGTATTCTTTTTTTTCAAGTGCGTGGCGTTATTAAACCGCATCTGTTTTTTCCCCCTCTCTCTTTGTTGTCATTCTTTTCATTCCTGTCTTCACCGCATCCCTTATTCTGCATTGATTTCCCCACTTAGGGGAAGAGTGGACTCGGAGGGAAAATACGCCTCCGTTAAAACACTCCACAGCACGTCCCACACACACACACACACACACACACACACACGGACCCAAAATAAACACATGCAATACCTTTCCTATATCAACTTGCGGACGACTGTACACACACCCGTCACAGAAGCCTGATGGACGCCTTGCAGACATACAGTATGCACACCCAAAGAACAATGTGCAGGCAAACACATGCAGTCACACACACACACACACACGTTAAACCAAAATACTGTAAAACACACACCTGAATACGAAGACACAGTTGACAGCACACACACACACACACACACACACACACACACACACACACACACACACACACACACACACACACACACACACACACACACACACACACACACACACAATGCAAACTACACTGAAAACCTGACAGTAGACATGTGCAGTGTTTGTGTATTGTTTGTATCTGTGGTGTGTGTGCGTGTGTGTGCTGCTTTTAATCGTTTGATGCCTTTTGTGTGGCTTGACAGCAAGAGACTAAGAGAAGTGGCTAATAAGTCCAGCCTTTGCGTGCTCCTGCTGGGCTGAGCAGTGTCTTCACACACACACACACACACACACACACACTGACATATAAACAAATACTCACATAAACACACATGCTTGGCCACAGAAAAACACCACACACAGATGCACACACACACACACACACACACACACACACACACACTTACACACACACACACACACACACACACACGCGCGCACACACACACACACACACACACACGCACACACGCACACACACACACACACACACACACACACACACACACACACACACACCATAACAAGCAAGGAGGACTGCAACTCACTTCATGTGTCATACCAAATGCACGCACACACACACACACAAACAGCCCCCTAATCATCCCGATGTCTGGTGCTAGTGTGGCGATCACCACTCTGCTGCACTGCCATGATGGGCCAATTAAGTGGCCATATATCTGCCTTAACAGTCTCCTCTCGCTGAACGGACACAAGCAGAGGAACAGCAGTGGGCTCCGACGCCAGCCCACCCGTGGCTAGTGCACTCAATTTGTAGCCTAAAGCCCACTGGCCGCAACACTCAGCCATGATTATGACTACTGGCTCTGCTGAGGATTCTTCAGCTGCCTTGAAAGGGAAGGGGTTGACTGTGGTTGTGTGTAGAGAGAGAGAGAGAAAGAGGGAGAGAGAGAGAGATAGAGGGAGAGAGAGAGAGAGAATGCCCTGTGTGCTCAAATATTTATTTACAATTTGGCTGCTCAATGTGTGTATGTATTCTGTGTGTGTGTTTCAAGATGTTTTAAGATCACACAGTATACCACACAAGCCTGTATACGTAAAATAAAACATGAGCTACTTAGAAGTTCTCAAGATACAAAAAGGGTACAATTTGATTGGACATCAGTGCACGCTCCTCTGATCGATGAATAGTTCAGCACTCCCGCCAATGGACAGCGCTTACATACACTACTTCTCTGCCAAAGGCTGTTTTTTACTGCTCAAAACATAGCTTCAATCAGACAGATACAGATGTCTATAGACATCCAGAGACTTAATAATAAATGGTGGTCCATAGGGCCAGGCAATGCTAGGTATAGACCCGGCAGTCTACATTTAAAAAAGAATAGACATGGACTATGGTTAATGGTGAGAAAAAAAAAAACAAAGTCGAGGGTCTACAGTAAACTTCACAGTAGAAGCAGCAGCGTTATTTATAAGTAGGGTTGGACAATATATGGATATATAATCAATATTTAGGATTTTGGTCATTCATGATATCATGACATTACATAATGTCATTACATGTTGTCTTTAAGGTTGCATTGATGTAAGACATTTCATGAGATTTTATGAATAATTTCTGGATTTTATAGACTTCACCAACTTCATAGTTCTACTTTAGTCTCGCTTGTTTGTAATAGTATTTGTAATATTACATGACTTGACTGTTTCTGAAATATGTCACCCTGAAAATATTGTTCATTAATCAATATTGAGGTATTGGTGAAAACATATTGTGATGTATGATTCTGTCAAGGGCAAAGAAAGGACAGAGACTAACTTCACAAGTAGGACACAAAACAGCATTCAAGCAGATAGACACATACATGTTTGGCTCACCGAGTTGTATTATCTATTACCTTGTGTTGTTTTTGATGTTAAATTATGCAATATTTTGCTAATAGTGATGGGTCATCACACTTACTCCCATTTCTTTTCACTTTCCGCAGGGTTCCTATACCTCAAACAAACAGTAGTCAAAAAAAAATAAAAATTAACTGGTCTCCTTCCAGGGGACTTGGTTGGGCCCCCTCCTCCCTTCAGGAGTGTTGGGCCCCGGGCTGCTGTGCTGGCTGGTGAAGGCGTGGCCGGACTTGACTGTTGCAGGGGCTCCTTGGTGGGGTGGCCTGGCTGCAGGGCTGCTGGAGGGTCCCGGCTGTGGCTTCTGGGTGGAGGAGCTAGCTGCAGAAGGTTACCCATGGTGGCTGCTGCGCCTGCTTCTCCCTCGGTCCTCCGCCGGACACCTTGGGTGATGCTGCTGCCAGTCGGGAGAGGGTTGGTGCTGGGGCCGCCGGCTGACCTGCTGGTGGTTCCAGGACATCTTTGGACGGCCCCCTCGGTGTCTCTTCCCCGTGCCGGAGAGTCCCTGTACAGGTGCCAGTGTGCAAGTTTTCCCTACCACGTGCCACCCAAGTGCCGTGTTCAGGGCCCTCCGGCCCAGAGACACAGAAGACGGGGGTTGTAAACACCAGTTTATTGTAGAGTGGGCCAGCTGGAAGTAGCCCAGGAGCAGATAGCATGTGTCCTGACATGGGCTCCTCTGTGTGTGGGGATGGCAGTTTTACCTGCTGCTTGTTAGACAAACCAACCAGCAACAGGTATGAAGCCACTCTAATCCCAATTACCTAGATCCAGGTTAGGTGTGGCTGCTCAATTCACACCATCCCCACACCACAATAGGTTAATGTATTTTGAGAGTTAATAGGTTAAATGTATTTTAAGGGTTAATAGGTTAAATGTATTTTAAGGGTTAATAGGCTAAATGTATTTTAAGAGTCAATAGGTTAAATGTGTTTTAAGTGTTAATAGGTTAAATGTATTTTAAGAGTCAAGAGGTTAAATGTATTTTAAGGGTTAATAGGTTAAATGTATTTTAAGGGTTAATAGGCTAAATGTATTTTAAGAGTCAATAGGTTAAATGTGTTTTAAGTGTTAATAGGTTAAATGTATTTTAAGAGTCAAGAGGTTAAATGTATTTTAAGGGTTAATAGGTTATATGTAATTTAAGAGTTAATAGGTTAAATGTATTTTAAGAGTTAATAGGTTAAATGTATTTTAAGAGTCAATAGGTTAAATATATTTTAAGAGTTAATAGGCTAAATATATTTTAAGAGTCAATAGGTTAAATGTATTTTAAGAGTCAAGAGGTTAAATGTATTTTAAGGATTAATAGGTTAAATGTATTTTAAGGGTTAATAGGTTAAATGTATTTTAAGAGTCAAGAGGTTAAATGTATTTTAAGGATTAATAGGTTAAATGTATTTTAAGAGTCAAGAGGTTAAATGTATTTTAAGGATTAATAGGTTAAATGTATTTTAAGAGTCAATAGGTTAAATGTATTTTAAGGATTAATAGGTTAAATGTATTTTAAGGGTTAATAGGTTAAATGTATTTTAACAGTCAATAGGTTAAATGTATTTTAAGAGTCAAGAGGTTAAATGTATTTTAAGGATTAATAGGTTAAATGTATTTTAAGGGTTAATAGGTTAAATGTATTTTAAGGGTTAATAGATTAAATGTATTTTAACAGTCAATAGGTTAAATGCATTTTAAGGGTTAATATGTTACATTTATTTTCAGGGTTAATAGGTGTATGCGTACTGTATTTTTACTTTTTCTTTTATAACTTCAGTTTAACACAACTCACTGATTGGTCAAAATATGTTCCTCTGCCATTGTTTCACTTGACACTTGACTGCAGTGAAAATCAAGTCAAAAAATATTAAATATCGAATAAATATAATATATAATATCATGTATGAAAATAAAGATAAATTACACATTAAGAATGATAATAAATATAAAAAAAGAGAGACGATTAAGTTAAATTGTGCATGTAAAGTAACAAAATGTTGCCTCAATTATGTTAAGTAAATTTGGCTTTCTAGGAATTTTAAAGAGAAATTCGATTGGAAAATATTTTGCTGCCAAGAGAGCTTAAGAGGAGCGCCAGCCCCCGTCTCCGCTTAGAAGATTGAAAATAAAAGTATTTTGAAGCAAGTGAACCAGAGGGTTGCCTGTGAATGGCAGTCCACATTCTTCACTTTCTCTCTTGTCTCCATTTCAATTAGAGACAGAGCGGCGGTGTCGATGAACAAAAACAGGACGGTATTTAAGACGGCAGACGTATGATGGATGAGACCCAGCAAGGACAAATGGAGAGGGTGCGATGGCTGGAGGGGAGATATTGAGAGTGTGCAGGACGGCTATGGGGGAAAAGGAGAAGGAAAAAAGTAAGAAAGAAAAGAAAGAGAGAGAGAGAGAGAGAGAGGGAGAGACACAAACGCAGCCTTTTGAGGAGGCCGGACCGGAGAGAGATTAAGAGAGGAAAGCGAGACGGGGTGAGTGTTCGGGAGTGCTCTGCAAGTGATTATCCTAATTTAGTGGCCGATGCAAATCTAGACGAAGTCGCGTCGGGGAAGCCGCCGGATGGATTCGCCCGGAGTCGCCCCGGGGACCGAGCCCCCGCCACCTGGCCAGCGCCGCAGTCGCTGCCCCAGCTGATGCACAATCAACCGTGTCTCTCATCCATCTACCCCCCCCGCATCTTCCCCTCTCCCCCCCGTCTCCCTCTCTGTTCCTTGAACGCAGAGGGGTAATTTAAGACATCCGAGTGGGTAACCCTAGCAACACCGCACGCATCGGGGACCAACAGGGGTATTATTTTGTTTTGTATTGCTTTTTGGGTTTCAGTGTGTGTGTGTGTGTGTGTGTGTGTGTGTGTGTGTGTGTGTGTTGGGGAAGGGGGCTCGCAAAAGGTTTAGTAAGTCTATCTGAGCTCACTGACAGTCCCTTTAGAATCTTTTCTCTCTTTTTCCACCACTTGAGTCCCACGGTGCTGGGATGTTGGAGCACATCATCTGCAAAGAAATAATACAGCTCTGGAAAGGACACGTGAGCAATTGTGTTTGCTCCCTCTTACCTGAATTAGCATCCTTTCTAGTCCAAGGGACATGAAGGCGCTCTACAATGAGTCCTCATATCCATTCACATATACATTCATATACAGATGGTATCATATAATGTACATACTATTGACTGAATTTGTATTGAAAACTAGATAAAATTGTAAAAGTGCACCTCTCGATCTCTATATGTAGATAGATAGACAAATAGATAGATTGTTTGCTGTTTTACATGTGCATTATTATAATTTTAACGTATTAAGGCGTGTGTGTGTTTGTGTGCGTGTGTGTGTGTGTGTGTGTGCGCGTGTGTGTGTGTGTCTGTGTGTGTGTGTGTGTGTGTGTGTGTGTGTGTGTGTGCAGTGACAGTGTGTCACACCACCTATACACACACATGCACAAAGACATATACACACATTCTTCCACCGGCCAACAGTCCAAAGCAAGGTGCTGAACCAAGCAGGCTGAGTGGTCATCCATCACCGGGGCAGAGTGTGTGTGTGTGTGTGTGTGTGTGTGTGTGTGTGTGTGTGTGTGTGTGTGTGTGTGTGTGTGTGTGTGTGTGTGTGTGTGTGTGTGTGTGTCTGTGTGTCTGTGTGTGTGTGTGTGTGTGTGTGTGTGTGTGTGTGTGTTTGTGTGTGCGTGTGTGTGTGTGTGTGGTGGAGGGCAGCTTTTTTTTTCTTCCTTTTGACACCCAGGAGATAAGGTGGGTCTTCAGTGGGAGGTCTCCGCAGACAACACCCGTCTGCCGAACCCACCCCCCTCAGCCGTCACCCCCGTGGTCACGGGGGTTAGGGCGGATAAGGGCGTCTGGAGATTCCACCCCTGTTAACCCGGGCAAAGGAGACGTCCACCCCGCGGATGCAAACCCGGACCCCCACCCACCCGTCCGCCCCGACAACCCCCCTCCTCCTCTCCCCGCTAGAGCTCCACAGCTTAGAGTGGGCTCTGGCTGCGATCCGACCTTGACCAGGGCGAGAGGTTCTGTTCAGCTCTTAATGGTCCTTCAAGGGGAGATTTAGTTTTGGAACTAAGATGCAGGATAACGGAAGCAATAAAAACACAGTAAAATAATGAAGGAAAATCCATAGCTATTGCACTTTGCCCGGGGGGAACCTGCACCTCCGTTCCTTAGAGGAAAAGTTCACATTCCTCTGAAAGACGGGGGCCAGAACTGCGCAAGATGGACGTTGCCTTCCCCACTTTTTATGGGTGATAAGGCTCGGGATACAGGGGCGGCACAAGGCGACCCGCTCTGAAACCCAAGGGTTCCATTATTGCTGAGAAAGAAGGAACACATTTGGCTTACGCCGGCGTGTTGTCCCCTTCGTCCGACTCCTCGCTCACTTTACACTCTCAACATGCACCTCTAACACTCACCGGCACTGGATTGGGGCAGGACGGACGGACGGGTTGATGGATTGGGCGGATGGAGCGGGTGGCGCGGGCGGCGGTGGATGTGGAGATAGGAAGACGCGTGGCGAGAGAAGAGAGGGAGAACAGAGAGAGGGAACGCATAGATTGAATCCCTTTGACACGGTTGCTGCGGGCGAAATGGAAACGGGGGGGAAAATTGATTGAACTTTTATGAAAATTATATCAAGTTGGGGGCTCGTTCATTTGCAGCTGGGCGGACCCCCCCCTCCCACACACACACGCACACACGCACACGCACACACGCACACACACACACACACACACATTATGTACATGAGCAGTGTCCTGTATGTGTATGATCTGCAGGGGGCTGTGATTCGGAGTCGCGCCAGGGAACAGCTCGTGTTTTTCTGATTTATTCTGATTCATACGCAGCCCTTTGAAAACTTGACTTTCACACTGATCATTTCCGTGCATTGAGAGAAGTTTTTGGGGGGGGTTTTCGGTGTTGTTGCTTCCACTCCCCTGTCGGGCCAAGGTGCAATCATTTTTCCAGTGATATGATCGTTATTCGTGGCTTTGTATTTATTTCTCTTGGGGAGAATTCTATTCTCTCTAATTCTGTTGGACTCTCTTTTCGTTGGGAGTGACAAGGATGGTCAGGATTAAGAATGAGTACATTAGAGGGACAGCTCAGGTTGGACAGTTTGGTGGAAAAGTGAGAGCGAGACTGAGATGGTTTGGACACGTGTGTAGGAGAGATGAGAGTTACATCGGGAGAAGGATGCTGAGGATGGAGCTGCCAGACAAGAGGAAAAGAGGAAGTCAAAGGAGAAGGTTTCTGGATGTGGTGAGGGAGCGCAGATGCGCAGAACAGAAGGTATTGGAGGCAGGTGATCCGCTGTGGCGACCCCTAACGGGAGCAACCAAGAGAAGCAGAAGAAGTAATTATTTCTCTTCTCCTCTGCACGCCATAGAAAAATGCCCCGATCGATCCGAAAAACGAACCTGGTGACGAACGCTTGAAACATTTAAAATCGTTAGATCTTCTTGCTGACGGTGTCTTTTGCTTACACCACGTCAGTTAAACACTGTAGATCTATGCAAAGGAACGGACATTCTGAATAGTTAAATGGTGATCAATTCCGCGCCGGGCCTGTGAGTTGACACTAGCCTGTAACAGGGATCGAAAAAAACTTTTGTGTTGCTGTAATCCAGAAAAAAATCCATCGGAGCCATGAAAAAACAACGTCTTTGGGGACGGATAAGCGCACAGTTCATTTCTTTCACCGCGTGCGCCGCCGTGCTTGTTTTGTCGTGTTGTTTTGCTTCGGCGCCGCGACGGTTCCGCCGGAGCCGCTGGAGTGGGTCGGCGCTGGGTGGTAGTCGGAGAGGCGGGATGCTGCCAGGGGGGGCGCCATCTGGCAGCGGCGTCTCCGGCGCAGAGCAGCCTGCCTTTCAGGATCAGAACCACCGCTGGGTCACAGATCCAGATCACAGCTCTCACACACACACACACACACACGCACGCACGCACGTACGCACGCACGCACGCACACACACACACACACACGCTGCAGATACTAGCGATATGCAGATGCTGCGCTAGAGCTCACCATACTAATTGCACTCTGCAGTTGTCAATCAAGCTTTGTTTTTTTCCCATTTATCTCATCATTATGATTCTCTCTCTCTCTCTCTCTCTCTCTCTCTCTCTCTCTCTCTCTCTCTCTCATTCTCTCTCTCTCTTCCCGCTCTTCTTCGTAGCAGCGATCTCCATCAACCTGCTCCGTGAGCGGCGCTCCCCCGGGGACGGCAGAGATCAATCTTGAGATGCATTAGAGATATTCATTAAGGCCGCGGATGCGGAACGCCGTGCGCCATCGCACTGCGCTCGCAGAGACGCGGGAAATAAAAACAAAAACAAGGCAAAAACAAAACAACAGCAACTGAGCGAAGCCACGTGGAATCCGCCGGCGTCCAAACAATCTCTTGATGGACGCCGTCGCCATTTGTGCCCAAAGGGAATGCGTTTGGTTGTGTTTGTATTAATTGATGGATGCAGAGCTCAGCATAGCATGGTGGATTCCTGTCAAAACCCATCACTTTTATTTCCAAAAAATATTTATTCAAACTTTTATTTTCACCACAGATCACCTGTTGTTGTGGCGGGTAGCCATTATCCAAACACCGGAAGAAAAATCTGAGATGTGTCCAGGATACGAGGATTATTGTACGGGTCATGCCAAAGCAGCCGCCCCTTTGCCCCTTGATTTTCACGGTGCCCTTTTTAATCCGGGCGCATTTTCTTCTTTTTTTTTTACGTGAATGGGAATGGAGGCGACGGATTTTCATGGGCAAGACATGCATATTCATGAGCAGCGCGTCCTTGGCACAACGGCGATCAGGGCGCCCGCGATGGCGCGCATCGGGGTGCCCCGTGACCCGCGCTCCGCTGCGCGTGCCCGTGCCTCCTCCCCTTCTTTTCGTCTCTGCACCGGCCTGAAGTACACACAGGAAAATACACGATATACGAAAGGCCCTCGATCGAGTGGACCTGTACTTTCTGTTCCTCTTTTTTATTCCACAAACCAGTTGCATCGTCAACTTCTTGTCAAAACAAGTGAACAAACATGGATGTGTGGAAGACGCTCTTGTCAAAACAGCAGGACTGTTTGGTCCCTACACCCCCTGTGTGCAAACAACCGGCACAACCCCCCCCACACACACATACTTCTTTTTGTTTTAGAATTAGAATAAACACACAAATACACAAACATACTGTACATACACAGCTGTGACTTGTTTTTTTTGTTTTTTTTCTTTTCAACAGGATGTTGATCTTGTTTGTTTCATGGAACAGGTGCATCCCACTGCTCTCCACAGTTGCTGAACTACCGTGCATCACCATGATAATTATTATTATTTACCCTTAGAATTTATCTTTTATGTTTTCTTAATTGAATTTGAAACATCGCAAACAACTTATATGGAATGATAGAAAGTAGTCGTAGAAGTAATTACTATATACTTTCTCGCATTAATTAGGAGAATTACTGCACAAAGAAATATGAATATCTATTGAACAAAAAGAAAGCAAAAGAAAAAAATTATTATAAGAAAAATTGCAGATGGGTTCCTGTTATTACTTTTAAGATGATATTACAGCTTATTATTGTTTGGGCAGAATTTGTCTATTCCTTAATCCAGCCCAACGCCCAATAAATAAATAAATAAATAAATTGTAGAAATAAAAAAAATGAAAAGAATACGGTGGTTCAACTCAAGTCCTCGAGCTGTAAGATAAAGTTAATTTGAGAATGAGTCAATGTAGTGCTGGTCAATGAAGAGCCCAAGACAAAAAGAGGCAATGTTAAAATTTGTTGTCATGTTTTTGTGTGCTTTCCTCAATCAGTGTTGCCGTTTCACAGCTGCTGACCGCTGGCGTGTGTGTGTCTCACTTTGAGATGAGGCCCAGCGATGTGTAAATATATGGGCATACTGAGCAGCTCCTTGTAAAGATGATTGACTGGGGCGTTGCGCTCCACGGTTAATCATCGTGTCAGCATAATACTGTGTGTGTGTGTGTGTGTGTGTGTGTGTGTGTGTGTGTGTGTGTGTGTTTTATGTACGCTATGTGTGTGTTCACGGTGGGGGTAGTAGAGCATTACATTCCAGTGATTCTTTATTGTGTCATCATTTATTTTTACCCCCTTCCTTCTGCTCGTCTTGCATGTCCTACATGGCTGCGGTTCATCCTTCCTTTTTACCGGATCTTACTTTGGTTGTTCGCTCCGCTGTGCCGGTCTTGTACTCTGTATTGGTTGTTTTTTGAACACGACTGGACATTTTCCTCTTTTTGTTCGTCCACCCTGTGTATGTCCTGAACTGATTGTTAAACGATAAGAAGCATCTGCATCTGCAAGCGGACCAGGTTTTGAGAGTTTGTTGTTGATTGAAAAAAGGACGGTGGGAGAAAAAGTTGCCATTCGGTTTTTATGTTTATGTTTGCATTCATTTGGATAAATATCAACAATATAAAGTATTACAGGCTGTCCCCGGGTTATGAACGAGTTCAAGTCTGTTTGTTCGTCGCATTGGTATGGAATTTGGGACAGTTACCTACAGTTCACATCTAGCGTCAATTAGTCAAATGTTTGTGTTAGTATATAGTAGATGTTTTACCAAAAACATCTTAAATATAATAATACAGTAGTAATAATAATAATAATAATAATAATAATAATAATAATAATAATAATAATAATAATAAATGTAACTACACTACAGTATTTATAATTGAGAGAGAGAGAGAGAGGGAGAGAGCGACAACAGCGTAGCGTTGTTCTCCCTCGGGGGACACAAACCACTGAAAATGTGTAGTATTTTGAGCGCCGCACAAAGTAGTCTGCCTGTTCATTAGTACAAACAAAGTTTGTTAGTCGATATTATTTAACAAAAGGCTTTATGGAGGTCGGTACGTCGGCGAAGTCGGGCGTTCGTAACCCGGCCACTGTTAGTATATACCTCACTTTTCATAATTTCTTGTTGTAATGTTATTTTTGTTTGTTGAAAGGGTTTCGACAGTCAACTGAAATGGTAGATGTGTGCAAACAATACCCAGAAGACAAAATGTTCCTCCAACCCCAAAAAAAAACAAAATGACTTGAGAAATGTTCTGAATTAAAAAATCCAAAGAGATGATAATTACTGTTCATAGGGGGAGAGCCACTCCACCGCAGCATCACAGACTGTAAACATGATGCACATCAAGAAATGGCCGGATGGGGACGGGTGGGGACGGGTGGGGACTGAGAGAGGGATGGAGGGAGGAAAATTCATTTGGGCCCATCTCGAATCCGGGCGGCGCGCACACAAGACGGAAGGAGCCGAGATGTTAATCACTCAAAGGTCTTCTGGGCAATAACACCGCGCAGGCCGCTCTAATTATCACCATAAAGTCCGGACCCCAAACGTAAATGTCACCGAACCCCCAACGCTGCTGTCGCTCTTGAATAACTGTTATAGGTTCTGGCCTTGATTTTCCTTAATCGTAAGCATGTCATTTGTATGTAGTTCATACTGCGGCGCTTTTATAATAACCGTGCTCTCGTCCTTACCTTCAGAAGCTGCTTTATTTGGGGCCTGCATGACACACCTGTGAATTTTGCACTGCGATATTCTGACTATATGCTGCTTAAATGAAATCAATATCCCACTTGCATTAATTTTGCATAGGGGTGTTATTATATTATTATTATTATTATTATTATTATTATTATTGCTATTATTATTATTATTATTATTATTATTATTATTATTATTATTATTATTATTATTATTATCATTATTATTATTATTATGTATTTTTGCATGTGAACAAGAAATTGGCCAATAAATATTCAGCCTATTAAAAAGGATCTGGATCCTTAGTGTCTGCACAATGTTTTGTATGTCTATGTACACCTCTCCCCAGGGTTAATTATGACATATTTTTTTAATGTCGAGAGTGATGGAATGAGAGTTTTACATTAATAATTGTATGAATAATAACAGATTGCGCTCGTTTAGAACTACATAATTAAACTTGAGGTCAAAGTTAGCCGTCAGAGCCTAAGGGAAAGGTTTACCTGTGTACGTGTGTGTGTGTGTGTGTGTGTGTGTGTGTGTGTGTGTGTGTGTGTGTGTGTGTCCGTGTCCGTGTGTGTGTGTGTGTCTGTGTGTGTGTGTGTGTGTGTGTGTGTGTGTGTGTGTGTGTGTGCACACTGTGCATGTGTATCCATCCAAAGTACACCTATAAGTCCTTCCTTGCATACAAAAGCATAGACATGCAGACAGACAGACAGAGAGAGACAGACAGACAGACGGGCAAACAGACAGACAGAGAGACAGACACATAGAATGATTAGCTTTTGTTTGCCCTTCAAAAATAACATTTTCCAATGAACTCTTCAGAGACAGCATAAGGAATGCAGACTGAAGTTAATGAATTCTAATCAAAAAACGAAAACTAAAATAACAAAAAACAACTTCCAACACTTTGGTTTCATTTCTCTCTCTCTCTCTAAGATCAAAGACAGACTCAAAACCATTTACTGAGAATTACAATGATCTGTGGAGAAAAAAAACAACAACAACATTAATAATAGGAGAAATTGTAACGAGTGGCTGGGCAACAAACAAACAAAAAATAATAATGATAAAAAATGATAAGAAAATATACAACAGAGGGAGGGATCGACTAATTCACGGGGGAGGGGAGTGCATTCCCTTTATTGTTTCTTTTTTTCTTTCATCTTCTGTTGTTTGTGTTCGTTTTTTTTTTTTTTTGTTTATTATAATGTTTTGTTGTCCAACTGAGAGATTTGGATTCTCATGTGTCGTCCAAAAGGGTGGGACTCGGGTGGTATTCCGTCAGTGGGGGTTAACTCATATCTGCATTGTATATGTGCATGTGTGTGTGTGCGTGTGGTGTGCACGTGCACACACACACACACACATGCATCTGTGTGTCCTTGTTCACGCAACTGTATTCCCCAGATTTCCACAAAGAAAGTAGGGTAAGCCATAATTGGCCTTGCAAGACGAACAATTGGTTATAACCTATATATATATATATATATATATATATATATATATATATATATATATAGAGAGAGAGAGAGAGAGAGAGAGAGAGAGAGAGAGAGAGAGAGAGAGAGAGAGATAGAGATAGAGAGAGAGATGCACTATAGTCCATTCCAGATTCCAATCATTCCACTATACTAACTAAACTCTGAACCCAGGGCCAGCCCTCGCCTATTTGGAGCCCTAGGCCAGATCTGTAGAAGGTGGCACCCCTTAGGCCCTGTAGCATGCACAAGGCATAAAAGTCCTTACAGGTGCATCCACCCTCCCATGCACATTGCATACCTCACAGCCCAACACAACCCATTGCCTCGACCCAACCTTTATTTCTACATTCTAGTGTATCTTTATGCAAGTAAATCACAAAAAAACATTTTTGTCTTAAAACATAAAAAATAACATCCGGGCAGCCACCATCTTTTTATTTAGCATTTCAAAAATATATAACAATTTTCTTCCATATATATATATATTTTTTTCATTTTTATTTCCTCTTCTCCGCTTCGTGCCCTCATGGATAATTGGTGCCCTATGTGACCGCCTATACAGCCTATGCTCAGGGCCGGCCCTGTCTGAAGTGCTTCGCACTGTTCTTTCTTAAAAGATTTTTCCTACAAGGCCCTGAAACTTGTTTTCTTTCTTTCTCTTTTTTCATTCTTTTTCTTGTATGGGAATTTTTCTTTTTTTCCCTTTTTTAATGTACTCTGAACCGCTCTATTATGGCTTCGAGTCGCAGATCAAAGGTAGAATTACATGTCCTTTTCACATGGAGGAGCTATTATTCACAGATTGGTGCTTTCTCTTCCAGCCTCTCTCCATCTCTCTCACTCTCTTCTCTCTTCTCTTTTTCATTCAATCAAACCAGTTTTTGAGGTATTTTGCAAACAGTCAGACGGACAGGGGGGAATGTAAAGAAAGTTGCTTTCACACATGAGCTCCGAACAATGTCTGGATAATCAGGTCCAGACATTGTCTGGAGTTGCCCTTTCACAGATGTAGTTCAGCTCAGATCGTCCATGTCCGACGCTTTTACATTACCTAGAAATATTCTGTCTGAGATACTATACTCTGGGCTGAGCCTGGGTAGAGCGTGCAGGAGGCAGGACGTGACGCAATGACACTGCAGAGTTTTAGCACACCCAAGATGGCGGCCCAGGCTACCGACTTGTCTTTTTTGGGGTTGATACTCCATGTATTTGAACGTAATATAAACAAAACAGTGGAAAGGAATAGAAACGGAGAAAGTAGTACGAAGCAGCTACGCTACATGCATGAAGATTCACACAAAGGTAAATAACTGGCATGATAGAGACGTCTTCAACACCCGACACGCCCCCTCGCTTGCTGTGAATTATCCAGACAATCACCCGCTCTGTTCACACATACCGCTGAATTGGACATTACGCAGACTTTGTACTAGGGTGCTGGTAATGGCTGATTCAAATGATTCGGACATTTGCGTTCACACATACAGCTCCTCCGGGTAATGTCCGGATAATTTCAGGGTTGCAGTGCATGTGTGAAAGCAGCCAAAGTTTGATGTTGTAGTCTCGCTGTCAGTATTTCAATGGTTAAATGTGATGGGAGGGAATATGTTTATCATTGAGAAGAAATTCAGAAATATATACGTAAGCTTTGATAAGGTGATTTGCTTTTTGTTTGATTACATTTATTTCACTGAATATCAATAATTATAATACAAATTCAATTCATACCGATTCGTAGGGATCGCCTAAAATTTCAAACAAATACAAATTTTATTTTATAAATTTTGATGCGATCTCTGACTCAAAATGGTGATGCGATCCAAACTGTGAGTTTTGTGATCCGTTGCACCCCTAGTAGTAGTTATAGAAATTGTATGAATGTGACATGGGCTACGACAGAAAGCACAAATTTACAGAGTGAAACTGCACGCAGGCACAATGGCACACACATGCATGGACGCACTACATGACCTACGAGCACATAGTATGTAAGGCTATTGCGGAAAATTTTATTTTCCATGTGTTTTATCACTGTTGTGTTGCAAACTGCAGCCCAAGCCTACCCTCTAAAATATATGCGCAAAAAGCAATTCCATACAACTGACCATATGAATTCAAAAACTAGGCCACTAAACCCGCACGCAACTACACATTAAAGGAAAAATATGAATAAAGGCAAATCCTTAATTAAGGTTGGACACACAAAACCATAATAATAACAACACCAAGATATGCAATTAGGACTTTATAGCCACATCCATGAAACATTAAATGGGTGCACAGTTGCAACAACTACCACAGGCCTAAATAGCAAAGTGCACCAAAAAAGAAGAGACATACTGTATCACACTGTTTATAACCTTCAGAAAATGAATTTATCCACTCACCATTAGAAGTGCCGGACTCGACGGCTGCCAGTACTGAATCTCCTTAATACAATGTCTTTCCATTAAATTTTTAATTTTTCGGGTGAGGTCATGCTCAAAAACCAACTGGACAAGCTGAGCCTTACGAGTGTACAGCAATGCGGCTGTGGTCCGTGAAAAGGTTCTTCAGCACAGAGAAAGAGTTTTTCACACATGTAGGTGGAGGCATCAACCGTGAATGCAAACAAAACACTGGGCATGGCCTTGAGTGACTTGTGCTGTTCAGTGAGAAGGCTGTCTACTTCTCTTGATTCCATATTCTTGAGTGGGGAGATTGCTTTGGAACGGTGCACTCCATTTCCACGACGGCTGAATTGGTTAGGTCCATGATGGGCTGTATGGTCTTTACATCTAAAAATGTCTCTCCATCCAGGTCAAGAGCAGCGAGAGCACTGGCCAACCTTGAATTACGCTCACTCAAGCGCGTTTCCATCTCTCCAAAAGCCTCATCTAAGGCTCTGAAGTAGAGTCTCTCTAGTTCTGTTTTTGTCACAGGTTTTTATTTACTTGGCGTCTCCGTTTTACTGGAACAGGAGTAGATGTGCCACTCACTGTACAGTCGCTGTGTCACATAATATAGAGAATGCATCTGCACTGCGGAGCTTGCGCACACATTCGGCAGCAGATGACACAAGTGTCAGGTAAGTCAAATGGTCCGAATCCTCTGCTTGTAGCAAGTTGTTAGCACGGTCCGGCAACATGAGCACCTGCAACTAGGCAGGTGTTTTTATTTACTTAAAATCCAGCTAGACTTCACTGGGAGCTCAAAGGATGCAACACTCACACACACACACACACACACACACACACACACACACACTCTGTGAAAAATATAAATTATGCATCGTTATCATATACACACACCTTATGATCGCACGCCTCTCGTAACAGCCCGACGGCCTCCATGCGCATCTCTGCTCCTTAAGTCCGTGCCGCGTCAATATGCGAAAGAAGCGATGCCACGTCGTCAAATGAACCAAGGATAACAGCAATAACCCCTGTAACGTACGGCAACGCTGGGTTTTCGGAGGAGGCCATAGAGAGCGTTGCATGTAACGCAAGGAATCGGTGATATGTGTTGACAATGTGTGCATAGCGGGTTGCAGCCGGCGGTTCAGGCAATGAACGTCGGGCACCTCTCGGTCTAGTTCGTCCTGCAAAAGACGCTGGACACCTCCGCGCCGGCCAGGCATCGCTGAGCCTCCGTCATACACTGGGACTCAACATCTTGGACGAATTCGGATCTGCCTCGGTTGGCTCGGAAAGGCGTGAC
>NC_137202.1:10477867-10495367 GCF_960531495.2 Zeus faber | reverse complement strand
AAATGTGGCGTTGGCACACACCCATAAAGAAAAGATAAACGTACAGTAATTCAATGGTTAAATTACTTTATGCTGGTGGTGGAGCTGGAGATGGTGTGTGTGTGTGTGTGTGTGTGTGTGTGTGTGTGTGTGTGTGTGTGTGTGTGTGTGTGTGTGTGTGTGCGTGTGTGTGTTGGGGGTGATCCTGTTCCATGCGAGTGTGGACGTTTGGTGCCGGGGAGCATCCCTTTGGAATCGGAGTGGTCTCTGGGCAGCCAACTGCCTTTGGCAGTGGAGCGGAGCCCGGCACGGTGCAGCCCAGGCAGGCGGCCAGCCATCAAACAGGCCTATTAGCAGTTGGTCTGGATTAAATCAAAAATGTCTGGTGGAGAGCCGTCCCTGGAATGAGCCTTTTTTGGGAACGGGGGGTTAATTTTTTGAGAAAGCACCCGGGATCTGGTGTTGGATGAGTGGTGGGATTTGGGCTCGGCGCAGGATGGAGGAGTGGGGGGGGGGGGGGTCTCATCTGTTTGATGGTCTGAAAGACTCAAAGCAACCGACTCACGACGAGCAACTGACTCTCCGTTCTTCTTTCTGACGCTCCCCCGCCTTTCCGCCGAGGTACAGGGACTTAAATGAGGCAACCGTTTAGGCCCAGAATCATCTGGAATGGGAACCTTAGGAGTCCCCAAAAGAGTGGTTGATTGCTTCCCCTACCATACCTAGGCACTGAGGAGATCAGGAGGTGGTGGCGTGAAAAATCATTTCGGCATACGCTGAAAAGACGTAACCTATATTGGGGTTCTGGTTTTCCATTTCATCATTTCATTCAACAAGGTAGTGAGCAATGAGTGTAAAAATCAGCCGTTTTCCAGAATTTAACGATCGCAATCGGTGTGCTTGACTTTATTCTCGTGTGACCAATGGACGTTCGGTATTGCAAACGCCACCCCAGCGCTTGAATGTTTGCCCGAACGAAGCTCCTGCTTTGGGAAAAAAAAGGGCCAAAGTTCTCAAGCACCGGCGGCGAAACCTGAGCTCCTGGTTGCTGGAGTGGTCCCTGCGGTGGGAAGGAGCTGATAAAGAGCCTGATGACTCCTCACAGCTCTGTGGCAAAGTACACTCTCGGAAAATAATGTACCGCATCGGTACCTTGAGGGGTGCAAGGTCTTCTCTAGGCACTGCCCAGAGTAGTCCAGATATGACTGCCCAGTGTGTACCGGCACAAGCAAGTACGCATGCCAAGGGCACAACGAACCTACCTCGAAGGGCCCCGCCGGCGCGACACGTCGTAAAACGTACAATGCCGTATTTTACTGTAACATTTGTTCATTTCGAGCTTTTGATCTTTCCCCTTACCTGCTACCCAGAGAAGCTCTCGTCCAGCTCCTAACAAAAAGTGAAAGCCGAGGCTGGCACAGTAAAGGTGAAGAGGGCGGAAGCTCCCCCAGAATCCTATGAGGAGACAAATGGAAACACCGGGCCTCCCCCGTACCCCCTGCTGCTGGTACACGTCGGCTGTGCTTACTGTTGTCGGGACGGGACAACACATATAGGATTTATGAGTACAAGGACACTGGGATGGAGATGGGAGGGGGGAGTGGGGAACAAGGGATGTTAAAAGAAAGAGAACAAGGGTGAAAGCAAGAGAGAGAACGAGAGAGAGAGAGAGAGAAAGGAAGGGGAGAGATTGTGAAGGGAGAGTGGGTTGACCTGTCACACACAAACGAGCCCGTGCAACACACACACTCCCAGTCACGCGCGCACACACACACGCACACACACTCACACACTAACACACACACACACACACACACACACACACACACACACACACACACACACACACACACACACACACACACACACACACACACACACACACACACACACAAGCAGAGTGGCCTTGTGCACTTTAATCTGAACTGATTGCATGTCCACTTACATAAATTATGGACTGCAGCGGATGCATTATTTACTCAGTAGAATTAAAAAGGCAAGCGAGGTTGCTGGGTGCCGTCACAATAAGGCGCGCGCACACGCACACACACACACACACACTCACACACGCGCACACATACACACACACACACACACACACAAACACCGGGTCACAGACAGATAGTCCAGGGGAAAGGGGAGATTTAGCCGAAATGTAGATTTAACAAATAAAAGTCACTAACACAGACATTATACGATGTATCATGCATCACTGTGATAATCTTTCTTTTTCCGTCCTTCATAGTTTTCCTCTTGCATGTCTGTCCGTTGGTCCATTCTTTTCACTCGACCCCCATCTTTAGTTTTAGTCCGTCAGCTCTTCTGATGCACCGATCATGACCAGCACTTAGCCAGACACAGACACACACACACACACACACACACACACACACACACACACACACACACACACACACACACACACACACACACACACACACACACACACAAACTCAGTAACACACACACACACACACACACACACACACACACACACACACACACACACACACACACACACTCAAACTCAGACACACACACATACGTTCCCATCTAAGGGTCAGTGGGTTCCCTTAACGACCGGTCAGAAGAGGTAGTGTAGACCCCAATGGTACCCCCCCCCCTCTCTCTACCCCTGCCCCTGCTCGCTCTCTCCTTCTCTGCATTTTTCATCAGATGAGATGGGACCTGAAGGTAGGCCAGGAAACAGTGGGGATAAACTGCAACAATATTTTGACAGGACCATGAAAAAAAAAATACTGTATATATATATATATGTATATATATATATATATATATATATATATATACAGTATTTATTATATATATATAGTATTTTCATATATAGTATTTATTCCATTCCAGATTCCAATGAATCCTTATATATATATATATATATATATATATATATATATATATATATATATATATATATATAGAGAGAGAGAGAGAGAGAGAGAGAGAGAGAGAGAGAGAGAGAGAGAGTGGAAGGGTTAGGTATGTTTATATGGACAAATGACTGTAATGGTTTGGTAAACAAGGAAGGAAGTTGTGTGTATCTTGTTTTATGTTTATTTCACCCAATCTGTCACTTTACTGTTGAGCGAGCACATTGGAGCCCAATTCACAATGGCTGTATTTACATTTTTTTCCTAAACCTCCCCGTTTTCCCATAACCTTTAAGTCGGTTAGCGGGAACATCAAGGAATCTAAGACGGCGATGCAAAGTGTCTCGGTGGGGGGTTCTTTGTGTGGGGCGGTGCCCTTTACAACTAAACATCACGATCGACGCTGTGACAGGCGGCCTCAACTTAAACCCTAACGGCATGACGGTAAAATATTAACTTCAACGGCTATTTGTCTTTTGGAAGTGGTCTCACCGAGCTCCAGCGAAAGCGGTTACATAAGAAGGGTAAAGAAAGGGTGAGACTTTTTTAGGGGGGGGGATTTGCCGCTGCCGAGCGCCAAATCAACGGTTGCAAAGAACGTAAAACCAAATCACACATTTTGAGGTTCGACACTCAAACACAGAGCTCGGCACCCACCCGTGCGGGCTCGCTGCAACGCGCTGACGTCCCTGCAGTGGCGGTGTTGGTTTCCGGGCCCCCGGCATTGTGGTTCCGTGCCGAAAATGCGCGGTAATCCCGGGACAGCGCAACGAGAGGACGAGAGGAGGAAGGGAAAGGGAAGGAGGAGAAGGAGAAGAGCTCCCGACGTGACACGGAGGATTTGATGTTCGATGAAAAGACAGGGGGGGGGGGGGCCTTTGACATTGGCCTTTGGAGTACGAGCCCCAGTGTCGATATGAAAGAAGCCAGGAGGGAGAATTAGACGAATAGAGTGCCCGGAAGAACTGATGGAGGAGAGAGCGAGAGAGAGAGAGAGAGAGAGAGGGGGGGGGGGGGGGGCAGAGTGAGAGAATTCTGGAGGACATTTCAGGAGATATTTGAGCATTTGTATGGCTGTGCGTTTAAGCGTGTAAGGTGTGTTTACCTGATATATGACGCACAAACATAAACGTAAACACACCCTGATCTGATCCAAAAATCACTGCATTGACTCATCCACACACACACACGCACACACATATACAGTATATATATATATTTTATATATATATATATATATATAGGTTATATCTATTTTTTCCCGGAGCATGGATAATAATAAAGTTATGATTAACTGTAAGCGAGACATTTCAAAGGCTGTAGATGTATTTTTTTTTTGGTCTCCCTCTCTCTCTCTCCCCCCCTACTTTCTGGCTGCTGACTTTCCCCGGCTTTTCATGGGGTTTTAAAGGCTCATACCTTTAAAACTCATCGGGGCTGTTAACAGGCTCTTTAAATGAAACGGTGAGGTGGCTCGGGGTGGGTTGGGGGGTGGAGGGGCTCCGCAGGTCAGCCTCATTACAGATGCCATTAGCACCGTACGGCGGGGAAAGGGGGCCGCTAAGTGATAGCGCGCAATCCCCCCGCCGCCCATAAAGACGAACGTTACGGGATAAATGGTCTCACGGAGAGTTAAGGACGCAACGGTGGTTTCAGAAGGTATGCGTGCAAATAATAAAAATTAAAAAAACTATTTAACTATCTGTATTTATAAAAATAAAACAAGGATAACTTGAGGAGCGTATTTTACGAGTAGGACCTATGATTGAGGACAATGGCGACTGTGAGTCCATCGTCCGCCTGGCATCCCACCAGAGCTGCTAAAATTATTCATCTGTGCCAGGATTTAAGATTTAGGTGAAGAGAGGAGTGGAAGGAGGCACCAGCGGCTTTCATGATGGAAATTACATTCAAACGATGCTCAACACGCCCATGCGGACACCCCCCCTCCACACACACACACACACACACACACAAACACACACACACACAATACACTGGTCTTCCCGGGCCTTTTGGGGATGCTGTGCGTGTGCTTTGGTCGGGGGCAAGTTCCATATTAAGTATGTTTTCCATCGCAATTAAGGCTCTGGCCTGATCCCTTCTGACACTGTAATTGTTATTTCAAACGCAGATTAATAAATTATGGACATCTAGTTAAGAATTAAAATAGGTCTCCACCAGCGCTGCGGCCCAGGCTAACCTCTTCCCCTTTTCCCTTTCCCTGCACAGCCAGAGAGCTGGCACGGGATACACACACGCACACACACATACACACACACGCCCACACACACACACACACACACACACACACACACACACACACACAAGATACACACACACGATACACACACACAAACATCCCTAAGCACACACGAAGATGCATAAATGTTAAACATATCCATATTCGTAAGTACAGATACATAGAAAAACACGCATCTAAGCATGCACACGCACACACACACACACACACACACACACATACACACACACACACACACACACACGCACACACACACACACACACACACAGACAGGCAGGCGTGTGTGCCCTCAGATGGCGTGGCAGCACACCAGGCACTTGAAGAAATAAATTGGGACTGATGGTGGGAGAGGAAGGAGAGATGAACATGCAGTAGGGATCTACATAATAAATGCACTGAACACAAAAGCCAGGCATGAAGACGTTCACCCCCCCCCCCCACACACACACACATACAATCTCCCAACATCACTTTATTTTCTGAGGACCGATGCCCCCCTCTTTCCACCTTCTCTAACCAACCATCTCCTCTCCTATAAAGCATTTTCTCTCCCCCTCATTCCTCTTGATTTTTCGTCCCCAAATTCCTGGTATTATCGCTCTTTTCCTTTAATGCTTTCTTCTTTCCTGTCGGCCTTCCCTGTCTTTAAAGGCTCTCTCGCTGATGTTCACGCCATACATTTACTTAGAAGGTGATTTGCCCAATTGTCATTCATTCTTTCTTTCTTTCTTTCTTTCTTTCCTTCTTTGTCTTCCAACACTCGGTTCTTTCCTGCTTAAATCTCTGTCATCCATCCATCCATCCATCCATCCATCCATCCAATCTTTTTCTCTCTCTCCTCCCGTGCCTTCCTCTTCCTCTGTCCGGCCCGTCTTCTTCCCTATTGCTCTCTCTTTACCTCCCTTCACCCGCAAAATCCCCCCTTGAACTCATCCACCCTCCTACTCCTCCTGTCCTCCACCTCTCTCGCTCTCTCTCTCTCTCTCTCTCTCTCTCTCTCTCTCTCTCTCTCTCTCTCACTCTCTCGCTCTCTCTCTCTCTCCGTCTCCATCCTTTTGTAAACCTAACGACCAGAGGATGAGCCCAGGACCAATACAACATTTATGCTGAATAATGTGTATGGTGGCCGCATCTCATGCCATCTCCTTCCTTGCCCACTACACAAATGCTGCATACACACACACACACACACACACACACACACACACACACACACACACACATACACACACAGTCTCCTGTGGCAGGCATGGAGCATGGAGCACGGAGCACTTTAGCCATCACTGTGGATTAGCCTGAGACCTGTAATGCACCTTTAAGTATCCCAAGGCCCTTTTAAGACACAAGCCACACACACACACACACACACACACACACACACACACACACACACACACACACACACACACACACACACACACACACACAGCCACATATAAGCCACATACCATTTGTAGGCGATACTAGATATGCACCGACATAAATAAACAGGCATGCATACGCACCTTTGTAGCTTTGTGCATAATAGTGTGCACAAAGACACACACAAAAACACGCACGCATATGCAAAGCAGTTGCTAAGTGAACGGAGTGCTTAATCCACACACAAACCATGCACAAACACAAACACACGCAGGCACACACACACACACACACACACACACACACACACACACACACACACACACACACACACACACACACACACACACACACACACACAACACACAAGCGTACACACATATACAGTATAATGTTCAAACACACAGGAAAGCAAACACACATAAGCACATACTCTTGTGTGGGCCTAAATATAAAGTCCAAACCTTCACGACAACTTCCGCCACTTGTCTTCGCCTTTTCCAAAGCATGCCATCACGTTGTGTGTGTGTGTGAGTGTGTGTGTGGAGGGCAGGGGAGACTTCTCGAGAGGAGATAGGACGCGAAATAGCACGATGAGGGAAAACGGAGAGTGTGTAAAAGTGCTCTCTGCATGCACTCCACTTGAAAACAGTGTTGGGTGGACTCTAAAATGGTAAAAGGGAGACTATACAGGAGGGCAAAGAATGAATGTGCAATGGGATGAGGCCAAGATGAAAATAGCTTGGGCAGCTGATCTGATCTTCGCACAGTGTAGCCCGTGGGCAGTATGACAGACTAAAGACCTCCACAACTGTGATTTTGGCTGTCTTTATTCCGTCCCAGACAAAATTTGTTGAAACGACCGGACAATTCTATCGCTGTGAGGAACAGTGCTCTGTCTTGGTTCCGTTGCTCGATATGACAGGGTCTTGGACCAAGGATTACCTGCCGAGCCATGGGGTCCTGGGCTCTGACGGTGTCAGAAGATTTGCTGCATAATCTTGCAGTGTGGCTGGTGCCACAAGGCTTTCTTGGTGAGTGACCAATAGGAAAGTGGTATAAAATGACACGCTAGCATGCCAGCTGTAGCACAGAACATAAACATGTCAAGCTTAACAAGAAAGTGTGGATCAGACGCAGGGAGTGAGATTGTCCTTGACAGCATAACAGAGGGCTGACTTGTGGAATGATGGCATGAAAACAGTAGTAAACTGAATTAGACGTAAAACGTGGACTTTTGAATAATCTCACAATGTTTCCGTAGACTATTATATTGAGTGTAAAAGATGCCCCAATATTTGCATGGTTTGCGGAAGCCTTTAAACAGTTCATTCCAGAGAGCTGTTAACAATTAAAAGATTATTAGTGTTTCTTTATTTGACAGTTGTCATCATGCACATCCTTATGCGTATCATCAAACTTTCTTGAATCTTTGGATGGCATGGATGTATTAACATTTTAAACGCATTCATACTAAGGGCCATACCCTTAGTATGAATTTCAATCATAGATACAATTTAACTGCATATAATAGCAGCGCTTGATTAGATTAAATCAAAATAATTGTCGTTGCACAGAGTACAAGTGCACGCCTGGCTGAAAATTTGAATGTATCCATCAGCCAGTGCAGTAAACATTTCCAGGTAACAGTGAGCTCCAGCAAACAGAGACATTGCTGTTATACTTAGGATTATGTGTAGTGTAGTACTCAGCCATGACATTGCGAATAAAACATGTTTTTTCTGAAAACAAGGTTGATATTATAGGGACTTGTGGCTTCTATAGGAGCAAAAACAAATACATTGTGTGATATTTACGCAGTTATTGGTAACCCTAACCCTAAAAACAACAAAAACTACAATTCTGCATCATTTTGTTATGCATCTTGAGCAATTGCCTCATGGGTAAAGTAGTTATGTTATTATAAACCTAAAAATGAAAGGTATGGATGAAAAACGACATGCATGTCTTGCTAGGGGTAAATTTGGTCGAGGAATATATATACATGCGTTATCAGAATTTACATATGTAATTTGAAAAGCCCTGAATTATATGTTAGCCCATTTTAAGTGGTGTCCCATATTGACACGACCACCCCTCTAATAGTACATGTCCAGAGCTGTCAAAACAGTTTACCTTGTTTTGGTAGCTCTTTTACTTAAAGCAGCTTTCACACATGCACTCCGGACAATATCCAGATAATGTGCAGAGCTGGTTATCCGGACATTGTCCATATTTATCCTTTCATACATGTTGCAAAAAAACGGAGATTGTCCGTGTCAAACGCGTTTACATTACCTGGAAATAATCGCTTTGGTTTAGATGAGGGGTCGAACCTGGGTAGAGCGCGCATGACGCGATGCCGCTGCAGAGTTTTTCAGCACACCCAAGATGGCGGACGAGGCAGACAGACTTATCAGTAGTTGGGCATTTGTTGATACTCAATGTATTTGGACATATCCGCAATATAAACGAGAGTGCAAAGGAATAATAAAGAAAGGAGTACGCAGAATCTATGCTCCGTGCACGGAGGTAAATAACTGGCGCATCAGACATCATCGACACACGACAGGCCCACTCGCTCACTGTGAATGATCCGGACAATCACCTGCTCTGTTCACACGTACCACTCAAATCGACGTTAGCCACACTTTGTACTAGGGTGCTGGCTGGGTCCGTGTGTCACACGTGTGTCCAAATGACAAATGCCTAAATATGTTAACCCACAAGATAAGAACTTTCCAGAATGTGTTTGGTTTAGCTCGATGACAGATTTTATTCCATTTAGATTATGAATGGTCTTGGAAACCATACTTCGCACCCCACTGCGGTGAGAGGGCTGGCTTTTTTTTTTTTTTTTTTTTTTTTTTTTTTAAATCTCTTCATTCAAATGAATCAGTTTTAATTTCGTTATTGGTAGCACGAAAAAAGTCGGACAATCGTACTCCGGGACACGGTTCAATCGCTTAATTTTCGTGACTATGAGCACAAAAAAGCATGATACCCAGTTGCCAAAGAGGGTCACACACGCACACGCACACGCACACGCACACGCACACGCACACACTCACACAAACACACACACACACACACACACATATCTTTGGTGTACACTCCCAGTTTTGCAATCTTAATGGCTTTGTGTGTTGTGTTCCAGATGGACATGTTGTCAGACTGGCCCAATCCCACATCATCCCTGTCCAAATCCCTCGAGCTCACCACAAAGAGAGCAACCACATTGAAAAACCGAATCCACTGCATGTACAATACAATCAAATGTGTTTGTGGATCTACAGTATATATCAAGCAATATAAGAGGGGAATTTGTCATACATTTTCACTCAAAGGTAAATATTGTAGCGTGGCGGGGTAACTGGACGGGTGGAGACGAACGGCGAGGAGACGGTGATGCGTTCGATAGCTCCACCCAGCCTGGTCCTATCACCCTGCCGCAGCGACAGCTAACCCGAGGTTGAGGTGTCCCCGGTAACAAATAAATGAAACAGGCTGGCTAACTCGCTGGCTCTCTCCTTGTGTCCCGTCTCTACCTAACGTCCTCCCTCTCGTCTCCCTCCTTCCGCCCGGACACACTACGGTGAACTTCCGAGCCAATTACCCACTACGGTGAACACCTCCCTCCATAACACACTGCAAAGCAACAATAGATAAACAGGAACTTATACCCCGCGTTACAAGGCGAGGGACAGCAGCCAAAAATCTTGGTTGGAGCAAATGACCGGGTTTCTGTCAGCATCCTTTAAAAAGGAAGGAAACTGTCCCGGCGTACTCCCTCACACTAAGTTCCACCAGCTGACGTTTAATTTTAGTAGAGCGACTATGATGAATTTGCAATACTCTAAATTTGCCGTCATTTTGCCGTTAATAATTTTACATTTATTTCACCCGGCCCTCTCCACTCACTTGCATGTCCACCTTTGGCAAGATGCACTTCCCATTTGGACTGCACTGTTACATCTGAAGAGGGGTGGCCAACCAAACAAAGTTCGACAGAGTATTAAGTAGTTAAAACTTGTTTGTTAATCCATTTAAATACACACCTTTTATATTAAGTAAGTTACATACTTATGTTAAGTTAATTTAATTATAATGATCTTTTTGTTTACAAATTAGTTAATTTCTCCCTCCCTTTTATTGGGTCATGTACTTGCCCAGTTCTATACTCTCAGTTAGCAGTTTGTGGGAGAGCTCCTGTTTCTGATCAGTTTCCCCCATTGTTTTAGCTGCTTGCATTATATTAAGAATTAAGAATTAATAATCTTTATTTGTCACATGACTGCACACACTCACACACATGTTCATGCTTTTTTTGGGGTGGTGGCCAGTGAAATGTGGCCTCTGCATTTAACCCATCCTGGCCTGTCCTTCCTCCGGGGGGGCAGCCAGGAGGAGCAGAGGGCAGCATTCGTCGACGCAACCGGGGACCTGGTACCAAGTGTCCATCGCTGGTCAGACGACGGTGTGTGCATGTTTTTGGGGCCCACGACTGTTATTCACCACTGGTTTGTTACCCCTTTGCCTTTTCGGGTTGATAAAACCCTTACCTTTTTATCAGCTTTGAAAAGAAAATCCCTCTGTGTTGGTGTTTGCAAACATGACATTCTATTCATGCAGGAGTAGGGAGAAATTCACTGTGCACGGCCTTGCAACGTGTTCATTTCAACAAATTCTGTACAAAGTGTGTGTGTGTGTGTGTGTGTGTGTGTGTGTGTTCACGTGCGTGCGTGTGTGTGTGTGTGTGTGTGTGTGTGTGTGTGTGTGTGTGGGTGTTATTGTATTGCTTCATTTACTTACAATAATAAATAGCATGGCCATTAAGTAAAACAGCTTTTAAAAATGACTGGATGTTTGAAACACTTCGGAAAAAACATGTTCAATCAGTTAACTTGATTTCGGAAACAAAAAAACATGACATAAATACACCCCGTCATAAAACTCACATCCCAAGTTTACCTCTTCGTGTTTGTCCGTGCCAGTTCCTTGAACTGGTAGGGAATTTAACATTCAACACCATTCTTTTGGAGCTGTGAGGTGCTTTGGGCGACGGGACTGCAGCAGAAGGCCAAATCATCCGGTTATGGTCAACATGTTTGTGATTTAACCCCACAATGGTTCGGTCTGAAGAGATGGCTGTGTGTAAACAGCATCACCCCGTCCATTGTGAGCCTCCACTCTTCCAGACTTTTCCTCCTTTTTTACACATAACTGCGTCCCTCCTGACGGTTAGTTTGTCAAAGCTAAAGGTTTTATTTTTTTTATTTTTTTTTCCACCAAAAAGGCCTTGAGATGAGTCTCTATGAGATACAAAAGATAGGAGAGGGGTTGTTTTTTTCCCTCCAAATCCTCTGCTCAGATTGGAACGCAAAACCATAGGAGAAGGTGCAAGTTGTTGTTTTTTTGTTTTTTTTTAGACTGCCGCCGACGTGTAAACACATAGGGAACATGAATGGGTTTTAAATACTTCTAACGAGTCGCAGCTCACATAGAAGTATTTTACAAAAGGCAGAAGTGCAAGAAAAAGTGTCTGGCCTCTCGTTAAAATGGAAGCACTGGGTTCCCACTTGACCCCGGCAGGGCCTCTAAGAGGAGTGTATTGTGCTTCCGCTGGTCAAGGGTGCTGCTGCTTTTGAGCCCGAGCCATCTACAGAAAAAGGCAGGTTCCCTTCCATGTTCTGGGAAAGTGAATGGCTGTCCTTGAACTTTGACCACACTCATGCACACACAAATAAAAGCGGACAAAACAACAGCACTTAAAAAGATCCCGTGGCAATACAAGCGCAAATACATATAGCAAGGGGAACGCCACCTAACATTTTTAGGACATTTGTATCCGTCTATCTATCTATCTATCTATCTATCTATCTATCTATCTATCTATCTATCTGTCTATCTATCTATCTATCTATCTATCTATCTATCTATCTATCTATCTATCTATCTATCTATCTATCTATCTATCTATCTATCTATCTATCTATCTATCTAGGTTCATCAGGAGCAGGAATTTGAAGCTTAGGTCAGTGACTTTAACACTGTCAAAATAACACTTTATTTATTCATAAGGGGACATTTTGAAAATAAAGCTACACTAAGTCACTAATAATAATCTGCAGCCAGCAACTACATCCAGCGCTTCTGCAGGAATAGGAAAATATCCAGTATGTTTGTGCAAGTGGTCGCTCCGTCGTGGACAATAGCAGTTCATCCCCTCAACTGTGTGTGTGTGTGTGTGTGTGTGTGTGTGTGTGTGTGTGTGTGTGAGTGTGTGTGTGTGTGTGTGTGTGTGTGTGTGTGTGTGTGTGTGTGTGTGTGTGTGTGTGTGTGTGTGTTTGTGTGTGCATGTCTTGTTTTTTTGCCCATCATGCATAGACAGCGTAATCAATATATTTGATGGCACTGTAGTTTCTGTGGTCCGTGGGGATCCTTCAATGAGTTACTATGGTTACACTCTACAAGTGCACACTGCACACACACACACACACACACACACACACACACACACACACACACACACACACACACACACACACACACCTTCACAAAAAGTATTAATTTGTGCACGTTCATTTGTTCTATTTGGACACACAAATAACCGATTTTCAAGAACCTCGCTCACACACACGTGAACACAAACACATACGACAGCGACCCCAGAGAGCGGGCCAGCAGTGTGTGGTGGACCAGCAACCTCGGCGTTAATTATAAATCAATGGTCCAACCGTAAACACAGAGAGAGTGCATTGCTGGCACACACTATTGCTCCCAAGTATGTCAACATCCATATGGGATGTACGAGGCCTCTCCGGTGCCAGGGGCCTGTCGTGATCTTTCTGATCGGTTATAAAAAATGGTAAACCTACAATACATACATGACAATGATGTGTGTTGGCTAGACTCTCTCAGAAGGGAGACACACCCCTAACCCAACACTGGCACAGAAACTGTTGGTACAATGGCTTCTCAATGGTGGCAGTACCTTCTGAGGCGGTGAGTGTCAACCTGTTCATGTCAAGGCCCTCAATTTAGTACACAATCTGCCACGGACCCATCTGATGAGGTTTTATCCTGGGAGAAGGTTTTTCATTGTTAGATATGATTTGATGCCGCTATTTTGTAAACGAAACCATGGGGAATTTATTTATTTATTTATTTATTTATTTATTTAGAACCCGGGCCATGGGCGCAAGGCACGGACTGCGGGCCCGGATTACGCCCCCACTGCAAGAGCCCGGCGCCCACCCACGCCCCGCACAAGGGGGAGGCCAGCCGACCAGACGCCCCGCCGACGTGAGTGCCAAGTGCCCCTACACGTAGCAGCGTGTGCCCAGCGCGGAGCAACTTAATGTTACACCCCCCCCCCGCCCGGCGATGCCAGCAGGCCACCAGGTATACAGGCCCTCCGCCAACCCCAGCAGAGAAGCCGCGCAGCAGAAGTAAAAGGCCAACAGCCGCCCCCCACACCCCTACCCACACCCACAACGTCAAGCAGTCCCCCCAGGGGCCCCGGAAGGCACCCGGCGGCGCTCTCTGCAGCCACGCCAGGTCGCAGCACATCCCGAGCCACCAGGCGCAAGCCGTCAGGACTCCAGCCAGGCCGGGAGGGGGGGCCCACCTACCGCCCTCCGGCCAACATCGCCCCACACTGACCCGCCAGCGACCAACCACCCCGAAAACCCCCCCCCCCCCAGGGCTCAATGTGTGCTGATGGTAATTGCAGTTAAAATTGCAGGGGTTGGGGGTGCGAGTCCTTCAGGCAAGTCGAACCCGAATCACTCGCGCCCCTCCCTGGTCCGATGGAGTGTTGTTCGGAGTAGGATTGGTGTGCGAGTGTATGTGTTCTAAGCTAATGTGAGTGGGATTAAAATTTCTGAGGCAGTGAGTGTCAACCTGTTTCATGTCAAGGACCCTCAATTTAGTACACAATCTGCCATGGACCCCATCTGATGAGGTTTTATCCTGGGAGAAAGTTTTCAACGTTAGATATGATTTAGTGTCTAAACTATAGTTAGGGAGATAATAGTGTTAAAGTGATCCAAACAGTCATAGATTCACTAACGGTGCCGCTATTTTGTAAATAAAACCATGGGGAATTTAACGATCAATCATTTTTCTTGGGACCCCCTGGAACCTCTTGAAGGAAGCCACGGATCCCATGTTGGGAACCGCTGCTTTAGGGTTCACTCATTGTACCCTTTGCGTGGGTACTTGTTTGTAATGTTGTACCTCTCTGGGGACAAATATGTACTTCATTGGTACAAAAACGAACTTGTTCCAAATTTGTGGTCTTTATAGGGTGCTACCACTATGATAATAACCTGTATGATGCTCTATTATATTACAGTTGATAATGGTTTCAGTTCCACTTCATTTGACTGTTTGGTTCTTCACATATTCAGTACATCTGCCCACTTGGCTTCTACTGGTTGCTACGCCTTCCTGGAGCTGTGATCACTCTTACTATGTGTCCATTATCAAGGTTTCTTGCTTTTCACCTCTGAGTTTGTTGAGTCTTTAGAGAGCTATCCATCGGAAAAAAGCAGCAACCTCTCTGGTGGCGGTGGTGATTGATGTCACATGGAATAGGAGAGCAGTGAGAAAGAGAGGGGTAAGGGGTTAAAATGAAGTGGGGAGAGTGGTTGCTAAGAGGGGTTCTCAGGAAAAAAAAAATGTAGTAAAGATAAAAGAGGGAATGGCGGGAGGGTTGATCAGGGCAAAGAGGGATGGGGAGTAGTGGAGGACGTTGCGTGAAAGGGGGAGAGGTGAAAGAGTGTAACAAGTCCCATAATGCAGTTATGTTGATGTTTACACACAATATAACTGCATGTCCTACATTGTAGAAAAGCAGGGAATCCATAGGTATGTACTGGTAAATGTGTACATTTCTCAGTTGTGTAGTATGTGTGTAGTATATTGGCTGTGTATATATATATATATATATATATATATATACATATATATACAGTATATATATATATATATATATATATATATATATATATAAATTACAATATTCTGTGGTTTATCTACGTATGTCCTACTGGGACGGTTAGTGTCTACATTTGTCAGGGTAAATCTAGATTAGTCTTTAAACCGACTGTATGTGGATACAACCATGTTGGCACTGGAATCCCAGGTGTCACTTGATCTATTATATCTTACCATATGAGGGCATTAATTCTTGTGGGAGGCTTCGCTGAGCAAACATTTGTATGTTGATAATTTCTCCCAAGACCCTTCTTCTCTTCAAGTCTTTTTTTCAATTATTTTGTAGTGTAAAAATATGACGTGTAAAAAAAAATTATCGTTATAGTTTTGTCCATCCTACCTTTGTTGTACATTCAACTGGATTGCTGCAACTGGTGAGATTATGGAATATGTCATGATTTGGTTTCGTAGTTATTTCTAATTTCCTGTCTTTGTATGTAGATGTGGAATTATTGTGACTGGACTGGCAACTCTGCCTTTAATGGCCCTGGAGTACCTGAGCTTGAATTTATCATTGTGACTACGCATAATATTTGGTTGGATCACATCAATATGTTGGGCCGCATCAACAGAGAGCTGGCAGAGGTCAACAGTCAGATTCATGCACTTTCAAGGTTCATTGTCAAAGCACAAAATGTTCCTAATTAAACTTACTCATCACACTATTAAGATAGCCTTCATTTGTGATTTGTAATAGTCAACATGGAAGTTTCTGCCTAAGAAAAGAACTCTTTGACTAGCCCAAATCCTGGTCCAGTCCTCTCACAAGACTATTGCTCAAATTACAATCTAATTATTATCAAAGCAATAAAGGCTCAAATTGGCTCAAAATTATTTCTGAGATAATTTATTCATTCTTCATATTCAAAATCTATATATTTCTTCAACAGGCAACAGGTATGCAAGAGAACTGCTTTACCTGGACAAAGTGAACGTATACATCACACATCTTATCAACTCCCTCATTATATAGTGTCTGTATGTGTGTGTGTGTGTGTGTGTGTGTGTGTGTGTGTGTGTGTGTGTGTGTGTGTGTGTGTGTGTGTGTGTGTGTGTGTGAGATGTGCATCAACACATAATAATCCCCCGTAATACACTTAGAACTTATGTGAGCTGATTCCAGGTGGTGTTTATCTAGCAACCAATTTAGCAGACCTCTAAAGCAAACAAGTTTAATCCATGAATGGCACGCAGATACACACACACACACACACACACACACACACACACACACAGACGCACACACACACACACACACACACACACACACACACACACACACACACACACACACACACACACACACACACACACAAGCATGCTGAGGGTGCATCTGAAAAGGCATCACCATGGAGATATTCCTGCCTTCAATCGCCAATCACCCCATGGGGAGAATGTAAGACTTACCTGGACGCACTCAATATATATATATATAGAAGAAGGAGAATTATCATTATTTTTTTTTTTTTTAGAAGAAGAATCTTTATTCGTCACATGACACACCGCACTACAACACATGCATATGTATACACACACACATGCACATGCTTTTTTGGGTGGTGGCCAGTGAAATGTGGCCTCTGCATTTCTCCCACTGCTCCTGGCTGCCCCCCCGGAGGAAGGGCAAGCCAGGAGCAGGGGGCGGGCATTCGTGGACGCGCCCGGGGACCTGGTGACGAGTGTCCATCGCTGGTCGGACGATGGTGTGTGCATGTTTTTGGTGGGGGTCCTTACTGATGGTAGGGGGAGGAAACCCCATGTGAGCACGGGAAGAACATGCAAACTCCACACAGAAAGGCTCCTATTTGGGAGATAACCCGCCGGAGCACGGTGACAACAGCAATATATATATGTATATATATTTATTGTGTGTGTGCGCACAATATATATATATTGGGGGGTATCATGCTTTTTCGTGCTCATAGTCACGATAATTCATCTACTGTCCCAAAGCATGATTGCCCGACTTTTTTCGTGGGACACAAAACTAAATTTAAACCAATT
>NC_137202.1:10460367-10472867 GCF_960531495.2 Zeus faber | reverse complement strand
AATATTGAGGTTTTTGAGGCGTCGAGGTATTTGTTACAGTGTATATTCAGATTTTGTTGTTTGATTCTTTTCGTCAGTGTCGCCCAGCCCTCACCAGTGTTTTCCAACGCTAATGATTCACGAGAGCAGCTCCAGAAGGAGTGGGAGGAAAGGAACAGAGGAACGGCTCGTAAGGTGGGAGACCGTCATTGATTCCTTGATATCGGTAGAGAGAGAGAGAGAGAGGGACGCAGTGAGACAGGGAGGGAGAGAAAGAGAGAGAGAAAGAAAGAGAGAGAGCGAGAGAGAGACAACCTTTTCATTTGTTTTTCTTTTTTTCTTGTGTATGTATTAATTAGGGGTGCAGGCACACTTGGAAGGTGTAGTTTTAATATAATTAGCACCAGAAGCCAGCTCCTCTTTTTGTAAGTCGCGCGTCGCATTGAATCCTGATCGCCGGATTGTTTTTAAGATGTAAATTGTCACAAAGAGGACGATAAGGTTTTCTAATCGAATCTAATCTAAAGTAATTTATCTAATTGTATACTTTATCAACTACTTTACACCACACCAGCCAACCTCGAGAAGCATTCCTTGGACAACGCATGGTACAGTAATAAGGGATGTTGCACATACGTCAAGTCATGCGGACAGGACAAATTAAAAACGTGACTTTTTTGCAGGGCTGTGGTGCTGTGTTGCAGAGTCGTGGGAACTTTAAGAGTAGTATAATACAAAATACTCGTCCTTTTCATTCAGATCTCATCTGCCAATCGATCTCAAAGGTCGGAGGGACTCCGACTCGGACTGTCCGACTCAAACGCTGCAGTGAGTGGGAACGCTCGGCTCGTGTGGAAACGCTCGCTCGGCCAACGCCAAGGGATTTTGCCGCTCGTCCACTCGTGTGAGCCTGCTTTCAGTTTTGCCTCGCCCCTTGTTATTTTTGGCCTTTTTTGTACCGCTACCACTACGGGCTGCTAGATGTGTGCAGGACACCGTCTGTCAACTTTGGATTGTTAATTACAAAGCACAAGGTCTGACAGCGGACGTGTCTTGACAGCGGCCTGTGCTACTTTTGTGCAAAAATTTCCAAACCCCAAACGAAGGGTTTTCAGTCCTGAATATTGTGGCAAAGTTACCCAGCAAGTCTTTCAAATGACTGTTTATTTTCAGAGTTCCCCCTGACCCGAAATGTGGTCACTGAAAACCATTGCCGGTCTTATTTGAATGCTAACTTCTCCGCTCACCTTAACTTATTGTAACAGAATTATTTTCATGGCTGTGACAGATCCTGCTGTTTTTTTTTTTTTTTTTACCCACTTTTACCCCTCCAGTCATTATAAAAAATTTATTTTTCATTAAAAACTCATTACCACTAAAACCCCTGTGCTTATATTATCACAGGGAAAAAGACAGCGAGTAAGAGATAAGGGCGAGTGAGAGAGAACGGGAAACAAAGAGAGAGAGAGAGTGGAGTTGAAATATGAGGCAAAAGCCATAAATAGATTGTCTGCTCTAATGTGATTGTCATCCTGCAGTTGCTCTTTGTCTGTGGAGAATGCAGAGTGATGAGACCAATGAGAGAGGGATCAATGGAAAGAGTGAGAGCAAAAGGAGAGGGAGGAAAAGATGAGTGAGTGAAGACAGAGGGATGAATGACTGAATGCAGTGTGTGTGCGCGTGCGTCTGTGCGTGCGTGCGTGCGTTTGTGCGTGCGTGCGTGCGTGCGTGCGTGCGTGCGTGCGTGCGTGTGTGTGTGTGTGTGTGTGTGTGTGTAAGGTGTATCTGTCAAAAAGATAAAACAAGAATATCTGCATTGTCTTAGTATGCAAGGGCAATTGTCTTTTATTTTACAATCTTGTTTCCATTGCGATATTGTCATGTTAACATAGGATGGAGCTCCTGAGGAGTGCATTCATGGAGTGTATGTGTGTGTGTGTGTGTGTGTGTGTGTGTGTGTGTGTGTGTGTGTGTGTGTGTGTGTGTGTGTGCGTGTGCGAAAGGGTGTGTGTGAACATGCATGTGATAGTTAATCTTTACCCTTTCTTCTTTTTCTTGACAGTGTCTTTATAGTCAGGCATGTTTAGCTTTGACCGCCTGCATACGTCTGCATTAATATTTGCATCACCACATCTACGCGTGTTGCGGGTGGCTGCCGATTGACCGTGCTAATGTTTTGTCATTGGCTGTTACCGTCCTGGCAGCCGAGTCAATATGCGGCATGATTATTCAGGCGGGTTTAACCCTCCCACCCTCTTCCCTTTTGCTCATTGACTTGATGAAGGTTTTAGTCCGGTTAAGAAGCTGACACACTTCATTACAATGAACATTCCCGTATTGATTAAACCATTCCCGGGTCTCTGGCCTTTTTTTTTTTTTTTTCTTCAAGGGTGGCGTCCCATCCTTTGTTCCAAATGCACACAAGCCAAGCCATGTCTTCAGCCTCACTGTCTAGCAAATATTTGCAAAAGAGCAACATGCTGACAGGCCACAAGTGTTGTGCACATGCACATTGAGCTGGGCTTGCCAGTACGGCCAACTACACCATAAACTATTTCCTTGTGACCTGTTTAAATGATATTACCTTATGAAACTAATCATCTGTTTTACAGTCAATGAGGCAAGCTAAACTAGCTGGCTATTTTATGGGGCCCTTCCCAAGGTAGACACACATACCACACACACACACACACACACACACACACACACACACACACACACACACACACACACACACACACACATACACACCATGAATGCACTCCTCAGGAGCTCCATCTAATCCTAAGAGAATATCCCCCTGAATATTTTATGGTAATACTTGGAGTCCTAGTTTGTAAAAGAATATTGCATTTTACATAAAAGTATGAATTAATCTAAGCATCCATGCACGTCAGTAAATTAGAACTAATTGCGTTACATCCCATTTACTGGTTTAAATGAAGAACTCAAAAGGTATTTTCTCGCTGATGCAGCCTTTACCAAAATCAATAACCATTTAGAGGATTATGTGCATGCCAGCTTCAATGTCTCTCCCATAGATTTCAATGTCCAGCACGATACAGGCCAGGAAAGCTTGTCTTCTCTGGTGAGATGCCAAATAATCATTGCCAAATGATAATGTATACAGTACTGTACCACAGCACACCCATATACTCTCCATTCCGATCTTTAAATTGCATGCTTTCTGATGTCTGCCAAAGCCAGGCTTTGACTTTGTTTTGGGAGATTTTCATCTTGCTTCTTCTTTATCATTGGAATATGTCTTGAAACAGGATTGTTCCCTGTAGCACAAATTGTGAACCAAATCCTCATATGGTGGAGGAATGGGATAGCAAGTCCTTTTACTTAAAACACGATCAAGCCTGTACCAACATTCAAGGAACATTTTGCCAATTTCCAACCTCATTACCATTTATTAGTCAAAGTGTTGAGATTTGTAGAATGCCAACGATACTTGGCCAATGTTGTCTGTGACACAGTAGCTTTGATTTACGTACACCAACCATGTTTTCCTGATGTTGATGTGGATGGCAGCACAACTACAGGGAGCCTCTCTGGAGCACATGTGTAGTCTGCACCAAAAATATATGAATCTCCCTATTTACTGTAGCACACCGCTGTACTTGAAAAGGGAGTTTTGAAAGAGAATAATGATTCTGTGTATCACAGCAGAGACACTTTGGATTATTATTTGCTCGATAATGTTTAACCATGCTTGTCCAGGTATAAAAACAATATAACAAATCCAACTGAGAAGCAAGTCTGCCATTGTGCCTCAATGCCCTGTGTGCTGGTGTGACCAGTGCGAGTCTGGGCTGTGTATTCGTTGTGGGTATAGTGCGGTCATGGTATGTATATTGGTGGGTAATTGCAATTTGTGATGTGTTCTGATTTTGTGTAATTAGGGGGTGGGGGGGGGGGGGTTGTAGCATTGTTGATTATGCATTATTATAATCACACAAATTACACATTGTGGGTGTCTCTGTCCACAGGTAGGGGTTTACGGAGGGAGACGGAGTCTTTAATGCTGTGCGTTGCGGACATGGCGTTTTTTAAACACACTGAATAAAAAGGCTTGCTGGCCTTGCTGGCCGTTATTATTTACAGGATAAATAATAAAGAATAATGAGGTGCAAGAGGAATGGCGTTCCGGTCTGGTTCATGGTCGGCTGACGAGCCCATGTGCCATTCCCCTCTGCAAGACAGACAGACATTAAGAAAGCTTCCTGGCCCGGAGCGGACCATTCGGGCACTGATTCAGCTGACTCGGTGCAGCTGTGCGGTCACAGGGAAGGAAGCCATGCTGACGTATGTAGCGGTGGCTTAACCACGCCTCTTGGTCCGCCACATTCCCCCACTGCCCGACTTAGGCCGGGTACCGGATGCTCCGGCTCCTCCACCTCATGGGACAAGACCGCACTTAGCCCTCTGTCCGACCCGTCGGTCTGCAGACAGAAAGGGAGAGAGTAGTAAGGGTTAAACAGCACTGGCTTTACACAGAGAGCTGACACTTATCTGACCACTGGACTGGATCTGTAGCACCCTTTCGAGTTAAGTTGGACAAGGGGCTGGTTAGCGCCGAAAAGTCAGGTACAAATCTCCTATAGTAGCCGGCCAGCCCCACGAACTACTTCACCTGTGTCTTGGTCTTGGGTCTCGGCTTGTTCGCGACCATAGCGGTTTTATCAAGCTGGGGCTGGACCAGGCATTCACCCAAGTGGTACCCCAGATACCATACCTCACTCGGTCCCACGGCACAATTTTTTGGGTTGGCAGTGAGCCCTGCCCACCTCAGGGACTCACACACTGCGCCCACATGCTGTATATGCCCCTCTCATGTGTCGCTGTGAATGATTACATCATCTAGGTAGGCTGCTGATGCAGGATGGGTCCATAAATCTCTGAGAGGTGGCTGGGGCACCGAACCGAGTGGAGAACACCGATTTTTTGTTGAACTCCTGAGACAAGGTAACCGGCCAGTAGCCCTTGGTTTAATCCAGTGTTGTCAAAAAACGAGCCATACCTTACAGGTTGAGAAGTTCATCAACCCGGGGCATTTGGTAGGCGTCAAACTTTGACACTACTTCAGTAGTCTATGCAGAACTGGACTAACCTATCGGTCACTTGTGGACTCCTCTATCACCCCCATGTCCAGCATGGCCTCTAATTCTGCCTGAACGATCTTACATTTATGTTCGGGCAGGCGATATGGCAGAGAACGCGCCTTCGGCTGCGGGTTCATCTCCACATGGTGGTGTATGAGGGAGGTGAGGCCTGGCAAGGAGGAGAAATTTACAGAAGCGACTCTGAAGTCCGGCCATGTCCACCCTCTGGGACGGAGGCAGACGGTCACAAGGGCTGGGTTATGGTCGGCCGATTTTGTAAGCTCCGGCCCCAGCTCATCCTGCTCATTGACCAGCATGACCAGAACCATGCACGCCCCCTCCCTCAATTATTTTAACAGGTTCACGTGATAAATCTGTGTCGCCCCCTCCCTGTCAGACTGTTCGACCTCATAATCTCCATCTCCAATCCACTTTGCAAGCAATTTAGAGAGGGACGTAGGGGGCAACACTAACACCTTGTCTCCCGGTGCAAATTCAAATTGGAGCCGAGCCCCCCTGTATCAGTATCAGTGCGTGCAACTTTGCTCTCAGGTTCATAACATACCAGTTTTCTTTAATTGTGACCCACCGCAGACTTTAGTTACATTTGGTGGGTTCTCACTTCTTTTTTTTTGCATCATTTGAAAGTGAAGAATCAGAGCTTCAAAACAAGGTGTCACTTGTGCAAATCAAGCAGATATTTTTAAAGCTATGAGTTGTTAATGACAAGGGTGTGGCAAACTGTGTTTCTGAGATAATCACCTTCAATTGTTTCCCCACACAATGCAAATGGTATGGAGGACCAACAAAGCTGCATGGCTACTTGTTACATGGCCACTTGACACCCTGCTGAATGTGGACTTGAAACCCTGCTGAATGTGGGAAATCTCTGCATTGTTCTTGTGTTTTGAGGGAATGTCGAAAAGCATCATCCAGACACATCATCTTTCGTTTTTAAAAAGGCTTTTTTTTAACAGTAATAATATACATGTTTTATAAAATTTGAATTATTTGAGAGTTTAAAAGTGCAGACAACACAACAAAATGAAGAGTCTATCAATAATATGAACCTCTGTATATCAGCCTTGGTGTGTCACTAAATATATAAATGTGCGTATGCCAAATATCTTCAAAGTTCTTGGAGTTATTATGTTGGCTAACCCAAACCCTACCCCAGCTACACTCTGAGAGCCTGTTTGGGGCTGCCTCTTTTCATTTTCTTTTCACCCCTGGCTGCATTTGCAGGTAAACTTGAGAAGCTTGTCCATTACTACTTGTTCATAATCTGCATCACCAACCTCATCAGACTTCATCACGTCATCAACTTCTCCCTTTGCAACAACAAGAGGTGTGTCATTGGTCTTCTCCTGTGGTTCTTGAAAATATTCAGTTTCATCGGCACATTCAGGTTGAAATTCGCTGTTTAATATGTTCTCCAAGTCCGGGATTATGGCAGTATCAGATTCAGCATTGCTGTCAGATTCAGTTGACTAAAATGGAAAATGAAATTCCAGTACACGCTGATTCCACTGACTTGGATCTATCGCGCTGGTCAGATTGAGGTCCCCGATATGATTTCGATCTTCCGCCACCTGCATCTCCTCATCCATAATACCAAGTGGAAGATCCTCGTCTTGTTTATGGAAGAGACGTCAGAATTACTTCTTCGTTGGTATACGCCCCCTACACAATAATGTCTCGACTGCCTGGTCCGTGTGTGTTCGTTAAAAGAGTACGATTTGAACGTTGAACTCTATCAAAATGGTTTCACATTGTGACTTCAGATCACATGGTACAGTATATGGGAGAATGATCTTGACCGGGACGGTCGGTATAAAGGAAGCGATTGATCGGCGTTGTTCAGCGCTATGCACCGTCTCGGTAAGTGAACTGTGTTTCCCCATTTAATCTAATCTTTTGGCCATAATACTGCACAATGGCACTGCCTCCAGGTACCAGGTTGCATAATCCAAGAGGACTTACACAAAACGATGGGCACTGCGGTCTAATGGCCCGATGAGATCCTTACAGAGTCTTTTGAACTGGACCTCCACTAGGGGGAGGGGCCTCAACGGCGCTCTCTGCATTGCCAGAGGGTCGACATACTGGCACTCATGCTGGTCACGCCGTGCACCATTTACCCACATCTCCCCAAATGCTTGGCCAATAGAAGCGAGCCATTATCCGCTGTTATGTTTTATGGTGAAAGTGGTGACCGGCCATCCGGTTATGGTGAGCCGCCCGGAAGAGCACTTCCTGGTGGCTCCTCGGCACCAACAACTGGGTTATTTCCTCTCTTCTCTGAGTGTCATGGCTCACTCAATGTAACCTGTCGCGCATCAATACGCCATCAATTTAAACCACCCTCTCAAAGGCCCCACATAGGGTATCGTCCCGCGAATGCTCCAGTGGAAAATTGTCAATGGGGAAGGTCAAGGATACGTGTGAATATTCCCATGCATGCGACGGAGTCTTTCATGCCGTGGTTTGCCGACATGGCAAGAGTTTTGATAAAACACACTGAACAAAAAAGCTTGCTGGCCAACAGGATAAATAATAAAGAATAATGAGTTTAGACACAGGAGGAATGGCATTCTGCTCTGGTTCCTGGTCGCCTGACGAGCCCGTGCGCCGATCTCCTCTGTAAGACAGACAAACATTAAGAAGGCTCGCTGGATCGGACTAATCAGCGCTGCGCTGATACAGCCAACTCGGTGCAGGTGTGCGGTCGGAGGGAAGGAAGCTATGCTGCCGTCTGCAGCCGTGGCTTAACCATGCCCCTTGGTCTGCCACACACATCTCATTTTCTCATTATTATTATTTTATGTATTATTATTTTATAATCATTACTATTTTATCGGTCATTTTATCCATTGTAGTTTATTTTGTTTCAATATTCCCCCATCAGGAAACGATAATTGTAGCTCCTCCCCTTTTGTGACGTATTTTCCCGTCCATAGTAACCCCTGAAAGTCGGTTCTTCCCCCTCCCTCGCCACTTTCCTGCGATGTGTGCGTGGAAAGAGGTAGGTATTTGTCTTTTGTAGTGCCATCATTTTATTGACCCCTGTAAGGCATTTATAATTCCCCAATGTGTCTTATATGTTCTGTTAATGTCTTGCTTTTGCCTTTGGTGTAATTTTTATAGAGGAGCTGATGTGGACTAATGTCTCCTAACAGAGTTTTAATTTGTTTTATTGATGAACAGGTATGTCATTTTATTTCATTTATTTTACAACTATTCGATTCATTTCACGGCTCTTTCCTGCGATGAGTGTGCGGAAAGAGAGGAGCTGATGTGGAGGAGTGTTTCCTGGCTGAGTTTTTATTTGTTTTATTGATGAAGAGAATACTCGGTCAGAGACAATAAAAGAGGGAAGTTGTCCGACTCTACTTTAACAACGAATACACAACGCAGCCTCGCATCGGTCACACAGGGACAATAAATATGTTGAGCCTGTAGACACTCACATCTGGGGGTGCTTGAGGAATGTTGTTGGATCACAAAGGTTAACTGTACGGAGCCATCGATCTATCTATCTAACTAGTCTTATCTACCTAGTGAGGAGGTACTTATGTGTTCTCATGGATTGCAATGTAATGTGTCATTTGTACTGTTTCCCATTACTAAAGGCAGCTACTGCAGCTACTGACAGTGGCTGCACAAGCATCATTGTTGACTCTGCCCCTTTTACTGACAATATGAATGGCAAAGTCTTCACAGTTGAAATGAACGGCATGGACCACAAGAACTTACTGGACTCCTCCACATCGCTAGGGAACTCACTCACAAATTAAGTTTTAATTTGAGGTTCTTCAAGCACATAGTAGCTTGTGTGCCATTCCATGGCCATCATTAGGGTAATTTTTTGCAAGGCTAAACAAACTTCAACTTAATTTTTTTATTGTTGATGTTGTTTCTAAACTGTGGTCTCAGCATGCTTGGCATACAACACAGAGCATTTGTGCCATTGCATCGAGGACAGAGTTAGTCTGCAAGTGGAGTTCAACTTCTCAACATGTAATGACACTCTTTATTAATTCTTTAATGATCAAGAACTGCTGCAATATCTCTGTCCTGTGGACGACCTGTGGGACAATAGCACAGTTTATTGTTACACAGAACCGCCACCAACCCCCTTCTTCGATCTTTCATGTTATGGTCTTTAAACAACTAATCATCATTACGACTGGAAGAGGGGGAGAATCTAAGACAAATAAACAGAACCAAATAACAACATGTACATGGAAAAAATATGAACATAAAAACGTCAGCGACAACACGTATTGATAAAACAGAGTTAATAAAGGCCAGGGAAACTGGAACAGCAACTCGTCACGTGGCCTCTTCCTGCCATAGTTATGAGTAAAGGAGAAGGATGTAATCAGGAGGGTATTCGGGGGGGGTGTTCGAAGCAGGTGCTGGTGGTGTGTGTGTGCTTGTGATATGTGTGTGTCTGTGTGTGTGTGTGTGTGTGTGTGTGTGTGTGTGTGTCAGCCGCCAAGGGGTCCTGTAAAGCACCAGGTTGCCCCACGGCCAACCACAGCCCCACACCAACCCACCAGCACTCTCCCACCCTCGAAGCCCCAGTGCTCAATGTGTGCTGTTGGTAAATGCAGTTGAAATCGCTGGGTGTTGGCACGCAAGTTCTCGAAGCATGTCGAATCCGAATCACTTGCACCCCTCCCGCCCCACAGACCCTGGTCTAGTGGTCTGTTGTTTGGAGTAAGATTTGCGTGGGTGTGTATGAGCTCTAAACCAGTATGAGTCATTAAAATTGCAGGACAGACCTGACTGACATAAAGTTCATTGATCTTTAAACTAATATTGTTTAGCTGTTAATACCTCAATTTATTTATTTTTTTAGTTTTGTGCGGTTTACCTGATTCATTACATAAGGAATCAACTTGACACCGCAGGAAGCCAGCCACACACACGCCCATGGACTTCACAGGCCTTTACATGTCATTTTCTCCATCTCTAATGACGTCTCAGACGGTCCCGTAACAGTCGGTAAATATACTTTAAAGCTGTTCTTTACCGTGGCCAACCCTTTCTGTGACCCACGCTTTCTCTGGGCCACTGGGGACCGACGCTAACCTACTTCATACACCGGGCTCTTTTATTTTTCCAAGAGGCTTTGGCAGGCTTTTCACTCGGACGCTCCCCAAAATACACAGGCAGGCCTGATTGTGTGGGCGCCACCTCGGTGATTGCCTATTTAGTGAGTAATTATCCCCGTCTCTCTCGCTCTCAGCCAACACACGCGCTGATTGAGTTCCTCTCCTTGTGGGTAATGTCTTATTTATCAGAAGAGCCCCGGCGTGTGTTTTTTTTTTTTTTTTTCCTCCTTCTCTTCACAGATAAATGGAGCAGACATGAAGCGCGGTCGCGTCGGTTCATCGAGCCGCCGCCGCCGCCGCAGTCGGGCTTCGACAACACCGGGGAAAGGTTGGCGCATGTGGCGGAAGTTTGACACCGTTGCATTCGGATGTCAGATTTAAGTGCTGAGTATTGAACCGGTCACGTCGGCGGCGGGGTTTTTCTACCTCCCCGCATCAAGTAAAATTCCGAACGCGGGGAGAGGGAATACTTGAGCACAAAAGCTGTTCAGATCCTACAGGACCCCTTGCGCCGCCCTCCTCCCCTCAGCCCTGGCATTTCTCAATTCCAAACACACCGGTGCATGTCTGAGCTGTCTCAGGCCCCGCTCGCTAATCTGTTTCTTTGCGTTTATTAGTAAATCAAAGGCCCTTAATCAGCTGCGAAGCTGTCGAAGAGGGGGAAAGCGGGAAGAGGACGAGCAGGAGAAGAAGTATGGGCTATTTTTCAATCTAATGGCCAATTAAGATTGGGGCTAAAGCGAGAAGGCAGAGGAGCATCGTCTCGCTCAGACCTCATTGAGATTCTAAAAGAATGTCAAAACACCTCCTCCTTCCCTCCATCTTTGTCTTCTGCCCCCCGTCCTTAACTCTCTCTCTCTCTCTCTCTCTCTCTCTCTCTCGTACACACACACACACACACACACACACACACACACACACACACACTTACATTCCACCACTCCACCCGCCCTCTCCTTTTTGTTTATTTTTTTTTTCAATTTGTTGTTCTACCTCTCTTTTTTTCGCCCTGTCTCATCCTTCTCTTTTGTGTTTTGTCACCCTCTACGTCGCCGTGTTTTCCGTTCATCTTCATCCGATCAGGCGGGCGCGCACGTTAATATGTGCACCTTCTCACCAGCAAAACAACCCACGCCCCCCACCTTTTTTTTTTTTTCTCACACACGGGCGCCCACACGCATACACACACACACCGTCTATCGCTTTCTCTTCTCCCATTCCTTTTATTTAGGCGGGTAAAGAGTAGGGGAAAGGAAGACAGAGAAAGAGGAGAAAGCAAGAGAGAAGGCAATGGAAGTATGGATTCGAGCTACATACTGTATAAATTGTTGCCCAGTCTAAATGACCTAAATAAGGAATTCAATACCAGAGGGTTTAGAAAAGAAAAAGGAGAGAAAAAAACAGAAAAGCAAGTTTAGTCCACATATTTATTGAATCCAGCCTTTTTGTTCGGTGCCAGCTCACACTCTGTGGTTTTCAGACTTCACTCCAATGATCCACTGTGGAAAGGAAATCTGACCCCCACCGTCCGCTCCCCTCCACTCCCCTCCACACACACACACACACATACAGACACACACACCCTCTCTCTCTCTCTCTCTCTCTCTCTCTCTCTCTCTCTCTCTCTCTCTCTCTCTCTCTCTCTCTCTCTCTCTCTCTCAAACACCCCACACTCCTCTTTCCTCCTGTTCACTATTTGCAGTTTCTTCGGCTACCAGGCTGGTGGCCTGGCGTTGGTTTGTGTGTGTGTGTGTGTGTGTGTGTGTCTATTGGGATTGTGACGATACCATACAACTCTGGGTGGGAAGGTTTTTCACTTGTCTACCCTTTCACTTTGTATCGATTTGAAAGGGAGCTGCGTCGATTGTTTGTGGACTTTTGTTGTTGTGTCTTTGCAGAGTCCACAGAGGAGGACGACTTAATTCACATTCCTAAATTGATACAGTGAGCAACGCCTGATAGGTATTACTACCACTGCGAAATGGATGTTGCATGCACACAAGTGTGTGTTCACCAAGTAGAGGTTACAGTATATACTGTATACAGTATATGTACATATGCTCTGTGTGTGTGTGTGTGTGTGTGTGTGTGTGTGTGTGTGACCTCTTTCAGATCCTGCCAAACTGCTAAAGACACTCCCTGTGTGCCGGACATTTACAGGTTGGCTATCGACATCTTACAATCTGAACTCAGGGGGATCTGCATGCACATGGTGCCACACACACACACACACACACACACACACACACACACACACACACATACACATACACAAAGAAGGAGTGTGTAA
>NC_137202.1:10442867-10450367 GCF_960531495.2 Zeus faber | reverse complement strand
GTGTGTGTGTGTGTGTGTGTGTGTGTGCGTGTGTGTGTCTTTCCTACCAGCACAGGCTCTGTGGCTGTGCTCCCTGCGTTTCTGTTAATTATCGGCCAGCATATTAGCTGTATTATTAAAGCTGTACAATGGCGGGTGTAAAAATACAGCCATAATGGCACCTGTCATCGGTGTCATTCCCAACCCCTGCGATGAAGACGTGACAGCGTGCTTTATTTATTTTATTTTTTTTTTTTTCAACGGGGCAAGAAAACCATTAATCGCTGCTTTTCATCCCAAATGGCTTTTTATTAAAATGAACGGCTAATTAAATTCCGAGATGAGGGGGCAGAGAACAATGCCAGACAGTGGCCACTTTGATTTTCTCCCCTCCCTCCCCCCTTCTCCTTCTCTCTCTCTCTCTCTCTCTCTCTCTCTCTCGCTCTCCTTTTTGTTTTAAAGTAATTATGCCGGCCTGACATGAGTGAGCACACTACCGGAGACCCCTTCTAATGAGTTAAAGCAAGAAAAATCGCCACAGTCTCCTCCTGTGGCAGCAGCTAATTGCCTGGCCGCGTCAGGCCACCGCCGGCACTGTCATCTCAAAATGTGCTTTTCTTTCTTTTGCTGTTTTCAATTAAGTTGATCATTTTTTTTTCTCTCTCTCTCTTATATTCTGTGCAGTGTGAAGTGAACTGTAAACAGCAGTGAAAGCGGATGTCAATACCTGTGTGATGTCTTGGTGTAATTGAATGAGAGTGGGAATGAAAGGCACCCAGACAAGGTGACTGCTACTTTTCATGTTTTTTAAAAAACACATTTTGAGTGGTTTTGGGATCAATCGAATTGACACCGACATTGACAACCGGCACACATATTTGAATTGTTTGGGTGATTCGTAACGCAATTTTAGTTTGACCAAAAGTGAACAGTTGTGTTACCTGAAGCTTTGAACAAACAAGGGTTTGTTAGGCCAACGTATTGTTTTCTGATTACATAATAAGGTCGACACATATCACATTCAACCAGTTCCAAAAAGGAACTACAGCTACATCGAAGATCAATCGGCATTTCATCTCCACTCAAAAAGTCAAAATATACCCAAAAGGATTCTAGCCAACCTCAATTGTTTTCAACAATTTCAACAATTTGAATTAGAATTGTGACATTTTAGTTAATGCACATATCTGTATATACATAATTGCCTATCCCATATACGTAAGCCTATTCCCTTTATCTATTCCGTTTAATTTAATTTAATTTAATTTTATGTATTTTTATTTTATTCTATAAGTATTCGACTTACTGTATTACGTTTTAGGAATCAGTTAGTTCTAGTAGAGGTCTAGGAGAAAGAAATTTTCCGAGGACATATTGTGTGTTATCACCGGGTGCGTTGCATTACATTTCACTGCATATATGTATGAAAGTACGTATATGTATGTGACGAATAAACCTCTTGAATCTTGAATCTTGAATCTAGTTTGTCTCCGGGCAGGAATGTCAAAATCTATTTTAATCGGGTACCAAAAAGATTTTTTTTTTTTTAAGTTGTAATAATTAATAAATAAAACATTTTTTTTTTTATCACGTACATACCACACACAGACACACACACACACACACACACGCGCGTGCGCGCACACACACACGCACACACACACACGCTCGCACACACAGCGGGACCCTATCTAGCTGTTGCATCTACAATGCGTCTGCGTTATACCACACTCTCGCTAACATTTGCAAATATTAGGTAATCTCCAAACAAAGGGAGACTAACTGAGACGGCGCATAATTATTCAGATGTTTCACTTAACCTTTCACATGCGTCCCTGTACAGTGTGCCTGGCAGGGCTCCGCGGCGTGCACGGGCACCGGATTATGACAAGAGCGGCCGGGGCATTTTGTCCTTGTTTACGTGCCCTCCGTTGAAAACATCCTTGGCCGTGCGTTCGCCTACACTCCCAAATGAATAGCGCCTCCCCGCCCTCCCCCCAAAACCCCCTCGGGAGGCTCCCAACTTCTCCGGAGACCTTTATGTGTTTGTTGACAGACGAACAGACTTTGGCTTGTTTAGCTTCTTCCACTCTTTTTTAAAATCTGAAAGGTCACCCGCAATTCTTCCGTCGGCCTGCCCGACCCCCCGCCCCCCAAGAAACAAGAAAACAAGACCTCAGGAAAATGCCCCTCGAGGCAGGGACCTTGAGAGCTCTCAGAGAAACAAATAGGATCCCTGCCCGGTGCGGTTACCAAGTTTACTAACATGTAACTATGGCTACAAATTGCAAAATAGACAGAAATTCTATTTTGCCCCCCACCCCCTTCTCCTCAGCCGGGGAGGAGAGTGCATATAAAGAGGGAATTTTACTCTGTATCCTTTAAATTTTTTGAGCAGATTACCCGCCACGCCGTGATTCTTCTTTTTTTTTTTTTTTCTTTTCAGAGACCCGTAGACTTGCATAACGCGCTCCATATGGCACATTTAGGAGGTCAGTGTCGGTATCACAACATGAGGTAAAACAGCACAAAGGAATTACCGCACCCGACATGCATAATTCTGCTCCGTTACAGAAAAGGGAGGAGTACCCGCCCCCCCAGCAACCACACACACACACACACACACACACACACACACACACAAACACATCTCCCCCCCATTATTTCAGGGGTCTCTATTGTTGCCGTGGCACTGCTCATTATTATGGGGTGTCTGGTTCAGGCCAACAGAGAGCTCTCGCCACCAAGGTCTCGGTGGAAAGAAAAAAAAAAGGAAAAAAAAAAAATCAACGAGCCCATCTCACTGCTTAGCAACCAGCCCTGGGGCCTGTTTTGCACAGCTTAATTCAGATGAGAGTGCCGAGTCCGCCATTGGCTCAGCGTGGCCCCCTCCCACCGACTCCTTGTCATGGAAGCACACACACTTTCATTCACTGTCCCTGCTGTGTTTATCCTCCGATGGTCTCTAGAAGCTAGAAGCCTGCGCTCCATGAATAGTGGCCTCTTCCGCTTGCCGTACTCTTTTCCATAATGACCACGCTGAAAAAGCTCTGCTCTCTCCCTCCCTCCCTCCCTCCCTCCCTCCATTTCTTTCCCTCCACCCCGATAACGATGTCATTTTTTTTTTTGCCCATGTCATTTCTTCTTGTGGGCCTGTGTCTAATTTCGCTCCTTCTGTCCTATATTCAATTTTGCTTCTGAAACACACTTTCAGGCCCTCCTCTCCCTCTCTACAGGGGCTCGCGCTCCATGTATGCTCCACCTCTCCATGCCCCTATCTCTCTTCTTTCTCTACTGCTTTGTCCCTATCCCCCCCCCCTCAATCCCTGCCTAATTTTTTTACCTTTCGTTCCTTCCGTGCCTCTCTCTCTCTCTCTCTCTCTCTCTCAGTCTGTGAAAGTGGTAGGAGCAGGGCGGGGTGGGTGAGCTAGGCATCAACAATGGCCTCTCTGACTCAGGCACCAGCTGCCGCCGTCTTGTGATGGTAATGAGGGCGCCCGGTGTAGACGTACAAACACAGGGAGGGAGAGCGTGAGAGAGAGAGCGAGAGAGAGAGAGAGAGAAAGAGAGAGAGTGAAAGAGAGAGAGAGAGACAGAGAGAGAGAGAGAGAGAGAGACAAGCATGGAGTTTGACAGAGAAGGGAGTGAGAGATAACAGTGAAAGATAAGGCCAGCTCCGGCGGAGGGCGGCGAGAGGAGAAGAAACGAGGGAGACAGACCAATGGAGCGAGAGAGAGAGAGAGAGAGAGAGAGAGAGAGAGAGAGAGATAGAGAGAGATAGAGTGCAGAAGTGGAGTGGGCACAACTCACGGAGGGCTCCGCCCGGCCGCCTCACGGGGAATCCACTGAGCTAAGCAACTTTTTCGCTCGCACAGCGGGTGTAAAACATCGTAACCTGTATGTAATGCCACGGGCGCACTTTTTTTTTAGGGGGGGGGAAGGGAAGCGACGGGATCGTTCTCCGTAGCAACATGATCTATAAAGGCTTCTTTTCGATTCTGAACTTGGCTGTTAAAAACGAACATTTAAATTTTGCATTGTGTGAAATTCAGTCAAGGAAAAAGAGTCTTTCAAGTAACACAAAATATGAAACATTCCTCAGAGCGCCTCCCTGTCCCTCCACTTCCCTTGTTCATGTACAGTGTCATGAGGCGTTTTAAGGTTTTTTTTACTACAAACTGGGGAAATGGAACAGGTTCCGGTGAATCCAGGAGGAACAGGCAGACAGGCTGGTGGAGGGACACCGGTGGCTGACAACCAGAAGCAGGACGGACTGGAAGAGGCGGGATCAGGCAGCACGGAGAAGACGCCTTTCACGCGGGTCACTAGTTGCCGGGCAGCCACGGCACTCCGGTTGGAGTGAGCCTGATTGCCGACCATCATCGGCCTGTGGCGCCAGGGCCCGGGTGGAGGGTAGAGGCGGGGGGAAAAAGGTGGACGGACCAAACACCCAACACTCACACTCACACCGGAAAAACCACACTCAAACGGAGCGCACGGGTCACGGGGGAGCGGGCGGGGCGGGCGGGGCGGGCGTGACATATGGTGCCGGTGAGTGATGGAAAAAGGTGTTTTAGAACATCTTGGGAGGCGGCAACCTCAGTTAACGTAAAGCACCGAAGCATGAAGAAGTGTCAGGGACCTGATCTCAAGACCTTTACTGAACAATTTGCAGAAGAAGAAAGTATTCCGTGCATTGAATTGACGGTCTACCACAATTGCGAATCCGGCAACCGCGCCGTGTCTGTAACAATGACATATTACCGAGAGAGAGAGAGAGAGAGAGAGAAACAGGCCTGATAACACCTTGAAATGAACGTGCGTAACAACGGCTAATTGCAGGAAAAGGTATCACTCCGCTCAGAGTCTGACCGAGGGGCTGACATTGAAGAAGACGACGGTGACGTGGGCGCCGGCGTCGAACATCCTCACCCATGGCGGTTCAATTACCTGCGCCGTAATTGCAAAAACTGTTATATCTGGGCGAGTCAAGCTCAGGGTTTTGTCAGGACCAGGGCCTCGTAATTGCGGATAGATGTATGCAACTCAAAACTCCCCCAAAAAACGGGGCGAGGGGGAGGCTGCGACTTTTTCTTGTACGACGGCTTATGCAAGAAAAGGGAACCGTTATTAGCGGAGTCGGAGTCGTGAGAGGCAAATTGGTGTGAATGCCAAATTGTCAGGGTAAGAACTGAACAACGGTGGGAACGTGAAGGGGAAATGAGTGGAGAGAAGGTGCACGAGAGTAAAAAAATTGACGCTCGACAGCAATTTACTGTCAGGGATTCACGGCCTACTTAGAGCCGCGGACGGCGCCGTCACTCTCGCTCTCATTGTTCTTCTTATAATGGATGGATTTAATTTCTTAAAATACTGTTGGATTTTTATGGCCAACCGAGGTCACACATATTACTATCCATCGGAAAAATGTAATGAAAAAAAAGGCCGTTATGTTTTTTTCAGTGCATCTAGGAGCCAGGTGTAGTGTGTTTATTGTTAGGGAGGCAAATACTACTGCTTACTGTACGTAACATTATCTCATATAATGGACCAGAAACAAACTGAAAACACAAAATTACGGAAAAATAAAAGCCGCGCCTCGCAAAATCATGAGCCTGAATCAGCGTCCATTGTGTGTAAGCGGGAGACTCGCTAACCTTAAATTTTCAGCCTGGCCTACTGACGCTGGGGAGTATTACTCCAAACATACCACATTCTCTACTGACACCACGATAATTAAAGTGTTAAAGCGGAACGCACACTCGCTCTGCGCGGAACTGCCCTGGATACGTCGACTGCATTTACAAAACACTCCGAGCCAAAGGTTTTGAGTGGCAGCCTCTTAAGACATTCTATTTAATAAATATATATTTTTTCTCTCACCACAATCTTGAAGGATGATAGTGAACAATTGTAAGTGCTCAAGTGAATTAAAGGAAATGAAACACATAACGCCCAACTTTCTCCAGAAAAAAACGGAATTCAGGTCCATTCTCACCGATTGGCCAGACGGTTACAGACAGTAGACAGCCGTTTTCTGTTTGTTTTTTTTTTGATAAAAGAGGCTGTGATCTTGCAAAAATTGCTTGTTTTATTGGAATATATCCAGAATTGAGAACGAAAATGAGGTTTTTGACAAATTAAACCAACTTTAATTGCGACAACTCCCCGGTAGTCTGAATACACCAATAAATACAGAGATTCTCATCAGCCATGCTATTTCCTCCTCCGGCGGGGGGCTTCCCGAAAATACCGCTCCCATCCCATCCTGCCTTATCTCTCATCACACCTCCTGCAACAGCAGTGCAGGCGGCCAGTCATTTTTGTGCAAATGGTATGACTCAAACCCCCTGTTAATGATGCTGCAGCGTGTGCAGCTTTACAGTTGTATTGTTTTTAGATGTCTGATTCCTGGGTGTGCTCATATCTCATGAGCCCCGTTCCCACCTGGAATCCGTAACATTGCTGGTTAGGAAATATCCGGCAGAGGCAGTAGGTAGTCCTACCCACATTGGTCTCCTTCATAAAAAAGTTCCGTGTGGAGTCTGTTCCCACATTTGATGTCGGTCACGGATACATTACGTGACGCTCCCAACGGGAGGTGTCTAAACTCGTGCGAGAGGAGGCAACAGAATCGGTTTGCTTCGCTTCCCGTCTGCCTGCCTCACGGATTCTTCCCTCCACCGATGGAGCCGGGAGAGAGCCCACGCGCCCGGACACAATGTCATAATCAGTGTGGTCATTTTCAACCAGACCTACGCTCGCTGGCTCCGGAGAGGGAACGTTCTGCACCCGTTCTACCGCTCTCCGTCCGCCCGTTCCCTCCGGTGCAGCCGGTGTGGGCATTTAAAAAAAAGAGAAATAACACAATTTAAGAATATAAAGACCTGTCTCAGTAGAGATTGGACGCGTTTCAGTTTTATTGTCTTTGCAGCCGAGCGCCACGGTTCAGATCGGAGGAATCCGCTATTCGTGCTTTATTTGGATTGGGCTCCTAACCCTACTTTACGGCAATGTCACCGCTTCCGTTCCCACACACTTCCATTCACACCCGTACCGACATTTTCCCGAAAACGATGCTAGGTCGAGAGTGGGGGCGATTTACGGAACGACTTTTACAGAACATCGAAACCGGATCCTTTCCCCACACGACGCCAACACGGAACATTGCTCGGTAGATTTATGGCTTTCAGTGCAAGTGGGAAAGGGGCTATTGGAGCGGTGTAACTCACCGCAAATTCAAGCCGTTAAGCCGTCGGACTGATCGGAATTAGGTCAAAAGCCACGTGATTGTGCTTGATGTTTGGGCGATTCAGCTGCCTGGGCTTGGTTCACGGGAGACCTTTTCACCAATAAGCGTCAGATTGATCGGCTGTAATATTTATGACATGCAGAGGCAGATGATACGCAGATGATTGTCTTGCAGCGAAACCTGCATATGAAGACGAGAAAGAATTCCCTTTGTGTAAATCAACACCAAACACTTGCTGGAGAAGTGCGTACCTACGTACGCACAGTTTA
>NC_137202.1:10432867-10437867 GCF_960531495.2 Zeus faber | reverse complement strand
GAGACATCCCACAACACAAACATATGCAACTGATGTTCCGCTACTCCAGTCACTTTTATCCCTTTGTGTGGCTACATGTGTAAGTTAGAGTGTGTGTGTGTGTGTGTGTGTGTGTGTGTGTGTGTGTGTGGTTAAGACTGTGTTTGTATGCATATTCACTTGCTCTTACACATGCCTTTAGTGTGAGTGTGTGTGTGTGTGTGTGTGTGTGTGTGTGTGTGTGTGTGTGTGTGTGTGTGTGTGTGTGTGTGTGTGTGTGTGTGTGTGTGTGTGTGTGTGTGTTTGTGTGTGTGTGTGTACACCTCCAAGATTAATGTCTCCAGTGCACAAACATGGTACGGAGCCGTTGTTCCGGCCTCATACGTTTCACAACGGTGGAAGGCTCAAGGCGCGAGGTGCCAGACAGACGGATGAAGAGGAGGAGGAGGAGGAGGAGGAGGAGTTAGGGGGAGATATAAAAGAAAAAAAAAATACGAGAGCAGAGGAGTTGGAAAATGGATCGTGAATAACAGGACAAGGAACCGGTCCCTTGCCATCTTCGACCTGGGAGAAAGGGTGAGAGGGAGAGAGAGAGAGAGAGAGAGAGAGAGAGAGAGAGAGAGAGAGAGAGAGAGAGAGAGAGAGAGAGAGAGAGAGAGAGAGGAGGCATTTCTGGGTGTGTCTGATGTGACTGTAAAAATACCCTGCAGTTTCGTAATTATTTATGTCGTCAAGAAAACTTGTGAGGGGCGGTAAACGTCTCCTCAGTGAGTAAATAACAATTTAAGTTGAGAGACAGAGAGCGACCTCAATTTTAAATCTACACCAGAATAAAAAAATAAATGTAGCCGGCTGTGAGGTTTGTTTTGTGATGTTCTGCTCAAGTCAACGATAGTGTCGAAGGCGCCTATCTATAGAATCAAACGACCAAACAAAGACCAACGCGGCTGAAGCAGGTAAGGATAAAAATAATCAAGGAGACCATGAGGCGGAAAAGAAAGAAAGTACAATGGAGGGCCATTAATATAGAGGCAAAAACAGGGGCAAGGAGAACGAAAGGAAACTGTTAAGAAGGCAATTTTGGACGTGTCAACGATCAAATCCCGGTGCAGACAGACCTGGGTGCTCTGAGACCCCGGGAAGTAAAAAAAAATAAAATAAAAAAATGTAAGAAGCAAAAAACAGCATATGCAAAACAGCCGAGCGCGTCCTCACGTTTTAAATGGTGTGACCAACACTTTGAATGGAGGCGACATCAACACCTGCCGTGGAAGCAGGACCGAGGGAGAGCCGGGGCGGGAGAGAGGGCAAACACCAATCGTAACACTCCGAGAGCTCTCCTGACACACACACACACACATACACACACACACACACACGGACATGCACGCACGCACGCACGCACGCACACACACACATTTGCGCTGTCAACCCGTTGACACCCGCACGGACACACAAAAACACTGCCGACGTGACGATGCAAAGGTGTGACTTTTAAGAAGTGATGTTGTAGGAGCAGGTGCACAGCAACTTGGTAAACTGACCTATTAGCTCCATAATATCGTAGCGTTCAGTCCAACCGCACATTCAATACGTTCCAGCTGTAAAACGCCTGTCGCCGTTGTTTCCCGAGGCCATTGCAACCTTGGATTTGAAGGCATTTACCTCAACCTCCGAAGAAGCACTGGACACCCAGGCCCCGGTGAACCAACCACTGGGGCTGGGGGCCTCAGATTCAGGGGACATTTTGGACTTGGGGTCCTCTTATGTAGGTATCTATCTTCCTGCCTACCTGCCTGCTTCGGCCTCTGCTGTGTGTGAATGCTAAATTTCACTTTTGCTCAAGGAAATTCAGAAAAATTGCAGTCACATTGTCGTTAGGTCACTTAGATAGAGTGACAAACAACATGTCATCATCAGCAAAATCTTTTATAGGAAATTACGATTAGGACTATACTAGTACTACAATAAGAACGATGACTTACACTTGTTTTTTTATTTACAAACTATCAGTGAAATGATTGAGGCCTATTAAAACATTTTGAAAATGTACAGCAGATTTAAACTCCTAGATATTACCACCAACACCATTTGGATCATACGTTGGGTTTGAAAGAAGATGAATACGATTGTTTGATGCGTGTGGATGAGCTTCTGGGTGAGGAGGGGAGGGAGTTTGATCAATGGGGCCTTTTGTAACATCCTCTAATCCAGTAGGAGTGTCTTGCGCCTATTATTTGAAGTATGAGCAGCGACACCCCGCCCCGCCCCACCCCATCCAACAAAAAGAAACGTTTTGTGGAGGTGTGACTGCATCTGTTTTCTCCTCTCGTTTTTTGGGGAAAGGTAGGAGAAGATGGTCCTCTCTTCCACCACCCACCCCACCCACCCCCCGATAACCATCCTCATCATCATCATCCTCCGCTGGACCCATCTTGCATGGCGGTCCCCTGGCGGAGCGATGTAAATCTATCAAGTCATCCGAGGGAAGAGCCAGCTCGGGGTGTGATAATGACTTGGACCGGGGGCTACTGTGCCAACTGGGAAGCTGCATCACATGCACGCACAAGCGCACGCACGCACGCACGCACGAGCACACACACACACACACGCACACACATAAAGGCGGTGCGCAAGTGCGGGCAAGCCAACGTCCCATCCACACCTCTCCACTCTTGGCGAGCTGAGCAATCTTTTCCTCTCTCCATCTCCGTTCCCACGACCAGGCAGTACGGCCGTACTCAGGCCCTCAGCTCGCAGCGGGTAGCTGGCAAGGGGGTTTGGGGGGCGGGCGGTGGCGGGGTACGGGGTGGGTAATGGAGTAAATAACTCAAATGAGCGCCGAGTGTGAATTACTTCTCGCCGCCCCTGTCTGACGGGTTGGAGGAGGGCTGGGAGGGGAGCGGGGGGTCCACCCGCTGTGAAGCCGACCAGGGGGTCCGGCTCAGAGACGGACGGGGTGGGGCGGGGTTGCGATGGGTTGGGGATTGGGGAAAATGGAGCTGGGACGTTTGGGAGAAAGTGTGTAATACAGGTGATGATGGCGGGCAGGAAAAATTTTTTTTTTGAAATGACGGTTTGATGCATGGACAGCTCCTCGCCGGCTGCCGCCCAAGGGAAGGAAGGACTGTCAGACTGACACACAGACAAAGCGACAGACCCAAAGACACACAGACAGACGCACCGTTCTTTGCTGTCTCTTTTACAGAAGCTATAAATGGCGTCTGGCTGGACTGCTCCTTTCAGTCGATAGAATTTCTATTGAATATGTATTGCGTCCTCCCTCCCGATGCATGCCCCCAAAACCGCTATTGCAATTGGAGAGGGATGAAGAAACTGAAAAAGGAAACAAAAAAAACAACAACAACAACAACAACACAAATCTCCTGGGCAGCAGATTGTATGTACCTGTACGTATTCAGAGAGCGAAGGAGTAGGACCTGTAGTCGGATGGCCGCCCCCCCATGAAAAAAGAAAACTTCAATGTCATGGCATGATTGAAGAACACTTCAAAAATGTACCTGCAACCTTGGGCTTCAAAGCAGGAGGCGCATTGCCGGCACTAATACAACAAGGCACAAAAAGAAGCCAAAAAAAATAAAAATATACATATGAATACAATTTTGTTCATTAGGTAACCTCGGAGTAGAGGGGAGGTCACATGGTCATTCTTATTCTGCGGCCGACCTCGAGCTGGCGGGGCCACTTCTGAGTCCACCAGCTGCCGAACAAAGACTTCAATGACTGTTCCCTGGGTGTAGGGGTGGGGGGTTGGAGGAGTGGGGAAGTATTGCTTATCATTTCAAAAGGACAACCCCCCCCCCCCCCCCCCACCACTCCACCCCTCACCCTCAGCGACTTTCCATGGTGGCGGACAGAGGTGTGCTCTGGAAAAAAAAAGAATAAAGAAAAGTTCCGCTGAAAACTTAGGTTTTGTAGTTACAAACAGCCTTTAATTTGTATGCAGTTTTTCCACTGTGTGTTTCCACTGTGTGTGTGTGTATGTGTGTGTGTGTGTGTGTGTGTGTGTGTGTGCGTAAGCAGAATAGCTTTCCAGTTAGTGATCTTGTCCCGACCTTCAGGTTCATCCATTATGGATCTTCGCCGTGAAAGTTAGCAAAGCTATGATGCGTCGGAAGGAAACTCTGGTCGGCCTGTCGGTGCACAGTAGTAATGGCAATGCCCTCTCTCTGTCACACACACACACACACACACACACACACACACACACACACACACACACACACACACACACACACACACACACACACGCACACACACACACACACCCAACCCTTCAAGTTATCTACTCAGTGCTTGGTGAAGAATGTTGTGTGAGGTGCTGGGACTGCAGTTTGAGGTGGTAATGACGGTTTAAAAATATACAATATATTACAAACACTATATATATATATATATATATATATATATATATATATATAAATAAAAATATGGAAACAGTCCTCTGATCTTCCAGAAAGCCAGAACCTCACTGAGGGGAGAGTATCTATAGCTCCTTTCACACATGCAGTCTTTCCCAGAAATGTTCCAGAACTGTTGCTACATGGGGAACAAGCATGAACAGCAAAGTAGGGCTGGAGCTGATTCCGAATACGGTATCGGCAAACCACAAATAGTGGGTTTTTACCAATATTTATTTCCTCCAAATATTTCAAAGTTATTTGTTTTCTGGAAGAAAAATAAAACATTTGGATAAACGGCGAGTCCAATCAGAACCAGGTCGTTATATTTTAAATTTGATCCTTTTTCTTTCTTAAAAATGCCACTCAGGCCCTGGACGTGGCTTTAAGAGTTAGCGGTGCATTGCAGTGCGGTGACATCGGGCACAAGCGCTTTGCTTGACCTCCTGCACCGGAGCAGGGAGCCGGAGAGGAAGCGAGTGGACAGGGAGAGGGAGAACGGTTGGAGAACGTTCCTTCTCCGGAGGAGAGAGTGTAGGACAGGTTGAAAACGATCACACCGATTTAATAACATTGGGTTTTGGTTATTGTGTAAAAAAA
>NC_137202.1:10415367-10422867 GCF_960531495.2 Zeus faber | reverse complement strand
CACTACGAGGAACGGAACCAATTGAATTTCCAAATGCAAGGTGGAACCAGTTGGGGTACAGTACCAATTGAGAGGCTCAGTTTAAGATGGAACCAGACGACAGTAGCAATTCAAGGGCTCAATTTATGGTGGAACCAGAGTAAAGTAGCAACTGAAGCTCTCAATTTTATGTGGACCCAATGAGAGTACAATACCAATTAAAGGGCTCAATTTAAGGTGGAACCCACAAAAATGCAACTTGCGCAGGACTGAGTATGATCAGCGTGCTTCACGTGAGCCTTTTTTCAGGCAAGGTAGAAAAAGTGTGAAAAATAATAAATGCCGTTTGCATTTGTAGTCATGTATATGTGTGTGTGTGTGTGTGTGTGTGTGTGTGTGTGTGTGTGTGCACGCCTGTGCGCCGACACACACACAGCTGAATTAGAGTTAGAGAACATAACAAATAGGAATAATAAATGATGCTTGTATGACCCTGTTTACGAGATACAGGTTCTGTGTGTGTGTGTGTGTGTGTGTGTGTGTGTGTGTGTGTGTGTGTGTGTTCTGGATACTGCAGCCTGTAGAGAACGCTCTCTCTTTGTGTGGAGAAAGAGATAAAATAAAAATGGGTTTGTGATGGGGTGGGGTGGGGTGTCTTCCTTCTACAGTATGCTTTCCTGCTGTCTCTTCCTCTCACATTTTCTGTCGCTCGGCTGCATAATGACGTTTTTTTTTTGTTGTTTTTTTTTTACCCCCCTCTCACCCTTTTGTAGTCCAACTCAGCGACACCAAATGATCCTTCCTTTATTTATCTTTTTCTTTTTCTTTTTTACTTATTTTTTCTTTCCGTTTCAAAGATCCATCTGTCGGAAGAAAAGAATACATAATGTATAGTGTACAGATAGGCCGAGCGAGGGGGAAAAAAAAAACAAGACAATATGAATAATTAATGAGCTAGGGTGCATATGTATAAACATTTCCATATCAAATATCTGGTTTTATGACTGCCTTTTTTTGTTCATTCCTTTATGCTTTGAATGTGAAATTGTCTGATCGTTTGAGAATTTTTTTTTTTTGTTTTGTTTTTTTTTTGTGTGCGTTGCGATCAAACGGAAATAAAAAAAAATATATATTAAATTGAAAGAACAATCTTTTTAGAGAGCAGAGAAAAAGTTATTGGGTTACTGGGAAAAAAAAGCAATCGTCACTTTTTAATAAGTTTTCTGTTTGAAGGAAATTAGATTGTTTAAAGAATGCTGGAAGAACTACCTATCTATCTATCTATCTATCTACCTATCTATCTATCTATCTATCTATCTATCTATCTATCTATCTATCTATCTATCTATCTATCTATCTATCTATCTATCTATCTATCTATCTATCTATCTATCTATCTATCTATCTATCCATCTATCTATCTATCTATCTATCTATCTATCTATCTATCTATCTATCTATCTATCTATCTATCTATCTATCTATCTATCTATCTATCTATCTATCTATCTATCTATCTATCTATCTATCTATCTATCCGTCTATCTATCTATCTATCTATCTATCTATCTATCTATCTGTCTGTCTGTCTGTCTGTCTATCTATCTATCTGTCTGTCTGTCTGTCTGTCTGTCTGTCTATCTATCTTTCTATCCATCTATCTATCTATCTATCTATCTATCTATCTATCTATCTATCTATCTATCTATCTATTTATCTATCTATCTATCCATCCATCCATCCATCTATCTATCTATCTGTCTGTCTATCTATCTATCTATCTATCTATCTATTTATCTATCTATCTATCCATCCATCCATCTATCTATCTATCTATCTGTCTGTCTATCTATCTATCTATCTATCTATCTATCTATCTATCTATCTATCTGTCTGTCTGTCTTACTGTCTATCTATCTTTCTATCCATCTATCTATCTATCTTTCTATCCATCTATCTATCTATCTATCTATCTATCTATCTATCTATCTATCTATCTATCTATCTATCTATCTATCTATCTATGGTACAAGCAGATGGCACTGCACCTGTCGCACTAGCTGTATTCGCTTTTCTGTTGTCCTTTAACGTGGATTATTTTTTTTTACCTGTCCGTCATGTTTTAGCCCATACGTTGTGTGATTGGTGTCTTCTTTCAAACCATATTTTGACTATGGGGAGTCATCGTGGATGCGATGAGCGCTTTGTTTACGAGCATGGCTGCTCTTTGGGACTGTTACGAACTTTCAACAAAGCGACCAGCCTCACAGACTCCAACGGCGTCGTGACTTTCTTATCCGACGCCTCAGTTCAGTCGCTGGGACGTCGCCCGACGCCATTCCGGTCCGGTACGGCGGTACGGAGGAAGACTCACTTCCTCGCACTTACAGCGAGGAAGTGCGGCCGGAATGTGAGGAGTGCGACAGAGGCTACGCGGACTCGGGCTGCGCCGCTTCCCACCTCCCAGGATTATCCTCGGAAACGCGCCGCCGCTGAGGAATAAAATGGACGAGTTGCAAGCGACGGGGAAGCGCATGCCGGAGAACAAGAACGCTCGTGTGATCGCTTTGACTGGAAACTGATTAACAGAACATAACTGGAGCCAGGATTTCAAAATCGATGGTTAGATCTTCGGTCAGCCCACCCGCCTCGACCGTGACGCACAGCTGACCGGCAAAGCAGAGGGCGTGTGCTTGTATGTTCATTCACGCTGATGTCAGACTGTCATAGCAAGGGAATCCGTTTGTAGCCCTCGCATCGAGCTTTCATCAATTTCATTCACGAGAGGTTAGGACGGTGGTTTATATTCATCCCAGAGCCGACATAGTAGACGCGACATCCACCATTGTTAAACTTGTGCACCATTTGAAAAGCACATCCCTTGACGCACCGCATTTCATACTCGCCGATTTCAACACTCAGCCCCTTCGGACATTTCTACCAGTATGTAAGCCGTACGACAAGACGGCAATCAAGTGCTGTTCTTGTGCTATGGCGCCATAAAGGCAGCCTAGAAATCTCATGCGGTGGCGCCTCGAGGCTGCTCTGACCACTGCTGCGTCCTTTTAACCCTGGTCTGTCAATCGGCCCTCAAGAGAGGGAAGGTGGAGCGAAAGAGGTTCCCGTGTGGACATAGGGTGGTATTCATGAACTGAATGGCTGTTTTCTCAGTACCAACTGGTGTTTTCGAAGATTCTTGTGCGGACTTAGATCAACTGACTTTCCCTGTATCAAGCTATATTGCCTTCGGTGAACGAATGATTATTCCCGGGAAGACAATTACATTGTACCCAAATAATAAGCCCTGGGTCAGTAATTCCATCGAGAATACTCCGATTCACAAAAGGCGAGCTTTCCACCGGGGTGACTTTCACCAACAAAGAGATGCTCAAAAGTTAGAAAAAAATGTGGTTTGAAGACAAGGTAGAGGATAAACTAAAGAATGACAATTCTCACCCGGCCTGGAGGGGAATTCAATCTATGGTGGGAAATCAAGTCGACAGGAAAAAAACAGGGGCGTTTAACCCCGATAAGTCTGACTCCGTCCTGGCAGAGGTGTTAAAACCGGTTTCACCCGAGATTTGATCCCCGTGATTTCAGCGATGAACTGACCGACTTTGGAGTTGCTTCAGAGGGCAGTCAGATTCAGGATGCTGAAGCGGACGCCTGGAGAACTCTTGAACAGGGAAAATGTGAGGATAGGTCACGGCCTGACTGCATCAGCGGCCGACTGCTTAAAACCTGTGCTTTGTTCTTTTCGTGGCACTTTCACATTTTTTTTCCAGCTCTCTTTATCACAGAATAAAGTTCCCATGTTATGGAAAGACTCGATAGTTGTTCAATTAGGCCAAGGCTCAAACATCAAAATGCGTTGAATGATGATCGCCTTACTTCATTATGAAAGGTTTTGAACTAATCTTGAAGAGAAACTTACTAACCATGACACAGAGCATAATTGACCCACTCCACTTATCAAACAAGGAAGGGGGTAGAGGATGCCACAGCAACATTGCTGTATTTTGTTGTTTGTCATCTGGAGGGCAAGACGACGCATGTACGCTTGTGCCTTTTTGACTTCTCATCAGCCTTTGACCCCATATTTTGGCTTTTCAGGTTTTCTGAAATAACTGGCATTGACTTTGGCACGATACGTTGGCTGGTCGACTTCATGACAATGAGGTCACAGAGAACCCTAATGATGCTGAAAGGCGTTTTGGCACCAAACAGGCTGGGGACTCCCTGAGGAGAACTAGGAACTTGGGAGCTCCCCCGAGAACTAGGTACCTTCAAGGGCTTTTTTTCTGGTTGCATATGCACTGCACTGGCACTCTGAAGTGGCACTGAAGCGACGTCAGCCAATGGGATTTCAGCACAAGTTCCTGGTTCTGTGTTGTATTTAGCCTGTAAGTTGCACTTATTTCACCTTATCAGCCCACCAAAGTCTGTTTTGGAATACATTTGAGACAGTAAATAAACAATCCAGTTGCTGAATCATCACTCATATTAGATCTACAAGACGTAATTTAAAAGTGTACTTCAGCTTTCATAAGGCATGGACTCGCATCGGGACGATGCACGGGAATTTTTTTGTTTCATCAATTAACCTCGGAAAATAAATATATATATATATATATATATATATATATATAGTATTTTCTTTTTGTTTTTTGTTATTACAGCGCAGTGAAGGGCTTGTCCAGTCCGAGGGACCGGCAAGGAACTTGGACTTACATCTGGGCCAATCAGGTTCCTCTTGCCAGTTAGTCCCTGCCCTGGAGTAGGAGCTAAAAAACTCCCTCAGAACGGCATTTTAAGAACTATGATCACTCCTAGTTCCCGCAGTGCGGACACAAAAAAAAGATATGATTCCTCCAAAAGTTCTTAGAACTGTGAAAAAGTTCCCGCAGTGCACAACACCTTTTGTGTGAGGCACTGATGTGCGCTACAGGATCACCGCAGGAGTGGTTTTGCCACCTTTGTTATTTGAGCTTAACACCAATGACTGGAATAGTAGGTTTGAGTCGAGGTTCATAAATAACTTTGCTTATGATTCGGTTATTGCCAGCCTCCTACAGGACCATGAGGTGGACCCAGGTCCAGCCTTTGACAATTTCATCAAAAATGGTGTGATGACTCTTACTTGCAACTCAATGTCTCCAAAACAAAAGAGATGCTCATCAAGTTTCACCGACATCCTGTCGCTCCTGTCACGACATTAAAATTTATCAATGGCATAGCTGTGGAGACCGTAGGCCAATATAGGTCCTTTGGCACCATCCTGGATGACAAAAGGACTTTTGATGCCGATACTGACTCCATGCAAAAAGACCAATCAGAGACTGTTTTTCTTGAGAAAGTTGAGGGTTTTTAACATTGACAGATCACTCTTAAAAATGTTTTATTCATCTTTTATTGGGACAATTTTAAGTTTTGAAAAAATTGGTTGGTTTGGCAACCTCAGCCTGATTAACAAAAATAGACTGGTAAAGGTTGTTAAAATTTGCCAAAAGACCATTGGCACTAACTTGAATGATCTTGACCATTTTTATGAAGTTTGAGCCACTCAGAGGGCAAAGGTCATTCTGGCCTCTTCATGCAGGGTTTCGACACCTTCCATAAAGGGAGGAGGAGGTACATTTTCCCAAGGAGGTCCAAATCAAACAGATACATGAGATCATTTGATCCCACGGCTGTTGGGGTTTTAAACGAGCTGTAGGCGTAGATGCTATTACACACAAACTTTAACAGAAGACTGATGGACTCTTAGTGATTCTGTAGCTCATTGCAACTTTATTATGATGATATCTACTATACAGCTGCTTTCACACATGTACTCCAGACAATATCCGGATAATCAGCTCCGGACATTGTCCGGAGTGGCCTTTCACACATGTAGCTCACAACTGGAGATTGTCCGTGTCAGACGCATTTCACACCTCCTGGAAATACTCTGTTTGTTTCAGACGAGGGGCCGAGCCTGTATCTGTCTGTCTGTCTGTCTGTCTGTCTGTCTGTCTGTCTGTCTGTCTGTCTGTCTGTCTATCCATCTATCTATCTATCTATCTATCTATCTATCTATCTATCTATCTATCTATCTATCTATCTATCTATCTATCTATCTATCTATCTATCTATCTATCTATCTATCTATGTCTACCTTCCATGTGGTGTAAAGGTATGAGGCTGTGTGAGCTGGAAGCCAGTAGTACACAGTAGCTTGACCCTTTTGGCAGAAACATGAAGTGGAAAATGTGGCGGCTATGAGGTTGTGGTGTTTGCACATCTTGTGTGTGTGTGTGTGTGTGTGTGTGTGTGTGTGTGTGTGTGTGTGTGTGTGTGTGTGTGTGTGTGTGTGAGTGCGTGCGTGAGTGCGCGTGTGCGTTTGTGTGTGTGTGTGTGTGTGTGTGTGTGTGTGCAGGGGGAAGAGTACCCGCCGTGAGGACAAACTGACAGACAAAACTGCTGAAAAAACCTGACGCCACGCACAGAGATGTTACAACATCTGGCTCCGATTACATGTAGACAGGTGGCCGCTGCAGCAGTCTGGCTGCAGACACACACACACACACACACACACACACACACACTCACACACACAAAAAGAAAACATCAGTTTGGTAAAGTTCAGAAATAGGAACACACTCGATACAGATTCAGATTTTTATTTGATAGCGTGTACAGAGCCAATCCATTACTTTTAAAAGCAGTGGCTACAACAAAGAGACTGATGTGAAATATATTTTCTACAGCAGAGACTCTCCAATGTTCCAAAAATATTTCCTCATACATCCTCTATATCCTCTATATATCCCTAGCCTCTCTTATGCTATGGCTCTTGTGATGCTTCAAATTAACCTTTTCTTTACTCATATTTAGAAGTCTCCCTTCTTTTTCTTTTCCTATTGCATTGCATTTTCCACCTTCTACTACTACTACGAGTCCCAACTTTGTCTAAAGTTACATCTTTTGCAATTTTCTTTTGAATTAATCAGCATGATACACACCGTCCCACACCGTTATATATCTACATAAGGGCCATAATTTGGAGTTGATTCTTACTGTACACACTCCGCTGAACAGGGATGACCTTACACCAGATAAGAACTAAATCAGGCAAATCAGGGCGAATTTGCACGCGCACATACACACACACACACACACACACACACACACACACACACACACACACACACACACACACACTCTGGTCTAACAAACTGTTACAAGGCTTTTTTCTCCCTCTCCATTCTCTCTATGTAATGATATTCATATTCCATCTTTTATTCCTCTCCCCTTCTCTCTAGTGCTGAAACAGCCTTTATTCTGTTCCTCCTTCCTTCTGATTTGACTCCTCCTATTTGACTCTAGATCTTCCTCCGCTCTCAAATTTTTGGGGATTTTCTCTAAAAAGTGTGAAAAACAAGACATGATTGGTGAGACGTTTTGCAATAAAATATTAACTTTTAATGGTTAGCTAGTGACTGGATTGTACACCAGCAGGCACTACCACTGCAGCACAGG
>NC_137202.1:10387867-10410367 GCF_960531495.2 Zeus faber | reverse complement strand
CCCCCCCCCTCTCTCTCTCTCTCTCTCGCTCGCCCTCCCCTTCCTCTTCATCTTCTCCCACGACATGAGGACTGTCTTTCATTCCCGTCGACATCGAGGGGACGCCGGCGTGAAAGAATAATGCATCAGGTCATATTAAAGACATACGGACATCCACCTGCGCGTCACACACACACACACACACACACACACACACACACACAGACACATACACACACACACACACAGACACACAGACACACAAACACACACACACACACACACACACACAAACACACACACACACACACGCAAACTGCATGCAAACACACAGACATATGGGACATACTGCTGACTGGGTGTTATCTGCTTCTCCCAATTATTCTGGATGAGAGAGAGAGAGTGAGCAAGTGAGAGTGTGTGAGAGAGAGAGAGAGAGAGAGAGAGAGAGAGAGACAGAGAGAGAGACAGAGGTGCTAACTTGTATGTAGAAGGTTTACTACGTACCTAAAACCGAATGTAGTTGGTGTTAACTTGTGAATGGAATCTTGGCTCGAACAATATGAATAGGAAATGTTAATGATGAACAGTGGTGGAAAGGAACAAAGTACAGATACTATATTGTACTACAGTACATTCAGTTTTAAAGACTTTTGACTTTTACTCAACTACGTTTCAAAGCAAATCTATACTTTTTACTCTACTACATTTCTAACACACGTTGTGTTACTTTATTTTTATGGTTTTATCTGGAATTATATTTATATACATTTCTTTTTGAAAATTTGGATTTATATCCGTGTACATCCTTGAAATCGGGATTTATGTTTAAATCTGTCAAAAGCATGAAAAATCAGGATATGCTGAGCGCTCATCTGCAGAAGAAAAGGAGCAGCAGTACTTTTTGCCATATTTTACAATGAACATAATTATAATATCTTTGGCTGCCATCATTCTCTGGCTCGGTCCCCGGACGCCTCCGTCAACATGTGAGGGCTCATGTAAAAAAATATGTTATTCATTAACATGTATGACCCGTCTCATCAATAGATCAACGCTGAAATGATCTTGTTTGTCAAAATGTTAATGACAAACATCCTTTTGTGGATCATTTTGACATTGATGTACAGCACTACGACTAGATGGGTCATTGATCGTAAACCCCCGAAAACAATCTAAGATGACCGAAAGTAGACTTCATTGGATTAAATGAATTGGCTTATGAATTAGCACAATGATATTGACGATATTTACAACAAGAAAATATATCATATGACAGTCAGTGTGGTTTGCCAGGACTGATGCATATAAATCATTTTATCATTCATTTAAAAAGAAAATCATCGATCATACTTAACCATCATTGACAAAACATTGGTATATGGGTACTATCTGTTAATACTATCTATCTATCTATCTATCTATCTATCTATCTATCTATCTATCTATCTATCTATCTATCTATCTATCTATCTATCTATCTATCTATCAATATATATTCAGTGTATATTTATATACACTGTATATATATATACACGTTATATATCATCACTCTTCCTTGTGTTCTATCAACGTCTTTTATTTGCTTTTGGTCTCACAATTCTCTGTGGGGGGCAGAGGACTGTCTGGGTCTGTTTGTGTGTTTATGCATGTGTGTGTGTGTGTGTGTGTGTGTGTGTGTGTGTGTGTGTGTGTGTGAGTGCAGTGTCAAAGAAGTAGCTTTTTTTTTTTCCAACGAAATGTCCAACAAACATCAAACAGTTGGTGAAATGGGAGATGAGTGTGGAAAAGAGGAAAAAAAAAGAAGGGAAAAATACAGTACATGCTGAACGGACTCTTCAAAGGGTCTGCGCTCACCCTTTGACTAACATCCTGGGGACATGAAGCATACACACACACACACACACACACACACACACACACACCCGCACATAAATGCACACAAACACATGCAAACACACCCCAAACACCCTTACACTTACACACCATACCGTAACACTCAAGCACTTCTAAAACTCACACACACATAATGTACATCCACTCTGCTGGGCATGCACTCTCGCTCACATGCGGAACCACCCACATACACCCAAATACTCTCACATACACACACACACACACACACACACACACACACACACACACACACACACACACACACGCACACACATACACCCACACACACACACACACACACACACTCACACAGAAGTGTCCTAGATGAGTCAGGAGGTTATGGCGTGCACTAGGTTTACAGTCATGCTGCGTCAACAGCGTCTTGCTGAGCAAAATCCGAGGAGCCACACAGACAAAACTAGAGGAAGACGTATGTGACTATTTCTTATAAAAAGAAATACTTACTTACTTTCCATCCATTTCATTAAAAAAAATCCCACAGCACGGAAACCCTTAAATGCACCAATACCAGTGTCAATTCGAATTCTAGCCTATTTATTAGTCAGCACACACATTTTACATCACTGACCATCTCCTTGATTACATTTTGTCTCTAATGTGGAGTCTTCCTATTTCTTTGGAAGATGTTACTTTTTTTGGTCTCTATTGCATTTGGTAATTCCGTGTTCAAGCAATGGCGCTTGCGCCTCTTCAAATGGAATTAGCAAAATGACAAAAGATGGCAAAATTAACAAGCTTTGAAAAAAATTACACTGTGGTGTGATTGAAAGCAGCCACAACATTCTTGGGTCTAGGTGATTAGGCTCAGGATCAGGGGTGGCTGTATGCCTGTTGCTCGTCAGAGCAATCAACGAGCAATCGGTATGGCTTCATCCACGGGTATACAGGTATTTTAAAAACATAGCATTTTCTCTGCGTTTTGGCCTCCCCTTCCACGCCAAAACTGAAAACAAAGCGTTTGAAAAACCCCTTCCACAGGGTGGAGATTTTTCAAAAGTCTGTTGTCTGTATATTCGTGTGGAGCGGCGAAACGGAGGTTTCGCCAGACGATGACGTCATGACCTCGATTACACATGCGCAATCGTTGTTTCGTCTTTGCATTCTCTTATGGTCAGAGGTATTTTCAAAAACACCGTTGGTGTCGAAAGCGGAGGGGGAAAAAAAATGTGTTTTTGAAAAATACCCGTATATTGTGTGGAAGAGGCTTAAATCACCCGTCCCCACACACGCGGGGAGGGTGTGGGTCTGCTCCCGGCTTGTCACATCTTACCCACCCTCTACAATAAACTGGTGTGTTCGCAACATGAAAACGTCACTCGGGTGGAGTGTGGCAGGCGGAACTGCCACAACTACAGGTCACCGTTGTTGTCAGTTATTTCAAGGTATAGTTTTCTTCCCAGATCGTTTGAATTTTCCAAAACTAGAAGACGGAGAGAGTATTAAAAACCTGAAAATGTGAGCTATCGTCAGGGAAATGTTTCAGGGGTGATGTAAAATGGGTGTGCTGATTAGTAAACAGAATATAACTCAATTTGACACGGGTACGGTCCTTTGATTTTTTTTGAGTCTGTGTGTGTGTGTGTGTGTGTGTGTGTGTGTGTGTGTGTGTGTGTGTGTGTGTGTGTGTGTGTGTGTGTGTGTGTGTGTAGAGAAAAACAGAGTAATGATGCTAATTCTCTCTCTCTCTCTCTCTCTCTCTCTCTCTCTCTCCTTCTCTTCTATCATTTTCCGTATTTTCTCTCCCTTCTTCTCCCGCGCCCGTCCTCACCCCCCACACGCCTCCATGCCGCGGTAATTCTGTGTTTTATCAACTCTTTATTATGACCACCCCCCAACCCCTCTTGTCATCATTTACAACGGTAGCATCTGCTCATTGCTCGGCCCGAGCATGGGGCAAATTGCTTTTACGGGGAGGGAAGCAGCCGACGGAGGGAGGGGGAGCTGCGACACCGCCGCCACATCCGCCGTGCGCAACACAACACAAGGGGACGGTTTCGGCGGGGATCCCGGCGCTGTTTACAGCGGGTCGATCCTCCCCGGCGTTTGATACTAACACCCTCCCCCGACAAAAAAAAAGTAATAATAATAAAAATTTAAAAAAAAATACAAACACAGAACACTTAGAGAGACCAGATAGATCAGGGTGGGGGGGGGCGCTTAACTGACCACTCCAATCGGCGAATCGAACAAAACAAAAAAGAAAGTGGAAAATCTATTCCCGCGAGGAGGCGAGGCTCGCCCGCCCCGCTGCCCGGCTGCGGAGTCGCCAAATCGAACCAATCTCGCATCCGGCCACGGCTCTAATCCCTCGGTCGAGGAAAATTAGGCAAATTAGAGAACGGGGCCTCCCCCCGTTTGTGTGTGTGCTGTTTAATGTTTTCTTTCCTCGCGGTGTAAGGAGCCACCCCTCCGCGCTACCGCAACGCTTTTCCCGCACCGCCGCCAAAACCGACCGGAACCGGGGCGAAAGACGTTAGTACACAGGTCACACCCACGCGCCTCGCCGTGGCAGGGAGCCGAAAATGTGAAGAACTCCTGCACTGAGGCTGCAGGTTGTGTTGGAATTCCATGCTTGGTCTATAACGTTGCTATTATACGTTCCGTACAAAGAAATGTCAGAAAGTGCATGGGCTTTGGAATGTGCGACAACAATGTCCTCCTCCCCCCTTCCCTCCGAATCCAAAGGAGTATTTCAAGAAGGGGTGTCATCCGGTGATAACTCCCATCCCCTTTTGAGAGGAGGAGCCTTCGTTTATTCCTGTAATCCCTCTTTCTTTTGCCTTTCCCTCACAGAATTTATTTTTTTTGTTGTTGTTTTTTATTGGGGGGGGGGGGGGGGGGGTTCTCGGTCGATTCCAGCCAGGAAGCACGACGGCGGGTGATGACATGGCGGGTCATTTCAGGGACGGTGTCTGCCCCAGGCGATTTAAGTTCAGGTTGAATATTTAAAATCTGAATATGCAAGGGAAGGTTATAGCGGGTACAAAAGACACCTATATCGGATCCCACATGTTTCTATTGTTTCTGCCGTTTATATCCAAACTGAGTGAGATTTGTGGGACGAATCAGGATTATCGGTGGTGTAAATGTGTGTGTGTGTGTGTGTGTGTGTGTGTGTGTAGAATCTGTGCAACAAATTTGGCCTGAGCTGTCAAGTCAGATTTTAGAGCTTAGTGTCATCTCTCAACATGATGCCTTGACATTCTTCCTCCTGATATATCTTTGTGTTTGTGTTTGTGTTTCTGTGAGTGTGTGCATGCGTGAGTGCGTGCGTGCATGCGTGCGTGCGTGTGAGTGTGTGTGTGTGTGTGTGTGTGTGTGCTTTGAAGGGAGGTTTGACTGTCTTTGACATTCATGGATGCACAAACCACCAGCGGCTACCCTGTGTTGCAAAATGATGCCATCACCGTTGTGGCCTCGAATAGATCTGTGCACATGCACAGTCACACACACACACACACACACACACACACACACACACACACACACACACACACACACACACACACACACACACCAACACACACGCACACACAGACAAAACCAGAGGCACACTGGATATACAAGAATTTGCAAGTTGATATTTACTTGGTGTTTGATGTATAAGTAATATCACACTACCGTACATGGAGGCTCTTTACAGGGAAACCACCTGAGATGGAGAACTGTACATTCCTCTATTTGGGCTTGCACTGGTGGAGCTCAATATGACATGAGTTTGCCGCATATACAGTATCTCAGCAGCTTGTAGGATGGACCTGCTTTTTCTTCATGTTGTTGGGGGAAGCCAGGCTACACCAAGACACCATTCTGGCCTGATCTCTTCAGAAGGATCTTAATTAGTGATCGATGTGAACGATGAAAGACCTCGCGATGTGTTGCATTCACGGTGGATTTCACAGAGGATCAAGGCAAAAGAACAGCTCCGTCGGATTCCCCTGGAAATCTGCAGCTGTGACTTATTAGCGGAGGTAAATCTTGTTTCCCAGACACAAGTTGTCCAGTTTCTTAGGAAATCCGAGGTCAGTTCAATTTCAAATACATCTTGCGACCAAACAGCAATGTGGGGACATAAATAAGCACATCCGTGCTTCATAATGCAGGCATGGCATTCCCATTCTCTCTCGCTGTACCTCCTCAGGCAAGTACAGCCCCAAAAGACGAATATAAAGGATGCATAGATCTACTTTTGTGTCTATTTGTTGCTATTTGTTGTTTTATTGCCTCCAACCCTCGATTTAACAAGGTGTCACGCCTGCATCCGCATAGCATCCGCATAGCATCCAAAATATATCACCCAAATCAACATTTCCCTTGGATTTACCACAACAATAAACCCGTGTGACCCCCCTCCTCTGACATAGCGCCGACTTAACCTGCCGCCCACCCGCATTGTATGCATGAAGTGATGATGAGGAGCGTGTATTTCCATGCGGAAGCTCACCTTTACGACACCAGTTCCGCGCCGTGGATATTAGGTTTGGGAGTCCCGCCTGTAGTAAGACGCAGCGGAGGGGGGACCCGTGGGGGGCGTCATTCCCCGCGTCTCGGTCCCCCGGCCCCCTTTTTGTGGGATCTGGAAGAGTGTAGTTAGCGATATGTTGATATGCATGGAGTGTGTATATCTGTGTAGCGGGGTCTCCAAGGCACGCTCTCTCTCCGAGAGAGAGAGAGAGAGAGAGAGAGAGAGAGAAGAGGAAGAGATAAGGGAGAGAGAGAGAGGAGGCGAGAGGAGGGATGAATGTCAGTGATATATTTTTATGTGGTAGTGTAGATCTGTCTGTCTGTGTCTACGGCTCGGCTCTGTACGCTGATGGAGAGACCAAGAGAGTCCACAATGCGGAAGTGTATGCTTGTTTGTGTGTGTGTGTGAGGCTGTTCAAATGTTGTGTATGTGTATTTATAATTCCAATAGGTGCAGAATGTGTGCTGGTCTTGATGCGTGTACAAATCATCCATCCATCCCTCCTTCTATTTATCATCCATCCTTCCATCCATATATCAATTGTCTTTACCCTCTTATCTCTGTTCAAGGTCTTGGGGGGGATGGAGCGTACGCGAACTAACTATGGACCCTGGATGGGATGCCAGTCTATCTATCACATGGATTCTCCCTCACACACACACACGTGCACACACACACACACACACACACACACACACACACACACACACACACACACACACACACACACACACACACACGCGCGCGCGCGCACACACACACGGAAATTGCACCTCTGGGCAGGTTAGGGTCTCCGATTGGCACAATCTACATGTCTTTGAAGGTGGAAGGAAACCACAGAAACCGCAGGAATATCATACTATTACAACATAATATTATTATACTATTGGATTTATACTTCCTTTTCTTGTCCCAAATTTCCTTTTTATTAGTGTATTTTTCTATATTTCCTTCGCTTCCATTCATATATTTCCTTCACTCATTTGCAACCTGCCAATGAGGACTGAGGTACAAATTAAGTATAATTGAGCATGTGACAAATAAAACTTTGAGGGGTGAATACATGAAAGGATTGTGCAGCTTTTGCAGCCGCTAAACCGGCGGAAATAACAGAAAAAGCAAACCTCTAATTCACAAAGCACCAGCCAACGGTGAAATGCACAGCTAACTGCGCTGCCATGCAAATAGCATATCGGTGCGCTGGTGCTATTTGCTATTTGGGGAGACCGGGGAGACCGGGGAGACCACGTTGCGAAACCCTGTTGGGAGTCCCACCATGTGTCTGATCGCAAAATCCCGTCGCACGTTATGCGTACCCAGTTGGGGCTCTCCCCATTGGAAATGGTCCGTAATTTCTTTGCCACATGGATAATTGGGATCAGACGCCGCAAAACAAGGGCAAATTACATTCAGAAGCAAAACTTTTTGGGCGTATTTGCACTGGCACATCATGCAAATTGATGTGCAATCCATGGCGCTGCAGTATTAGCGGCCGCAATCCATTATTTGTGTATTTGCCCCGGAATCTTTGAATCTTGAATATTTGACACCCACATGAGAAAAACCTGCAAACTACACAAACAGCCTAGAAGCCAATCCATATACATATAGAATGTTTATCTTTTTGGATCATTTTAGTGACCATAATGTAAAAACTGAATTGGAATTGAAAAGGACCATTCTTTTCTGACAGAGCTTTCTCGAGTTTATGCATATCTCATTGCTAGAGATTAAAAGTTTACAGAACAAGTTTTATTTCGGCTTAACAAATTTATTCAGGTTAGGAGTGGATGCAAAACGTTGGTCAAAGTGCATAATTGAGTCCATTCAGTCCTTTCAACCTCCAGGTCGTGCAACATATGTTACATTATGCAGACAACGAATAAGTGGGTATTTTAATTCAATTAAACATATTTTTTGGCTTTTAAATACACAACATTAACACAACAACAGCAGCTTATGGGGAAAGGTGATTTATTTTATTTTCCTGTATCACTGTTTAATTATGTTTTGTGTGGTGTATCTAGACCTTCTGAGAGGTTTAAATAACCTCTGAACTAAAACACTAAACTATACTAAACAAACTATACCAGTGACCTCTTACCAGTGACACTTTTTTCTGAAAATATACAAAGACACATTGATACACTAAAACAAATAATATTATTAATAATAATAACAATAATGATGATAATGATGATGATGATGATAATAATAATAATAATAATAATAATAATAATAATAATAATAATAATAATAATAATAATAATAATGATTTGTATTTCAAATTTCAAATCAACTTGAAACTTGAAACAATGCAAAGGAAGGTTTCTCAGTGAGTTTACATTTTACAGCTGGAACTATTTCCACTAAGTATTTCAAGTGGGATGACAACAGGGTTTTCAGACGATGATTCCAAACGCTGTGTCAATTTTCAACATCAATTTTGTCGGATCAATTGTTTATTTCAAGCTCCAGCAAGTTCTACAATTTGGATTTCTTACAGTGCATCAGTGTCAAACTGCGAGCTGGGTCTTTTTCACTGCAAGTGACTGGTGCTGCAGCATGAGTCGACCACCAATGTCATGCACACACACGTGCAGTTATATCTACACTACGCACAAACAAAACTCCGGACACATACTTTGTTAAGCATCCGATTCTCCAACTTGTCAAGAGTCTTAGAGTGCGTGCATGTGTGTGTGTGTGTGTGTGTATGTGTATGTGTGTGTGTGTGTGTGTGTGTGTGTGTGTGTGTGTGTGTGTGTGTGTGCGTGTGTGTGTTTGTGTGTGTGTGTATGTGCGTGCGTACCGGGGTAGAAACGAGGGGATGGTACTGCACTGTGCATGTAATCTGGTGGGGTTGTAAAGTTGACAGTGTGTGACAGCTCTGAGATTCCCAGTGTGTGTGTGTGTGTGTGTGTGTGTGTGTGTGTTTGGGGGCAGGGGGGGGGCGGTATGCACAAAACAAAACAATGTCCCTGGTGGTTTTAGGCAGACAAAGTGGAGGAATGAGTACTCACATAGACAGATACACACGTACACACACACACAGACAGACACACACACACACACACACACACACACACACGCGTGCGCATACACACAAACACACTTTGCTTCTGGGTAGCCATGGACAATCTGGTTTATGTAACCTACACCGGAGAAGAACATTTGACCTGTGTGTGTGTGTGTGTGTGTGTGTGTGTGTGTGTGCTTTTTAGGGCGAAGGATTCCAGTGTATGTTGACCTCCCGATACTTTATAGCCCTGGCAGAGCCTTGGTGCTCGCTCCATCTCTCTCCCTCTGTCTCTCTCTGTCTCTCTCTCTCTCTCTCTCTCTCTCTCTCTCTCTCTCTCTCTCTTTCTCTCTTTCTGCTCTGTCCATCTGAGATGAAGACATACAAGGACATCCCCTCTGGGAGAGAGAGAGAGAGAGAGAGAGAGACATGGAAAGAGTGAAAGAGGAGTGTGGGGGCAGCAACAGAAAATAGAAGGATACAGAACAAAGGATATTGAGGAAAGATATACATCTACATTTCCTTATACTTTGCCAATACAGATGTATCTTTGTCGTGTCAATTGAAAACAATGATGGAGAGGAAAGAGGCGAACGCACCGGACGCTAATATAGTGCAAGAGACATGGATGACTGCGAAAGAGCCCCCTGACACCACACACACACACACACACACACACACACACACACACACACACACACACACACACACACACACACACACACACACGCACGCACACACACACACACACACACACACACACACACACACACACACACACACACACACAGATGAATAGAGGATGAATATCCAGAGAGGACATGTTTTCCCGGTGATGGCGCCGGGCGCAGGGCGAGCCATAAACCATCCCAGTGTTTTATTACAGCACCGAGCGTCCTCCCATTAAATCTCCCATAACCCAACCAAACTTTTGTGTGTGTGTGTGCGTGTGTGTGTGTATGTGTGTGTGTGTGCGTGTGTGTGTGTGTGTGTGTGTGTGTGTGTGTGTGTGTGTGTGTGTTCGTGTGTGTATGTGTTGAACCTTCTGAAGGTAAATTTGGAAGATTTGAGAGAGCTGTGAGCCTCATGACATATACCTTTTAATCACTGCCTAACCATACCTATATCTCTGAGTGTGTATGCGTGTGTGTCTGTGTGTGTGTGTGTGTGTGTGTGTGTGTGTGTGTGTGTGTGTGTGTTAGTGTGTGTGTATGTGCGTCTATGTGTGTGCGTATAGATGTTTTATTAATGTCTTATTAAGAGATGAATTTGTGTGTATGTGTATCTGTGTATTGATTGCTTTAAATTTTGGTTACTTTGAGTAGGCTCATTTTGTAGAACTCACAAAATAGGAATTCATGCTCATGCCATACTACTTTATTTTTTTTCAATTATTTTAAGTTTCTTTATCTTTTACCCTGGGAACCTGAATTGGCTTAACATTTACTGCAAATATTATGAATTATCAGTGTAAAATAAACAAATGATTTGCTTCACAATCTTTTTTTTCTTCACAATTTGCTTTTAGCATTATCTAGTTTACATTTTAGTCTTATGCAACAAAATCTTGTCAAAAATCAGAGAGCAGTGTAATAGAATAGTTACCATGTGGGAAGAAGGTTTATTAGTGAACCAAAAGGTTTATCAGCGACACATGGACCACAATGTTCAATTATGTGTTTAAGATTGATCCATAAACTTAAATATTGGAAAATAGTTCAAACAGAAATAAAAAGAAATACATTTAAAACTTACATATAAACGTTACACTAAAAAGAAAAGCTTGAAATCTCTGTGTTTCCTATGAAGAGTAAACAGGGCCTACTGATACCATATAAAAAGGGTCGAGGAATAATAATAATAATAATAATAATAATAATAATAATAATAATAATTATTATTATTATTATTATTATTATTATTATAATTATTATTATTATTATTGTTATTATTGTTATTATTATTATTCGTTACCTTAATAATAATGACAGAATAATAGTTATTATTATTATTATTATTATTATTATTGTTATTATGATCATTATACTATTCTTGATGCATTAGCATTCAAAAGGGGGAATAGATCGGGGAGATTGTTTGGCTGCCATCTTGCAGTAACTGAGCGGTACGTGGCTGAGCCAAAACGAGGCAGGAGAGGAAAACATAAACCCTCCAGGGAATGAGGCTTATTTTGACTGGTGGCCAGTTCGGGGATAAGATACAGCAAAGGGACTTTGTGTCTGTGTGTATCGGCACGCATGGATGTGTGTGTGTGTGTGTGTGCGTGCGTGCGTGCGTGCGTGCGTTCGTGCATCTTTGGCTGTACACGTGCGCATCTTTGTGCCATATAAGTCTCCCAGTGGGTTTACGTCCGCCTCCCCCAGGTGTGTTCCGCACGCATGTCCAAATCTGCCACCAAAGCCTCCCTTCTCCTCCCCCTCCATTTCCATAAGGATAAATGTCATTAGCTCGACAGCTAGCGGCGAGATTTCACTCCTTTCACTCCGCACGTGTGAGTGGGGTGACTTTGTCCCTGAGAGAGAGAGAGAGAGAGAGACTGAGATAGAGGAAGAAGGAGAGAGAGAGAGAGAGAGAGAGAGAGAGAGAGAGAGAGAGAGAGGGGTCTGTTATTCTGGAGACACTGATACACAGACCAGACACAAATCCTCTTAACTAAAAAAAAAAAAAAAAAAAAAAAAGTCTGGCTTTTGGGTGGCGGCTTAAGTCGGCCATTGTGGCTCAACTTTAAGACTTCCTCTGATGCCTTTCTGCCGGGTGCTAATGTAAATAAATGAGCCCCGCTAGGAAACTGAGGAGGATGTGAGGGAGAGAGGGATGGATGGAGGTGGAGGAGCGGGAGGGATCAGATTCCAGGCACAAGACGACTGACCTGAAAAAGGCTGTGGCACCTTTCAGATAGCAGAAGTGTGTGTGTGTGTGTGTGTGTGTGTGTGTGTGTGTGTGTGTGTGTGTGTGTGTGTGTGTGTGTGTGTGTGTGTGTGTGTGTGTGTGTACCTGTGACTGTGTAGTTTTTCTTCATGCGTGCGAATCCACACTTTCTTCTCTTTGTTGCGTTTGTTTTTCAGGTCCTTCATGTGCTCGTGTCAATGTGCTTCCCTCGCTTTCATTTCGTCAATAAAAGAAACACAGTTTGAAAGTAAAGGCACACACCCCCTGTCCCTTAAAGCACCGCTATGCAACTTTTGGTACTTTTTTTTTTTTTTTGGTTTTGTGCCCCTACAGTTTCTGAGTGCAATTGCACTTTTGCACTCGTAAAACTCGGTCCGGTGTCAAATAATTTACTGAATTTACCGAATTTGAACCTCAGTGGTCATGTTTCATTAACAGTCTATGTTACAAATATATTGTACAGTTAGTTTTCAGTGTTCCCTTGCATGGACCTCGCCGCTTCCCTGGGCCCCCCCTGCTACCGGTGTGGGTACCAGATGTGCTCGGCCTGGCAGATCGGCTCGCACCCACGGGTCAGACGGTGAAACAAACCTCTGTGACGCAATGAAAGTGAGGGCCGCCGCGCGCCGGCTGAGGTGCGGTTCCCGGGCGCACCACTGGCCCGTCTCGCCCACGTCGTTGTGGAGGTGGAGCGCCTACGTTTGGTATGCGCATTATTACCGGACATTTTGACCGGCAATCATATATTTATATATCATATGTTATATATTAAATATATATGTATAAATCATTTTATTAGTTTATAATCTATGTTTTTTTTTATGGTCATTTTACTGGGCAAAAAAACTGTAATTACTGGAGCCAAACATCAAGGAAGTGACATAGTGTCATTTCTTGCCCGAAACACAGAAATTACATAGTGTAGGAACAGGCGTTTGGGGTGGGGGGTAGGGGGGATTCTCCATATTACAAGTCGGTGTACCATCAAAATGATTTTGGAGATGTTATTTTAAGATGCCATCGTGCAGGTTGGACAACGACAGCATGCACGGAAGACACATTTGGTCAAATAATTTGGCTGGTGGGTTTTTTTTATTGGAAGAGAAGTCAGACAAAGAAGTGTTTCTATCAGTGTTGCTGACTCTTTATCTCTTTATATTCACCCAATATTGGGATCACATGTATTGGCGTTGGAATTAAAAAAATAAATAAAAATTTGCAATAGCTAGTGTGGCTTTGAAGTGAAAATCCATAACGTCGTCCGTGTGGAGTGGATTACATGACAGGTCCTGCAATTCCATAGTTATTACAGTTGTTTTTTTTAAACATCCGGGTTTACTTTCGTCTTTGCTCTAAGACATATCGAGGAACACACGCATAATGCAAATGCATTGAATTGGGATGAATATCAAATATGGGATTACTTGAAAAAATAATCTCAGGGATTATTTTTGGAGAAAGATTAAAGGTCTATTTTTTGGCTTTGTTCTATTGCTCCTGCCTTATGAGTCACGGAGGTTAAGTTGCGTCACGCCGATTCAATGTAGTCAAAACAGACGGAACCAAAATGTACACATGGAGAACGTGAGAGCCCAATAATCGCCCTTTATGTCTTAGGTTTTCCCAAATAAAAGTGTGACAGCGTGAAGTTCCATAAAGGGACACGCGGCGACCACGCGGTTTGTGTGCGCTTCGCCCGGAGTGCGATGCGGTAAGTGTTGGCCTCTTCTCCTCGGAAGCCGTGTCCACCCACACCGAGCGCACGTTGTCATCTCCATTGTAACGGGACTCGTCAGGGTCCAAGTGTTACGCAAGGAGCTGCACTAATTAATCACAACGCCGCATTAATTAAGCTTTTTCATGTAAAACAGCACGAGAACATCCTGTGCCCTACGTGAGGGGATTGTGGAATGAAACGTCCTCGCAACAAACGCCAACCCACTGAGTCCACCGGTTCAGCGGTTCAGCGGGCCGACCGCGGGCGTGGGCGTCCATTTTGTCAAGGCAAAGCAAAGGTAAAGCCCTTCAGCGTTGTTCCCTATTACGGTCCTGATGTTGGGTTGAGACGAGCGCACAAAAGCATTGTGGATTACCGCACCTTTCCCTTTGCGAAATAAACCAAAACGGTTCAAATCGTAGATTACGTTTGGGCTGCGACTTAATTGCACAGGACGGACCTGAGCCCACATTCATCGAGCGTCCGGTGATCGCTATAAAGGAACGGCACTGAAAGTTCGATGAGGAGTACGAGCATTCCCGTCTCGGAGCGGGACGCTAAAGGTATTTACGAAAGCTTCCCGCGCTAGCTCTCGGTCAGGAGTAGGACCTCTCTTTTTGAGAGTCAACGTACTTTACGTACGTCGCGGCTTTATGTACTTGTTCATTTTAAATAAACGTTGTTTTGGCGCAATGATCTTAGTGAGACACCGAGAACTTCAATCTAGGATAGAAGGGGTTTCCGAGATTAAGGAAGTTGATTAAATGGTTTTACTCCTAACCGAAAAAGTGGGACCAAATTTGCATCACTCGAATTTTTAGGGCAGTTAGGACCGATTTCCTATTTTGAGGGGCTTGATAAATACGGGCTGTGGACCCTGAGGCTGGACCGGTTGAGAACCACTTGGTGTTTTCGCACCAAACAGTTCTGGGGACTCCCTGAGGGGAACTTTGGAGCTGGGGAGCTCCCCCGAGAACTAGACACCTTCGAGGGCTGTTTTTTTCTGGTTGTGTTCGCACCGCCAATAGCAACGCTGAAGCGACGTCAGCCAGCGGGGTTTCAGCACGAGTTCCGTGTTCCGTGTCGTATTAACTCGGTAATTTTTACTGATTTAACCAAAATCTGCCTTTTAAATCAATCTGAGGGCCGGAACTAAGCAATCCGGTTTCTGAATCTATACTCCTACACTCCAGCGCGGGCACAAAGAAAGGGACGGTTCCTCCAAAAGTACTTAAAACTATAATAAAATTCCTGCAGTGCCAAAAAACGCCTACTCAGGTAGCTGATAATGTCCCTCTTCTCTAAACCATCTTGACAACATCAGGCCCCTCAGGCTTCCATGATCCCAGGCCTGATGATCCACCACCACCATACCGTAGGTACAGTACCTCCATTTGTTCTGTCCGTCCCAAAATACTCATTTTAGAGCTCATATTTTGCCTCGATTGATACATCAAAGAACGCCAATCTGTCCTCAAACTCCCCTTTCCAATGTGCGGGTGCGCAACCTTATCGTGAACCGATGACATCATATCTAGTCTCGTATATAGATCCTTCCCTTGGCAAAAAGACACACGCATAAACAATCCAATCAGAGGCCAGGCCAGGCCGAGCGTAGCTGTAGGCCCGAGCGTTAAGCGGCATGCAGACAGGGAGCGTCGTGTACTGTAATCATCCCATATTCATAACGCAGGGAACCATCCAGCGATCTGCGATGATCCGACCGCAAGACAGTGCAGGGAAGATCAATGAGCCTAATACGACATGACACAAAGCAAAACCAGATGGCCAATCAGCGCCCGGCCAGGGGTTTGATGTTGGCGTGGGAAACCCCAAGGTTGGCGGGATGCCCTCGAGTCCGGAAAAGTTTTTTCTTTTTTTTTTTTTTTGTTAACAAAACTTTTTTTTTCGTTGTTTATGTAGTTCTTCCTAAGTGCAATTTCACACGTTGTGGAAAGTGGTTGTGAAAGCATGCCGAAAAATTTAATGTGGGCCTAATCCTGAAGTTCATGACACTGAAAGGTCTGCTGGGCTACACACAGTGCAACACTAATGCTAAGCGGCGCAGCGTTCATAAATCACACAAGGACCCCCATTTGGATTGTATTGTCCGTTTGAATTTTGATCTGGTGAGGGCTGTTGGCAAGACTGAAGTTCCAGGGTGAAAAATAAAACTCTTCTTAAGAATAGCAAAATTAGTTCAGCAAGATATTGATTATAAACATCGCCAGCAATAACCATATTCCTCCAATAAGAAACAACATGATTGATTCATGTCATGTGTGGGTGGTTTAACTCCCTCTTTGAGGTGGTCAGCGTTCCATCTGCTTTTTCCTATTTGTTTTGTTTTTTTTCCACCCGAGCACCATTTGCATCTGCAATGAAAAACAACAGGGAATAAGTGGGTATATTTATTTCCCCTTCCATAATAGAGACTCTATAACTGGCTTTGATTTGAATGGGGTTTGGAGAACCTTTTTCCTCTTTTGGCCCAGATTAATAATCACATACAGGATAATGGGCTTTGGACTGATTGAACTATTAAAGGGAACATCATTACTATTACTATTGAAGAGTAAGCAACAGATACAGGCATAGGCACCGAGTACAGTAAGTACACACATTATGTTGTTTTCCTCCACATAGGATGTCATCTAGTCAACTGGCAGTAGTCAGGGCGAACGTTTATTTTTATTTCCATGTAATGAAGAAAAAAAACAACTGATATCACTGTCTACTCGGGCTGTTTTCCATTATTTTCCATCACAATCTTTCAATATTTTGTTATTGAAATTGTTGTTAAATAAGGTGATTTTTTTCCCCAGCATCAGGTGTTACGTATCTGACCATATCAGATCAGCGGCCTGTGTGATGGTGACCATAGGGCCCTAACGGGGCCCCCAGGCCAGAGGTTTTCCGCCCCTGATTTTAAAGACCAAAACACTCTTTTGGTTTGGACGCTGGCCTCAGCCTGCTGTGTTCAAGTAACTTTGCCCCAGCGAGTGTGTCAGACACCGCTTAGCATCTGTCGCTCTTACTCTCTCTCTCTCTCTCTCTCTCTCTCTCTCTCCTTCACTCTCCTTCACTCTCCTTCACTCTCTCCATCGCCCCCCTCATGTCGCCGGGGTTCACGGCAGCCTCCTTCAGCACTTGTCTCCATTCTCACTCGCAGATGATTATTTGTTTATACATCTTTCGACAGCCGCAAGGACTCCCTCTTGCCCGCTGAGGGACGCGCACACACATACACACACGCACGCACGCACACACACACACGCACGCACACGCACACACGCACATCCGACCAACCCCCTCCTCCAACCAGTTTCTTACTACCCTTCCCAAGGATCTCTCCCGGGCTATTACACTCTGAGTCTTATGTTTACTATAACCTGCGTGCTTGTTAATTATAAATCACCAGCTCCTCTTAGCTCCTATTAATTGGCACCTCCTCCTCCTCCTCCTCCTCCTCCTCCGCCTCCTCCGCCTCCTCCTCCCCCGTGCACACGGAGGCGCCCGGCAATAAATTCAGGTGTGGCAAAATGAAGTGCCACTCTCACAACAGAGCCTGACGTGCGTTATGTCGGCGGTAAGACGTGGCAGCGGGGAGGGGGATGTGGGATGATTTATTTATTTATTTATTTATTTATTTATTTATTTATTTGTTTGTTTGTTTGTTTGTTTGTTTGTTTGTTTGTTTGTTAATCTATCTTTTTATTTACTTATTTATTTATTCATTTATTCATTTATTCATTTATTTAATAAATAACCCACAAATAACCCACACATGACCAAAAACAAGATGTGTGTGTGTTTTACTGTGAACTGCATTGGACACAGATAGGTTTTTGGAAAAGCAGGACCCATGGTAGGAAAAACTGCCACCTATTGTGGTAAGTGTGGCTTGACAGCATGTCCACTGCATGGATTCTAATGAATGTATAATGTATGATACACAGACAGACGCACGAGGAGAGAGAGAGGGAGAGAGAGTGGAAGGGGAGGGGGTGGGGGCGGGAGGAGGGGGGTAAATGCTTGTCTGCTGGTGGACCTGAAATGACTTTGTACAGCATTACACAGGAGGGTTTCACTGGTGATAATTGGATGGGTTTTCGTATTAATATATGCTCTGTCATTTTAGCACACAACGCAGGCATAACCTCTGCACAGGGCTCTCACCACCCAGCCCAGTCCTGCAATCACACCATTCACACTAATCATAATGATTGGAATGCCACATTCTGGGACATGACACCGACTTGAGCTCAGTTTTAACATAACATTTTCGGGAAAATGTGGTCATTATACATTGCACTCACCCGCATGCCCTGTTATTGAAGTGAAGTCTGGATTTTATAAGTTGCACAGGGAATCCGCATCAGCTAATTGCAAAAAAATGCATTGTGGAATATTTATGTAACCACTATGGCGTTGGCATGTGCTAGGGCTGGGTGGTATATTATTATGATATTGAAATTGTGATATGAGAGAGTAGATCTAGGATTTTTGTCAATGGAATATTGGAATATAGTTGAATGTTGTCTTTAAGGCTGCGTTACAGTAAAGTAGGCAAGACAAGTTTGTTTGTGAAGCACATTGCATACACAAAGGCATTTCAGAGAGAAAAAGCATGAAAAGAAAAAGAAAAGCACTGATATCGGGGGTTAAAGTTTATTTAAAATAGGGAGAAAGTGAATCCATTTTCGGAACTTGAGAGACTATTGTAGTTGTCGTAATCAACACATCTATACCTGCTTGGTCATAATATTAACGCTAATCTTCTTCTTCTTCTTTTGGCTGCTCCCGTTAGGGGTCGCCACAGCAGATGACCTGCCTCCAACACCTTCTGTTCTGCACATCTTCCTCCCTTACACCAACCGCCTGCATGTCCTCCCTCACCACTTCCATAAACCTTCTCTTTGGACTTCCTCTTTTCCTCTTGCTTGGCAGCTCCATCCTCAGTATCCTTCTCCCAATGTAACTTATCTCTCCTACACAGGTGTCCCAACCATCTCAGTCTGGCCTCTCTCACTTTTCCACCAAACTGTCCAACCTGAGCTGTCCCTCTAATGTACTCATTCTTAATCCTGTCCATCCTTGTCACTCCCAATGAAAACCTCAACATCCTCGACTCTGCCACCTCCAGTTCAGCCGCCTGCCTTTTTGTCAGAGCCACCGCCTCTGAACCGCACAACATAGCTGGTCTCACTACCCTCCTGTAGACCTCCCCCTTCACTCTTGCTGGAACCCTTCTGCCACAGATCACTCTATATTTTGCAAGCACCAAGAGTCCTCTCAGAGCTATCCTAAAATCATTCAAAAAAGATATTGTGATAATTGATTTTGGCAGATTTTAGCACGCACACTTACATACTGTTGTTTTTTTTCTAACATACATACGTGTTTGTTTTGCTTTAACCTGTTTTTGTTTGTTTTTGTTTTGATTTTACTTGGTTTTCTTCATGGAGGCTTTCTTTGTTGTTTTTCCTTCAGCCTTCCTTTATCCAATCGGGGTACTCCACTGATACCAAGCTGGGCATATTCTGTCCGATAGGACATGAGCAATACAGGAGTGCAGAAAAAAGTAATTCCGACGTGGAGCTTTTTTTTTTTTTTTTTAGATGTAGAATGTTGTATGGTATATACTATTTATATATGTATATGTATTCACTATGGGTCATCAAAGAGGTGAAGTCCACAGCCAATGTATGGACTCTTGGACCCCCAGTATTTAGCCATCATTTGGCCTGGACAGGGAACCCCGTCCTGAACCACCCAGCGACCCAGGAAAACCTGCTGAAAAAAAACCCCTGGGTGCCACCACCTGGGAAGCGGAGCCACACGTCCCAAGAATCGGCGGTGGGCAGGAGCGAGAGTCACACACCGGTAATGGGAAAAAGTACTTCAAAAGCCCCCCACTCCCCTTAACCTGTTCACTTCTCTTTTTTTTATCCCTCTAGCTCACCGCCCCGCTCCCCCCTTCTCTCTTTCCTTTTTTTTTTTTTTACTGCCCATCAGAGGGAAATCTCTTTCAACTAGAGAGAGAGAGGTTGACATAATTATCGGTGGCTTGGCTTTAATCACGCTCCTCCTCGGCCTCGCCGGCAACACCGCCGCTGCCGCCCGTCTGAAACGGGGCCCAATTTAGCCTCCGAATGCCACTCAACAACACAAGCCGTCACACGCCAGAGAAAAGAGAGATAGAGGTGGATACAGATGGGGGGGGGGGGGAGGCCTTCGAAAGTGAGAGTGGCAAGAAAGAAAGAGAGAAAGAGAGACAGACAGAGGGGCTGGCGGGGAGGTAGACGTAATTACGTTGCGTGCTTTTGCTTTGCTGTTTCATTTTTCCTCTCTCTGTCTCTTATTTTGCGCACTCTTAATAAGGCCGGGGGGGTGGGGGGGGGGTGGGAGTGTCAGTTTGATGGGCTAACAAAGTTGCAGATGATTTATGTCGAGAGGTTACAGCGAGAAGAAAGACTCGGGCGCGGTTTGAGAGACGGTTTCGGGGTAAGGCGCCTCAATTAACCTGCGAGTTACCTTAAGAGGGATGTCGTTGGAATGTCTGCGGAATTAATAACCTAATGACTGTTTTTTGTTTTTGTCTTTATTTTTATTTTTATCTCATGAAATGTGATATTGACACGCATCGAACGCAATAAAAGGAAATTAAATTATTTTAATCCCCCCCCCCCCGCTATTTTTTGACAGGTCTTTTTTTTTTATTCAAAATACGTGAGCTTTATTTGCGGCACGGGCGGGAGTATGATCCTCAGAGCGTTTCCTTTTCTAAATCGAGATCCCTTCAAATTAGTGGTTCATTTTGTCTCCTTCTGGCGAGCCGCTCCAATCACAGCCCTAATTACCATTTTTGCATTTAAAAAACAACCCCCCAAAAAAATAAACAACTACCCAAGCGCAAAAGAAGGACATGCCCGGGTGGCACGCTGCGATGCATGCCACATTCCCTGCCCCGTCCTCACCCCTAATTCTCCCTTCTCCCTCAAATGGGTCAGAGAATGGAAGTGACGGAAGGGGGGGGGGGGGGGGGGGGTTGAAGGGGCGGAGGGATGGAGGGGAGGCACGAGGCAGAACTTCAAAGCGATGAAAGGGGGAGACAAGAGTGCGAGTGAGAGTGATCACGAGCAGCACCGCTCTCTAATATGGTCCCAGGATGCAGCCATTCCGACCAGGCCCGACCCAGACCTTTGATGCTGCCTCTGATAGACCATTGCGAGGAAAAAAGGAATAAGAAAAAAAAAAAAAAAAAGAAAGAAAGACTAAGGAGGCCTGAATGGATATCAGCCCATCTCTGTGGGCTAATGAGCCCTGTCTTGGACGCACAATATCTAAACCTCCGAGACACTCAGGGATGCACGCAGTGCCAGGAGATAGATAGAGCGATGTGCATGCTTAATATTAAACACCGGCATAGAGTGCGCGGAGTGGAGGAATAAAAAAAAAACACGATAAATGGACGAAGGCTTCCCTCCCTCTCTCAGGCCTCCACTCAGGGAGTCCATGTGGAGGTTGTCCGGGCTTACAAGGCGAGGCAAAGTTGATATAGGAACACTCAAAACTAACTCAATGCTGATATTCAATACTGACGCATAAAATAGAGACATAACAGGTGACTTAAAAATAAATGGGAAATGGGACATTACTCTGATGAGCTGTTAGTGTGAACACAAATGTCCAAATCATTCGACCTGGGCTTTTCCCAGCCGGCACCCTCGTACAAAGTCTGCTTAATGTCCAATTGAGCCCATGTGTTAACGGAGCAGGTGATTGTCCAGAGCATTCACAGCGAGCGAGTTGGCGTGTCACATGCTTATGACGTCTCTATCATGCGGCAGTTATTTACCTTCATGCAGGTCTTCGTGCACCAAGCGTAGCTGCGTACTCCTTTCTGCTTTCTTATTTATCACTTTCGATTCTCTCATCTATTATGCGGAAACGTCCAAATACATGGAGTATAAATGCAGAACAAAAGCCTAAGTACTGAAAAGTCTGAGCCTCGTCCGCCATCTTGGGTTTGCTGTAAAACTCTACAGCGTCATTGCGTCACGTCCTGCATCCTGCACGCGCCGTCCCTCGTCTGAACCAAACAGATTCATTCAGATCCAGGTAGTATAAACGCATCTGACAGGGACAATCTCCCGCTTTGTGCTACATGTGTGAAAAGATAATTCCAGACAATGTCTGGATAATCAGGTCCAGACATTGTCTGGAGTGCAAGTGAAAGCCGCTTTAATTTGTATTGTAGGAACAAAGCATTTCGCACACATCGACGTCCCTATAGTGAAATGCACGGAGAGCTTTACTTCCTCTGGAGGAGGGGATTCTTTGCTATGCAGAACACCTCTATGCATGTTTAACCAATCAGATGTTGAGGGCACATTAGCTTTGCGCCGTTTGGATGCTGTGGAGGACAGAAAGATAGCATCTATCTATCTATCTATCTATCTATCTATCTATCTATCTATCTATCTATCT
>NC_137202.1:10375367-10382867 GCF_960531495.2 Zeus faber | reverse complement strand
GATTTTCATCAGGGGGGTGAAACCCGATCTGCGCTCCATGCTTTTTCCACCGACTGCTCTCTCTCTCTCTCTCTCTCTCTCTCTCTCTCTCTCTCTCTCTCTCTCTCTCTCTCGCTCTTTCTCTCACTCCCAGATGCCCCCAGATATTTATGTCTACTGTCTGATTCCGCCGAGAAGTGACTTAATCAGACACAGAGTGAGCGCCATCCGTATTCAATCCAGCTGCTGCAAAAAGAAAGAAGGTAGAGGCAGAGGAGATGCCGAAAAAGAGAGCGAGGGGCAAGGTCGAGGGAACATGTCTGAAGACCTCCAGGACAGACGGTCTTCACCGCTACCTCTCTCTGTCGGAGGGTGTTCCCTTGTCTCACTTTTAGGGATCTGGAAGAGAGGCCTTAAGCAGGGGGGAGACAAAACGCCTGATTTCTTTGGTCATGATATTGACTTTTCAAGGACCTTGCTGCGGGAGTCCCTCGCTGTGTTCCGCCGCTCCCTAAAACTGTTTGTTGCGCAGAACTTCCTGACTGTGCACGCAATCCATTTTTACAACGCTGAATCACCGAACTGCGACGAATCAAAAGGTCATTCGGGGTTTTAGAGCGGGTCTCTTTTTGGGCTGGGGACCCGCTTTTTTAAAAATGACAAACCGTTGCATCCCAATCATCAATGGGACTTATCTACAAACCGTGTGGAATTTGTCCATTAATGAGTGTTTCTGAACCTTTTTTTTCCCCCACATTCTTTTTTGCATGAAACACTGATATCGTAGCTTGAATAGATAAACCAATCATTCCCAAGACATGACAAATGTTTGATAAGGAATGGTTTATTGTGGGATTGAAATACAATTCGGAAAGATTGAGGACGACCCCGCTGTCGGTCGCGAACCGGTCTTTGAGAAACGTTGTTTTAGAGGACTCCCCTGCCTGTTGCACCAGGCTTATTATCTAGGCGAAGACCTGGAAGACACATGCATGGAGACCCATCTCAATGTTATCCATTTTGTATTTGGTGTTAGTAGCATTAATATATGGCAAAAGAGATGATGTGAGTCTTGTCAGCAATACGGTCACGGCCAAAAAGTCACATTGATGGAGGCTTGACCCGGGGAAGTTGAAGAGTGAACTCCAAATTGTGGGCTCATGGGTGATTGTTTTTGCTTCAGTATTCCACTGTTGGTGTCCCGGCTTGTCGTCTCAGTTCGTCAAATTGACGTCTACTAGTCCAGTAAAACGTGTCCTTCAAATTCAACGTGATTTGAAACACCACCCCTGCTTCGCAGCATCTTCCTTTTATTCGACTGACGGAAGTCAATGGAAAAAGAAGAAACTTATCACTCGGAAGACAATGGAGTTAACATTTGTTTCCGCAAGATTTTATGGTCTCACAATGTGCGTTTACTTCCTCGAATGGGCGTCGTCTTGGTTGTGAGGTTGAAAAATGTTGTTCCGTAAAGAAAGAAAGGGATATTTTCAGCGTATCGACAGGGATCTGTTTTTCCCCCGACCGTCCGGTGCTTTCAGTCGTGGAATGAGGTCCGACTGGCGTAGAAGATACTTTCACTTATTATAACTTGCTCACCCGTGTTTATTTGCATTTATTTCCTCAGTTGCCAGCTGATTCACGCTCTTCCTCCTCCTCCTCCTCCTCCTCCTCCCCCCAGAGTGCAGTGGAAAGAGTCAAGGAGGGGGCGCGCTATTATGCAGAGCCCACGTCACAGCGGCGACAGCAGCAGGTGTCGGCTCTCACGTCTGATCGCACCGAGTCAGAGCGATACGGAACGGACTGCGGGGGTGAGGGCTGCAAGGTGGCGAGAGAGAGCGGTGTTGTGTGGAGGGAAGGCGGAAGCGGAAGGGGGTGGCGGGTGGGGGTATATCAGGGAGGTTGTGAACAAACTTGTGACCGGTTCACAAAAGACCCCCCATCCCCACCCGACAACATAAGCAAGGTGTTCCTTCTTTTCACACTCAGCACAGCCATTTGGTTTTTTTTCTGTCCATGGCAATCGACCCTTCCTCGCGATGACTTGCAGATATATATAAACAAAGGGAAGAGTCGCCGTCATCAGAAATCAGAATCCGACCGCCCATCGCACAACCGGGGAAACTGCGTCATCACTGCGCCTGCATTGTCATTTCTGACAGGACTCAGAGCCCACGGCGCTCAGGCCTCCTCGCCGGGCCTAATTTGATTGTGGCAGAACATTGGTAAGCGTAGCCGGGGCCCCGGTTGCCGGGTGGTGACTGATGGAGGTGCATATCAATCGTTGGCTCGGGGCGAGCCGACTTTGAAATGGGCCCGCACTCACTCAGTTAAGTGCGCTGAATACCTTGCACCTTACTTACTGGTTAGCCCCGTCTAACTCTCCAAAGAGACCAGGCATACTAATGACGATCTTAGCCCGGAAATTTGACTACAGAAAAGGGGGCATACTAATGGGGCAAGTGTAGCTTCGCGTAACACACACATTGCCCCCGGCCCCATAGAGAAGCATGCTAATGTTGCAGAAGCCTTAGCACGGCCCTGCTGCACCAAAGAGCATACTAATTACGAGAGGCTGCCCTTCCGTCTGACCTTGGCGGGTCACTTAGCAGTGTGATCAGTCCCTGACTCCTAATAAAGATACTTTAACAGGGTTAGACACAAGGGCAGGGAGCTCCGTCACCCCCACCACTACCTCTACCACCTCCACCACCCGCCATCAACCTGACTCCTCTCTCTCTCGTTCTCTGTCGATCCCCTTCTAGTTCATGACTTGCATACACATTCCACAAAAAAAAAAAAAAAAATCATGGTTGGTTTCTCTACATATTGTTGGAATTTTCCAAAATCTGAAAATAGAGACAATTTTGATCATATTGACACCAGTATTTTGTTACAACTTCCATTTACACCACTATTCTATCTGAACATTTTCTTTGTTTTCCAGTTTCTAAGTTGTTACGGCCCCTCTGCACAACTGGCTCGTATGGAGACCGAAGCATATGAAAGGACAGCGAGACCTTGAGTAATCAAAACAGAACTGGCTTTTATTTAGAAAAGTGGAAGAAAAAAAAACAACCAAAAGGGGGTTGGAGAGCCCAGCCCAACAGAACAAAAGATGGGAAAGCTACCGGGCCGGCACGCGACGGGCCAGGACGACCCCAGCTCTTCCCCAAAACTACCAAAAAACTATACTTGATACTTGATAACTGGACTACAGGTGATCCCCAACCCAAAATCATATAAAAACTAAAAACAAAACACAAACATACCGGGATCATGAGGGAGAAAACAATTGGGGGGTTGGGGGGCGTGGGGGCTGGGTAAACCCCCACGAACGAGCTGTGCTGCCGGCTGTCGGGCGAGTGTGTCTCTGGTCCCAGGGCTCCTCAGCTCCCTCTTTAATCGGATTGCTTTGATTAGTCCAGGAGCTTCACTTCTGGAGCAGACAGGTAGAGGAGGGAGAGAGCGTGAGGAGTGAGAGAGAGAGAGAGAGAGAGAGAGAGAGAGAGAGAGAGAGAGAGACACACACACACACACAAACAGGGAGAAAACAAAACACGCCGACCAACACTGTGCAACACTGCACAGGCTTAGGCCTGAACACAGGTGCATTTTCTTTCAGAAGCAGGATCCAAAGCGACCGCCTCAAGGGGCCATTCATGGAGACTGACCACCTCCGAGACGTGCAGCCTGCCCGTGTGCACATTCACGCCCAGATCTCCCGGAAGCAGCCGCCTTGACGGGACATACAGTACTTAACCTTGACTCGCGGCGGCATGTGTTTTGCCAGCATTATTTTATGTTGTTATTTCAGTTATGTATTTCAGCAAAACACTGCCGCCACGTCTTAAATCTACAAGAGTGTGGTGTCCAAGAGTTGGATAAAAGGACATACCGTGTATGAATAAAGCATAAATGGATTCCAGCCGGAACTGCATTCTGTGCTGAATGTGTCAGATAGTTCATCGACTAGGTAGGGATGAACCATATGATTCTTTTTGTATAGTTTGTTCTCTCTCAAAGCAATTTTCGTACCGGCGACGTACATTTTGTCCACATAGCCCCTGAAATGCACGTTTCCAGTTCAAGTTAGTGAGTTAGTTGGTCGACCAATAATTAAGGAGCCTTACAATGGCGTGGTCCCCATTCGCCGGAGCCCCTCTTCGTTTCTCTGCCTTGTCTATTGAACGTCGGAGCTCCAGTGTGGGGGGGGAACGTCACAGAGCGAGGCATTCCGTACTATCGACACAGACGGCATCGGCGGCGCCGCCGCGCAGCGTCTGTTAAGCGCTTCCCAAAGTGCACGGCAGACCCCGGCAGTGGAAAGCGTCGGCGCCGCCCCCTCCTCCTGCAGGACCGGAAGGGAGAGTCACGGCAGTTGGCGCCCAGGTGCCCGCGCGCCATTTGCCCAGAAGAAGAGCCCTGCGTGAGAGGATTAGGCCACCCCCCACCCCACCCGCCACCGCCCCCCACCTCCACCCGCCACCTCCAGCCCCCACCTCCAGCCCACCATTTCAGCAGCATCCAAGCAAAGCCCTTCTCTCCCGTCTTACCTCGCCAGCTCTCCCAGCCAGACGCCAGGCCTCCCTGACTTGGAGCCAGCGCCCGCCCCAGACGAACGCGGTCTCCAGTGCCCTCTCCCCTCTGTTATAGACCCCCCCCCCCCTCCCCCCTCCCCCACCCCCCCCCCGCCCCCGCCCCCTCTCCACCCACCATCCCCGCACACACAACCCCACACCCCCAACCCCCCACCACCACCACCATTCCAGTCTCAGCTGCTGGAGATGTCCTCCTAATTAACAGGGGATTAAGCCATCATCTTGCCTTGTAATACAGTCTGGACAGGAATTCTAGTATGGATGTCCAGGGAAAATGATCCGGAATGGGAGCGAGGGAAAGGGGATCGCACACGCACAGGCACACACACACCCGCACAGGCGCACACAGAAATTGAGCGTTCACAAGAGACAGGGAAAAGAAGTAGTGTGTCAGGATGTACTGTGTGTGTGGGTGTGTGTGTGTGTGTGTGTGTTTATGGGGTGGTGGGCTGGGGGGATGCGGGTGAGGAGGGGGGGGGGGGGGGGGGGGGGGGCGGTGGGTGGGTGAGAAAAGTAGCGGCGTTTAGCGGCTCAGTAAATTACTCTTGACCCGTAGGACTGGGGGGAGTCTATCGGCACGGCAACCCGGTCTGCCAATTACAACAGCTCATGCCTGCCAAAAGTTTTATTGGGTTGAGAGGTGTGTGTGTGTGTGTGTGTGTGTGTGTGTGTGTGTGTGTGTGTGTGTGTGTGTGTGTGTGTGTGTGTGTGTGTGTGTGTGTGTGTGCGTTAGTGTGTGCGTGCGCATGTGTGAGTGTGAGTGTGTGTGTGTGTGTGGTTTCAGGGCTCATTCTTAATGGCCTTTCACCATATTACTTTCTGTCAGGATTGGAAGTGTTTGCGTTCGGAGGGATATTGACATAATTATGATGGGAATTTGGTGGAGCTTGAAAACGAAAATAAAGATGGGATTTAAGTGCGGGCGGGCTCTCCATCCGCTCCCGCGCATGCTGTGTGACTTAACTGCACATTTGTTAAAGACGTTTTGTTTCATTACGGAAGATTGGGAACGTTTTAATTGTCAGATTGTTATTGTGTTGGAGTCATTATGTTGAATGCCAATATTCCTATGGAATATATATTCCAAGTATGTATACTCGAGTATCAATTTAAATACAGACAAACAAAATACAGACAATACAATACAAAATACAGAATCATGTGGGGTTGTCAAAGGTTGCCAAACCTTAAATTTTTTAACTTTTTCTTATATGACTTAATATCATAATAATTCTTACAATAACCAGAATATTAATATAAAAACAAATAAAGCTGCAAGCAGCAACGCACGGGGTCCCGGGTAGTCAAACCCGTAGTTAAAGTTATTGGAGCCGACAGTGCCGCCTGCCGGAGCCGACAACGGTCCACGGAGAGCCCGGTGTCCTGGCTATGTCCTCCAGTATATTTTAGGAGTGCAGAAGTTCAGCTCGTAACGCCGTGGTCACACTGTGATCCTGTGTGCGACAGACGAGGGGGTCGCGGTTAAGCCACGGTCCGCCCGTTCGGCCTCTCTAGCGCCGCTCGGCCGGGCCCGGCTGGGAGAGGTTTCTTACGTGTTGTTTGTCTTGCAGTGGGGATGGCGTGGTGCAGGACGCTGCAACTCCGGCGGAACAGACTGCGACCGTGGAAGCTCTGATTGCTCCTTTTATTTCATTGTCCTCGATTTTGGCCCGCGAGCCTTTTGTTTCTAATTATTATTAAAACTCTCGCCATGTCGGCGCCCCACCGCCACAAAGACTCCGTCTCCCTCCCTTAAACCCCTCGCTACACTATGAAGATCTTGGCGGCTGTAGGTGGGAATCGCACGGCTAAACTTAACATATATAACTGATATATAAACAAAACATTTCCTCACTCTGAACCTAGTGTAATTTACCGGAAAAATGCCGTTATGGCTGTGAATGGAAGTTTGTGGGGTTGGAAGCAGTGACATTGCGGGGACAAGCATGTAAAGTAGGGAGGGAGTCAAATCTGAATACCGGCATAGCACAAAATAGTGGGTTTTTACGAATGATAAAAAAAAATATAAATATATATATATATATACAAATGTTTAAAAAATATTTGTTTTGGTGAGGAAAAATAAAACATTTGAAAAAATGGTCAGTACCAACCCAACCGTCGCGCTCGGCTGAAGATAAAAAACGGAAAAAAAGGCAGCCTCTACCGAGACAGGTCTTTTTATTCTTAAAATGAATTATTTTTCTTCTTATAAATTCCACTCGACAGACACTCGATGTGTCTTTTTAGAATTAGGGGTGCGGTGCGAGGACATCGGACACAAGCACTTGGCTCGTGTATGATGTCCAATGCCCAGACTCCATATGTTTTTTTTCCTTTTGATTTTACACAGCAGAAACAGAATCCAGGCCTCGTCAGTCATGCTGCCATTTTTACGGATAGAAAGTTTTAGTCGTCTATTGGCAAAATAAAGTGTTCATTGTTTAAAGGGTGATTATTATGCTGGTTTTTATTTTCATCCAGTCCTGCGAATCCCACCAGCAGCCACCAAGATCTTCTAATCACAGTATTACAGTGTAACCAGGCCGTTACGAGTGAACTTCTGCACTCGTAAAATAAATAAAACGTACCAGGACACCGGGCTCTCCGTGGATGGATGTCGGATCCGGCAGGGCACAGGAGGCAAAATGCTTTTAACTAAGGGTCTACAACCCTGGATCCAGTGCATTGAGCCTGTAGCTATATTTGTTATCATTTATATAGTAAATATATATAAAAATAATGTTTTATATACCACTAATGTTTGATTATGTTTATCATCAGACAACTGAACTCAGATCAGATGGTTACAAATGAAGAAAGAAATCTAAAAATACCACCTGACTCCATCACATCACCTTGAGCAGCACTGGCACTCACAAAACTATTATCAGATCCCCCCCCCCACCCACACACACAC
>NC_137202.1:10367867-10370367 GCF_960531495.2 Zeus faber | reverse complement strand
GTGAAGGCACAGTGTCCTCTGATACAGGGACATCAAGAACGGCATTATCATACGAAATAAATCAAATTATTAAAGAAATCAATACACTGTCATGCATATTGATAGGAGCCCTTTATACTGTATACAAATGTATGTGTGTGTGTGTGTGTGCGCGTGTGTGTGTGCGTGTGTGTGTGTGTGTGTGTGTGTGTGTGTGTGTGTGTGTGTGTGTGCTCGTGGTATCATGTCACGGTATGTAAATAGGTTCCTGCTGCAATGTGACTGTGACAGCGGAAATCGGTTTCATTAATGAGACAATGAGAGGCCAACAAAGACACACACGCCCACGCCCGCACACACGTTCACTGAGCCACACACACACACACCTACACACACACACACTTACACACGCACACACACACATTCACTGAGCCACACACACACACACACACATGGAAACACCGGCAAACACACAAGCTCACCCACTGACCCATGCATGCACACACTGAGACAAAAACACACGAGGGAGCCCAAGAACACACACAAGTACTCACAATCGCACGTGTTCAGACACAAGCACACTGAAACATATACACATGCAAACACACACACACACACACACACACACACACACACACTCAGACACACACACACACACACACACACACACACACACACACACACACACACACACACACACACACACACAGAAACACACACACAGGGCTGTAGGAGGCTAAAATTTGAAGCAGAGGTCTGGAGGTCATCCTCCCGAGCAGGGGTTGGGAACCTTTTTGGCTGGGAGAGCCATAAAAGCCAAATATTTCTAAATGTATTTCCTTGTGAGCCATATAATATTTAATAAAATTGAATGCAACTTAATGCGTAAGGCATACATTTTTTACGTATAACACATCTCTGAGTACTTAAAAAAAGCGCTATATATAATAAATTTCTCTTTATTCTTCTTAATAATATTGTCATAGCTAACCGATATTTAATGAAATCGTTTTTACCATTAATGCGACTTGTGGTGCTGCATGGTTGTGTTGCTGGCCTTGTGTTCTGGTTCATACCTAGTGAGGTTAAGCTTCATGCTGCGTTGAGGCTTCCATCAGTTCAACGTGAGCGTAGGTTGCTCTTAATGTTTCTCAGATGCGAGAAAGACTGCTCACATGCGTATGTAGAGCCAAACATGGTCACTACGGCAATACTCACACATTGTGTGGTATGTGACGGGAAGCTCGTTCCAGGTTTTTTAAGAATCAGCTGGTCTTCAGGTTCAAGTTCCAGTTCAAGTTCAAGAGATTATTTGTCACATACATATTGAAGTTTTTTCCGTTTCTGTCTACTTGTGTTCAGCTGATTGGTCCGACTGGGGGCAGGGAGTTTTTCTTGATGTTTGTCTCTCTTACAGAGGGGATCAGGCGCACGGGCTCGTAAGCAGCGCAGCAGTGGAACGCCGTTCCTCCTGCGCCCAAGAGGATCATTATTATCCACAATTATTATAATAATCCTCAATGATATATATAACTGTGGCCTGCGTGCCGCATTTTGAGATGAACAATAAAACTCTGGCCATGTGAGTCCCTAAACCCTCACCTGCGGGCTCAAAATTGTCTGCGAGCCATATACCGTCATCGAAAGAGCCATAAGTGGCTTGCGAGCCATAGGTTCCCGACCCCTGCTCCAGAGTATTTACAGTGTAAATGTACATTTCATGTATTTCTAAATTTTTTCATTTTACTATTTTGTTGAATACTTCAGTTTTCTCTCTCTCTCTCTCTCTCTCTCTCTCTCTCTCTCTCTCTCTCTCTCTCTCTCTCTCTCTCTCGCTCACTCTCTTCTGTGGGGGAACACGCCGGTTGAACTGGATCATTTAATCGAAAAGGATTGAGAAGACATTCGTGGTGGTTCTAGCAGGTGGATACTCTATACGCAAGTAAACATACTCTACACGGACCTGAAAATGACGCGGAGTGCACGGAGTGAGGCATGGGTGTTCGAGAGGGTAGAAGTACGTGTGGGAGTGCGACGCACCGTACACGACACACCGTACATGCAGCGTGACAGCAGGCCCACCGACCGTCGACTGTAACTGCACGGTCCCATTTGACACGTCGCAAGTCGGAACCTCAGAGGGACGGTGGTTTCCGCTGATAATCCCACATGTCTTGGTGTACCCTTCCAACATGTTGCGAATAACAGTGTTATATTTTTAGTTTCCACAATCGTCGGAGCTCACCCAGAGCACAAACGTTGTCTGCAGTGGGTCGCCAGCAGGGAGCGCCGCGTGGAGTGTTCATGGCGCATCCCTTATTGATTCAGTACGGAACGCGGCGTTTTATTTTCCAATACAGGACGATGCCGTAATATTTAAGGGATGGGGGACAACCCTACCTCACGCCATCCTCTCATCCCCTCTCCTCCTCCTTGCTCTTCTCTCCTCTTCTCATCTTCTTTGCACCGCCTACCTTTCCCCCTTCTGCCCTTTCTCTCTGCGCCGCTCTCCTCTCACGGC
>NC_137202.1:10352867-10365367 GCF_960531495.2 Zeus faber | reverse complement strand
AGTTTCGATGACGGACTGTCACTCTTTGGCCAAAGTTCAGAGTGAGCGCATCACAGTTTCGGACACAGAGGGCATCACATTTGTGCCAGAAAGTGCTGGGCATAAGGGCATCAGCAGCGGCTGCGCTGCCCCATTGGCATTGTGGGCCAGGGCGTTCCAGAGGTGGTACACATTCAGATGCCTTTACCCAGTAAAAGTAAAACACGGCAAAATAAAGGTTTCGTTGAGGTGCAAGAGGGCGGTATCAGTGTGGAGAAGTGCACGGTTCCTTCGCGTGGGATCCGAGTTGGCGAGTGTATCATACCGCTTCACCATCACCACCGTCTACAATGGTGCACAGTCAACGGGAAGTGTATGGTGAAGCAGGCGATTCACCTAAAGGTGTTAGTGCTGCACACGGACCCAGCCTATCGTCCAGTACGACAGGCTGGCCCCCGGACAGCAGTCTGGCGCCTTCACCACCAGGTTGTGGAGGAGATCTGGACAAAGTTTGGCCGGGCTGAGGTGGATGTGTTTCCGGCACAAACATGACACTACAGTGTCCATTATGATTCTCCCTGGGGGGTACCAGCCCCCAATGGATGTAGATGCGCAAGCCCAGCCGTAGCTGGAGGCGTCACTCTCCGCTTTTTCCCCATGTGGCACTCATCCAGCCATTGCTAAACAGAGTGTGGGAGGACAACCTGTCACTATGGCTGGTGGCTTCCTATTGGCCAAGCCACCCATGGTTCACCGTTCTGTGTCACATGTGTGTGGGTCGCTCGTGGGAGATTTCCCTCTGACTGGGCACACCTAGGAGCGATATGGCATCTTCGAGCACGCTACCTGAAAGGGAGAAGCTCTTAGCAGAACCCTGTCAGATGCGGTGGTCGCCACTACACAGAGCACCAGGGCGCCCTCTACATGCTCCCAGTACACATTGAGGTGGCATATTTTTGCCCAGTGATGTGAGCTACCTGCCCCCCTGACTGCCCTATTCGACCAATATTGGAGTTCCTACAGGGACTATTCGCGGATGGAAAAGTGGCCTCTACACTTTAGGTTTATTTGGCAGCAAACCTTGCGTGTCATGTAGGCTTGGACGGCTTCAAACCAGGCAGTCACGCACTGGTGTCATTTTTTGGCAGGTGTGCGGCGCCTGCGCCCATCCCAAATGTCTTTGATCCCTATCTGGGATTTATTGGTAGTCTTAAGTGCCCTGTCAAGGCCTCCATTTGAGCCCCTGCACACCGCAGACATCAAGACTGTTTCTTTAAAGACATCTTTATTGCTGGCGCTCGCCTCAGCGAAAGGAGTTGGCAAGCTGCAGGCACAGGCACCCATCCTGCATGCAGTTTGTGGGTGGAGGAGATTGAGTAGTCATGTGTCCTATAATGGATCCTTCACTCCGAAGGACATTACCACCCTGTTTTGGGGTCAGGTCATTGAGTTAACGGCTTTCCCACCACCGTCTTTTGAGTGGGCAGAGCAAGAGAGGCTTAATACTTTGTGCCAGGTTCTGGCTCTCCAGTGTGAGGTTGACCGCACCAAGGACTTTAGGCACGGGACCAAATTGTTTGTGTGCTTCAGTGCCCAGGGAAAGGGTGCAAAAGGATAGAGCGTGCGATTGGCTCATTGGTGAGTGGAGGACATAGGTCTGGATTACAGGAGTCAATAGACGCCCCACAGGGCCTGCACGCACACTCCACTAGGGCAGTGAACAAGATAAAACAAAAACAAAACAAATAGAAATAGTGTAATTATTATTGTTTAGGGCTGTACCCAACTCAGAATTTTGTCGGTCAAATTGGTTTGGCACCTGTCTCCCTTTCCGACGGTACAGTCGGAGAGGGAGACAGATGTGTGCGCTAGCAATGCGCGAGCCAGCGATGGGGTGCCAGCGATCGGCGTGCCAGAACAGTGCGATTTTATTTTACGTCTGTTTACGCAACGAAACGTGTGGGTATGGAACAAAACCATGCTTAATGGGGCCACTTTCTCTGTGACTCTCTCCCCGATCACCCCCTCTCCGTGCACTTTGCGCAGAGAATTATCTTAACGAGTCTACGAGTCGTACCCCGCTCCTCTCTGCCTGGTCCCCACACTGTTTTTACCTGTTTTATTTGGAGGGACGGGGCTCGGCTCTCCGTGTTGCCCTCCGCCAACGGGGTGCACGGTGCATTGAAATATTATCCCTGTCCATTTTGTAAGCTTCAGTCTGTTTTATGCTGTTATTGTCATGCACACTGACAAAAAAATACAAAAAATAAAACGACTGCTCGACCTGAAGAATCTCAGGCAACTGACGGGTTCCGACTGATGATTCGAGGGGCCAGCCCTATTATTTTTCATTTAGGTTTCCTAATTGAACGAAACAAAAAAAAGCCCAGTGCGACCTGTGCCGCATCGCGCATGGCAGCTCAAGCACCCTCTCTCGTGGGTTCCGTGCATACTTTGACTCCACACCCCCCCTCCGACCTTCCGGATTGGCAACCTCTCTATGTTCCGGCACGTCCTGATTTACAAACTGAGCACTGGATGTACGTCATTATGTGGACCTCCCTCAGATGATCACCATACTGTCTCGTGATGGTGTACGGTCCCATGATTAATGGATTGCAGTCTCTGCGATAGGGAATGTCGAGGTTGCGAAGGCAATCATGGTTCCCTGAGGAGGGACCAGATCTATTCCTGCGCTGCGGTACGTCGCCCCTCCGAGGTGCTCAACAGTGAAAAAGGAGGAAGAGAGTAAGGTGAGCTGCGGATGTATACCCCCGGCGCGAGGGCGGGAAGGGAGCGCAGCGTCGTGACTTCCTCTGCCATTCGCTGTGAATGTAGAGTCTTCGATTGGATCACATGATCTGTCGATCAGTCCAATGAATAACAGATCTGTTTCCTTTGTTGCCTTCGTAACCTTGACGTTGGCAAAAAGAAAATGGTGGGGGGACATTTACACATGGTGGCTCTACGACAGAACCTCGGCATTGAAGCCCTGGCATGTAATCAGACGTCCTTCTATTGGCAGGGGCCTGTAAGGACCTTGGGAGGCTATATTCTGAAATAAAGAATGCAATAAAATGGTGTTCAGTTTTTCCTAGCTGTGTTTATTTGAATTTCATACACAACAGTTTGGTTTAAACCCAAGGCCGGGCAACATTTCACACAATTTTAGTTTGTCAACATCAGCAACATCAACATTGTCAACATCAACCACGTATGAATGGAAAATTAATGTTGTTTTTTTTGGTTTTAACGTCAAACATGCAATTTCGCTATGGAAATTAAACTTTAACTCTAAAAGTCGTGAGCACAATTTACAAGACAAAGAGCGATTTACTCGGAAATATTTAATTGAATACAAAACAAAACCTCTCTTTCTGCTTCTGAAAAATACTTTGCACTCTCTCAGCCTGGGAAGCGCGGGCACCACGGGAAAAGAACTGTAATTATAATTTAATCAGCCTGGCTGCTGCCCACATAGCATTAAAACTGTGAGCTAACATTGCTCATAAATGGATGTCATTAATTTCCGGGAGAGTCCCTTGTACATCGCTAATAAGCAGTGGTGGGGATCCTGCATTTGAACGACGGGATTAGTGTAACGCGCGATGACTGAAATATATTAGCCCTCCATTTGGAAACGATGGGCGCGCGGGCACATTATAAATCACAACAGCACGAGGAAAGAGGCACTAATCTGAGTGCGTGGAGGGTAAAGAGCGGCCGAGCGGCCCCCAGCGAGCAATGGTGGAACATGACATCGGGCACATGAGGTGGATTTTGCCCACGCTCCGCCTTTCCACCTCTGAAGGTGGCACATGGTAGAGTTCGGTCTGAAGGTGCTGGAGGCCAAATGAAAGATTTATGGTGTCGATGGTTTAACGCATTAGAGTACAACAAGTATAACAGTTCGTAATGAAAAGCACCATATACCGTAATAGAGACGGAGACATCTCTCTACTTATTTGTCCATTGTTAGACGTTTTGAAGTTTCATCGCTCAAGGTTGTCCAAATTTACTGGTTGAATTTACTGCCCCCCGTCTGGGTCTTTGCTCATGAGACAAATTTGAATCACACCCATGGAAACGCCACCAAAAAGAGCAGACATTGGTTTGAGCACATGCGGCCACACTGTGGATCGGTAGTGAGTGGAGGGAAACACTGTGCCGCAACAAGTCTTAATTCTCGGGCACGGGATACAGGAAGGAAAGAGCCGCACATTGATGTAACTGGACTGATTGCCGGTCATTGCACCGCCATCAACCTGCTCTCTCTTTCAGCCCTGGAAGAGTTTTTTCTCATTTGAGCACATTTGGACATTTTCTTTTTACTACCTGTAAAAATAAACGCTCAAGCACTTTAAATCCTCTCCTTGAGGTGCACATAGCCTCAAATGACCTAGAAGGTTGGTTAGGGTTAAATATTATGCACACGCTCCACAAGCGCAGATGTACAGTCGTTTTTTGGGTTTTTTTTTGCCCATGTTCAGATTCCACACTGACACACCCACACAGCATAGGGCAGCGTGGCGTGGACAGACATGGAGGGGGCTCCCTCGTCGAAAGTCGTATTGATTGGGATAAAGGTCCTTTGATGAGGCAGATTGCTCATCAGGCTGGAACGACATGTCTCTCTGAAGTGACGCCTTTTCAGACCAGCCCAGGGGCCCATCGACCAAGGCATCGGCATTGTGTGTGTGCGTCTGTGTGTGTGTGTGTGTGTGTGTGTGTGTGTGTGTGTGTGTGTGTATGTGTGTGTGTGCGCGTGCGCGTGTGTGTGTGTGTGTGTGTGTGTGTGTGTGTGTGCGGCACGTGTACATTTGCGTGTGGGTCGGATGGGGAGGGAGCGAGTGTGTGGCCGTCAGTGCTCGGCGATCACACGTAAGGCAAACATCCATCGATTGGCCCGAGGCCCCACCCAGAGCGGCCCGGCCCCACCCTGACACGTCGCCCGCTGGGAGAGGGACATTGGCGACGCTGGTGGGCAGTGAACTTCATGCTCCAGCCACAGATGCACACCAGACGGTTCAGGGCGGTAGTGAATATAAACAGCGGACTAAAACGGGTCGTTACACTGTACTGCTTACAATGTTATTGGGTTTGCGGGGAACAAAGATATTGAGTTAAAAAAGGCAGAAGGGGATACTGTGGGGTGCAAAAGTGTCCAAAAGGGAGGCGCAAGAGTGTACGTAGGGCTAAAAAGTAAGAAGTAAAAAGAATGAGTTTTCAGCCGCCGCAGTGGCATCCTGTTGTTATCGGCGACCCTCCCCCTCCCTTCTCTCTTCCCCTCCCCACCGTTGACTGCCTTTCTGGGACGCACGCGCTCCGAAGCCAAGAACTCTAAGTGGCCTCTGTGCCTTCAACTCCAACCCCTAACGCCAAGTTGGTTCTCCTCGGGACTCCTCGGGATGAAGTTATTTCATACGTCCTCTCATCGAGGAGGGGAGGCAAAGAAAACATTTCATAACAGAGCCAGAGAGATAACCGTCCTCCTCCAGCCCAAGCGTAAACCAGATATATCGACATTCCGTCCGCTTTTGCCCTTGCCATCAGCTAGCCTTTTCATCAGTTATAGTTTTTCGTGTGTGTGTGTGTGTGTGTGTGTGTGTGCGTGTGTGTGCGCGTGTGCGTGTGTGTTTCCGTGCACAACTGCCGATGTTACAGAGTTTTGCGAGGGAACGGAGGGAGTTGACCGTATTCTTCAGCTCGACCCGCCAGCTCGCTTTTTTTTTTTTTTTTCTTTTTTCTTTTTAGCATCGTCAAGATAACCAAGCCGTAAATAATTGATGAGGATTGATTTTAACCGGGCCCCGACCCGGTCCGGTGCGAGCCATGGAGAGGCTAGCGTTCATCGTCTGAGCTACGAAATCTGGTGAACGGGTGTACAGCCAGCGCACGTGTGAGGGAGCGGCCCGTGTGTTTGGTTGCTCACGAGCAGCATCCGCACCGGATCATGTTTGGGTTTCCATTCGACGGGTTTCGTTACACGAGGAAAAATCTGCATGACTGTGTGTGTGTGTGTGTGTGTGTGTGTGGCAGGCGCCGAGTCAGGAGAAAGGAGGGCAAGCGCACATCTCTAAAAGCTCCAGACGCATTTCCAGGATGAAATATTTAGGGCCGGTGATGCCACGACCTCCCTCCCTGCGCTCACGCAGCTTCCCAGTTCCTATTGATTTCTTACAAGGCAACTGGGACGCCATTACAGCAAAATGCACTAAAGTCGGTCGCACGTAGCCTCTGACACTCTCTCGCCAGCTTAACCCCCCCCCCCACCCCCGCCCCCGCCCCCGCCCGCGCCACCGCCACCGCCTTTCATTCTTTGTGTCCTAAACCTTGGTTTCGGGGTGTGTGTGTTTGTGTGTTTGGCTCAGTGAAGGATTTGCGCGTCCATATACAGTAAGGAAGGCAGTGGCTCAGCAGGGTGAGCGCGTCGCCTAGCCATCGGAAGGTTGCCGGTTCGATCCCCGGCTCCTCCCGGTAGCGTGCAGATGTGTCCTTGAGCAATGCACTTAACTGCTCCTACTGTAGATGCATCAGTTACAAGAATGGGTGAAATGCATTGTGTTGCCTCAGTACTTGTACTGTGCAATAACAATTAGGTGAATCTATATGCAACCTCATGTCCCAACGTACCCAGAACACAATCCCTCATTGGGTTCTATTTTTCCGGATCCAACTAAACTCTGTGTGCGTCGGCAGCATGGTGCAGATATAATCGTGGCGTGACACACACACACATACACACCATATCATGTCTTAGCTCCAATCACATACCAGACACCACTGAGGAGGTTGGTTCCGCGGACACGCTCAGCAGCAGCAGGACCGCTGGGGTAGCGGAGCATCGGGAATTCGTCATCTGAAACAGAGGAGCAGATTAGCACTCCGGTTTGTTTCAAAAGGGATCAGGTCTATATTGCATTTAATCCCCCCTCATTTAAGCGAGCTTTTGAGGAATTTAAAATTCAAATGGAGGCGACGGTTTCTCAAATTACGGCTGCAAACTCTTCCTTTTCCGCATGACACGATTAAACTTGCCACAAAGGAAGTGTTAATCGGTAAAACTAATAATAGGTAAACTTTTTTCCAAATCTCTGGCGACGAAGACGACTTTCTCCCAGAATCGTCTGCAGTTAAGGAGCGGGCCCGAAATCTCTCACTGCGTCGAAGAGTGAAGGAACCGGAAGAGATGTCAAAGGCACAACGAAACAGCGCGGCAGTGGGAAGCTGCACGTGTTGACCCGGTCCTGCACAGATTGTCCGGAGGACGCAGGAGACGAGACGTCGGAGGCGACATCATTCAAAAACCCAACACCACGCGGCCGCACCCGGGAAGGGGTACAATACAGCCACGCCCGAGCTCTGGGTCATGGGCGGACGTAGAATACTCGACAGCCAGCACGGCGTGAGAGGTCCGGATCAATGAGCCGACTTAAAAAAAAGCGGATGCTCTCATACACGGTGTAGTCACGTGTTTTATGTTACAACAATGATGTGTAGTTCCAATTTCAACTCTGTGGATAAGTAATTTTGCTCTTAATTGACTGGGAACCTGTGAACACTCTCAATCATTGGCATTTTTTTTTTTTTTTCTCTATTAATGTGTTTGTGCGTCTGTTTATTTGTCTGCTTGCCATAATATAAGGCAAGAAGATAAAGGGACGGGGATGCTTTGGCGCATTTTGGCCATGATCTGTGTACATTATCTGATAGGATAATCACAGTGTGCCTTGCGAGTGCACTAGAGGATGAACCGTTCTTTCCAAACACCACAGGCCGCAGTGACACAATCACAGTAAGAGCATTTTAATCCCCGCCATGTTATGTTATGTTACCTTAGAATCCACGAGCTATTTGATCAATGGGAGCAAGATAAAGTGGGGCGTGTTGTCCAGAGTGTTCAGTTTGCTGTTTGAGAGAGCATTCCCGGTTTGATCTGGTGGCACGTGAGGTGAGTTATTCGGTTTAATATGGTAAACTGCGCGGGTCAGACTGGACTTCTCTTGGGAAACGGTCGGCTAATTCGAAGAGCCCCTCTCTTCAGGGTCCCCCGGCCCCTTCCTCCCTCGACCGCTCCACCCTTTTTACAGATACGCGTCTCCTTCAACTCCTCCTTAATCTGAGGTCGATTCCTCTGCGCCAACCCCGACCCCATTTCTTACATTCTCCTTGTCCGCTTGCATTTAAAATAAAATCTCCCTATGAAGGCTTTTGCTAATGATGCCGTGATGTACAGTCGGTTGAGATACGACTGCCAAATGCATTATTGTAAGTCACTCGGACATGGAAGGTCACGTAATGAAATGGATGGAACGGTCTCATAGGTGCGCTTTATAGGCGCGCATATCTGATTCACTGTGTATTGGACCCAGAATGGAGGGTCAAGGAATATGGATACACTCCTCTGCAGGCCCTGCACTGCTTTAGTCAATTATGTGAAGCAGTGGGATATTGCAGTGACTATTGTCTGCGGACAGTCTGTATGTGTGACCCATCAGTTTTTAGACTACTTTGAGGTTGTGCGACATCGAGTAGTAGATCTTTCTCCTCGTTTAGTTTGTTTCTTTCATTTAGTCACATTTTATCTGGTGTGGATAATATGGCTTTTTAGAATTATGTTAATATATTGCCATAAGGCGACGTGTGATCGTTTATACGTTGACTGAAGTTAAGTGTATCGCGCCAACCCTTGGGAACTGCACTCACGCCCTCTTTGTGTGGAGCTCTAACAAGGATCACAGGCCTGGATGGCTGTCTGAATGTGTGTGTGTGTGTGTGTGTGTGTGCTCGGGGTTTCACCGAATAGTCAACTAGTCGACTATAAGAACCGCCAGTCGGCGCTGTGGGCAGCATTCATGTCTTAATTCAGTTATGTTCTCATAATTGATTTAATTTACAAAGTGCAATTGCCAATATTTCTGGGGTTCTGGTGTAGCCAGCGGATATCCGGGCCAAGACTTCCACTTCCTCTTCCGTGCGCCCGTCATTGTTCAGTCCGATGAGCGACTTGAGACGTGAGGATGGAGTTGGAGTCGAGAGACGACGTCTACGACCGGACTGTTTCACAAGCAGTACGTCGTAGATGAAATAAATAAATCGAATAAAACGCTCGATCGTTGTCAGACCGACAGCCGATGGGTTCCAGGATGGCCTAGAATTCCACTCTCTGCGTCTTTCATGCAGCAGAGGTAAAAGAGGACTAAGTCGATTGCTGTGATGAAAACTTTGCAGCTAGTAAAAATGAGTAGTCGTGAAACCCCGAGTGTGTGCACATGTGTGTTGCTACACCTCTCAGGCTGTTGCTACCTCGACCAGAAGGCTCCAAAAGGGCTGGGGTCTGGCGAGGCTGATGATGTCAGCAACAATGCTGGAACCTCCCGTCATTAATTACGGGGGGGGGAGCACCGTCACGAGTGTGTTTGGGGCCGTGTCAAACTGGCCCATTTAACCAGGCCACAAGGGTGGAGAGGTGACCGAGGAGGGTGGAGGAGTGGAGGGAAGGTAGGAGAAGTAAGGGAGGAGTACACAAGGGCACACTGAGAGAGAGAGACACATACACACACACACACACACACACACGCACATGCACGCGCGCGCACACACACACACACACACACACACACACACACACACACACACACACACACACACACACATACTTTCGATCAGTTCATAACAGTATGGAAGCCAGGCAGAGGTGGTACCTGAGATGTGCACGTTCACGTGAGCGCATGAATGCTTTGTTTCGTTTTGTTTCTTTGTCTGTCTTTTGTTTGTTCGTTTGTTTTTTTGTTGTTTTTTTTTGCGACGTGTCGAACCAAGCGGCTCGTTTGCCATTGAGGAATGTCTTTTTTATTTTTTTTCTCCCCTCGTCCCAGCATGTAACCTTTTTAGCGAATTCCTCTGCTTTTTTTTCGATTCCATTCAGAAACGCCAAATTCTATTCGAGGGGAGCGTCAAAACATGTCGGAGGGAAGGACACAGAAATACGTTTTTTTTTTTGTTTTTTTTTCACGGTTTCTCATTCCTTAGCTGTGGCCGCGCATCGTGGACCGAATCATGTCCAGACGGGTTCCATCCGAACCGACTCAGAAAATGTTTCGGTTTGTTTTCTCGACCAGAGTCCATCGATGTCGCGAGTTTGAGATTAGCACGGGCAGAAACTTCGGTGTGCCTCCCCAACTTTCCGCTTCCCCGCGGCTCCCGCTCCCCAGGACTAATCTCTGATGGTGCAGCGTGGTTCAATTAGATTCCAGTTGACATGCATTGGAGGTAAGCACCCCACCGCATCCCCCAATTACCCCGGCTACTCGTAATGCGGCCCCTCTTTATAGCCAATCTATTTTTTAATAAAGGTTCAGAGGAAAAACATTAAAGTATTGATCTTTATTTATCGACCGCGAGGCCCAAAGCATAGTTAAGGCTGACACAAATCAATCAAAATAAATTTAAAATGATGATAGCGCATAGGAGGAGCAGCGGGCCGCTGTTTCGGGGAGTAATTAGGGGGCTAGGCAGAGTGAGCCCAAGGCAATAAGAGACAGTAACATGCACACACACACACATACACACACACACACACACAACCACACACACACACACACCTACATACACACACGCGCACGCACACGCACACGCACACACACACACACACACACACACACGCAATCAGAATGAGCTGGTCAGGCTCCAGATTAGGAATTTGTTTTGTATTAAGTGAGGCGACTGAGAAGCAAGGTTAATGAAAGGGCACAGCACTTTAGGACTGGCGTAATCCACTGAAACGTTCTCCAGCCGACTTTAATGTGCTGCGCACACGCTCATGCACGCTCTCATTGACAAATACAAACACCGGACGCATGCGCACACACGCACTCGCACGCGCACGGACGCGCACGCACGCACACGCACGCACACACACACACACACACACACACACACACACACGCACACACACACAAACACACAAACACACATGTTGCCCCATGAGACAGCTTCTGGGACATCCTTTGCCGAGGCAAAAACAAAGAGTAATCATTTTAAAGGGTGAGTGAGAATGGGCAGTTATTAGTAATGCTATAGTGCGTGCGTGCGTGCGTGCGTGCGTGCGTGCGTGCGTGCGTGCGTGCGTGCGTGCGTGCGTGTGTGTGTGCGTGCGTGTGTTGGTGCGTTTTCTGCCTGTTTCAGGTGCAGATTTCCTGCACAAACCGACTAAGCATGTAGTCCGCCTAAAAGCATGTGCAGGCCCTGGGGATAGAAAGCTGAAATTCTGAAAGATTAAAGGGATGAGTAATCACCATGCGTTAGTTATTCAGAAACAATAATTTTTAGTAATACGTTACAAATTACCAATTCCTTTCCCTAAATTGCAATTAGATTACTAATTACTCCAGGAGGAAGGTAAGAACATTCATCATGACTTCACTCTTAAGCTGCATTCCAAACAAATTTGACAATACATTGGCAGACAGAAAAAAAACATAGAGACTTTCGGTGCTTTATTGGGAAAGTAACTGCATATGGCAAAGAAAAATATAAGCCAATATTAGGGTCATTTCTTTAATATCACCAATATACAACCAATAGTTGCACTATTTAATATCCTGGGTATAGAAGAGATGAATGTGAATGCTGACTGATGGTGTACCAATATCATATTTTTTAATATTAAAAAAATATATAATATAATTATATTATAATTATAATATTTTGTGTGTGTGTGTATATATATATATTTTTTTTATAGATAGATGGATAGATACACACACACAACATTATAATACATAGCAATATAATATGTATATGTAGAAAATTTTGAAAAAATGGGAAAACATTTTACTAAATGATGCTTTCATGCGTCAAAAGAAATGCGGGTCAGCTGGAAAACACCACTAACACAGTGAAGCAGGCGATATAAACAAAATGAAATCATTTGAATTGAGAGACTTCAATGTATCTCGATGACATCACAGCTTCATTTTTTTGTTCTTTCGTTGGGTTATGGATTTGGTTGTCTCTGTCTCGTCCATGGTTTTAAAATATTGAGTGAATCGTCGCAGCCACCCGTGAAGAAAAAATAAACAAAGTAATCTGGAGCAGAATTGTGCAGAATTACTCTTCAAGTCTGTTTGACGCTCTTCCCTTGTTCTTTTTTTTTTTTTTTTTTTTTTTTTTCTCAAAACATCCCAGCAGCGTGTGACAGCGAAAACCTGTCACACGTGGAACCCCGGGAAACGCCAGCGAGCCCGTTCCTCCGTCGAGCTCTTAAGCCCCCTTATTAGAAAAGTTTCGCTGCCTATCTTAACTGTTATTCTCTGTTGAAGTCATTTTTTTTTAAGTCTTTTGCTAAGGAAACCACCACCAGCGAACCAGCGTGTTTTAGCCCGGGCGAGATATTAATGAGTTTACAAGGACCTTCCTGGTCTAATTATGTCGAGCAACCGCCGTCTTTTACTGGGCCACGGCTCCCAAGAGGGAACACAAATCCAGCAGGCAAGCAAAACTCGCCTACTTTTTGACAA
>NC_137202.1:10345367-10347867 GCF_960531495.2 Zeus faber | reverse complement strand
TGTGCGCGTCGCCCGGAAATAACGGCGGAGGTTGGCTGTTTGAGCTTCCTTTGTTTCTGTTGCGAGACGCAACCAGAGGTCGCCATCGTTGCTCAACCCCGGGATCCTTCTGATATTCCAGGGGGGTCCCCAGGAAAAAAAGAAATAAAAGAAAACGAATAATAGTTCAACTTTGAAGCCTTCCAATCGTAACTTCTCTTTGACGGGTGCGGAAGTTTGGAAGGAATCACATCTCAGAATCAAAATAGAGCCTGTGAGCGACACGGCGTGACGCACCGATTACCATCGTTTTTTTTTCCCGGAAGAATCGCCGGTCCTTCGTGTTTTTGTTGCGACGGATCTCGATCCGACAGGCTGCTCCCGACTCCAAAAAAAAAAGTGGGATGGGGCGTCGCGCTCCTCGACCGGCATCCAGTCGAGAACAACGGAATTTTTTTTTTATAAAAATATTTTAATTGAGTACTCGGTCGGACGAAACACGTGGGCTTTTTAATGGATATAGCTGTGATAATAAAGTTTTGTTTTTTTTGTCTACTCGCCTCCTTGGGTTTCCAAACGCCTACAGCGCCCATCAACGCTTTCAGACTCATGTTTTTGTCCGTAGACGTTGCCATTGTTCTATGCTTTTTAGGAACTCATTTTTCACGACACAGCTCCCATTTTTCTTTTGTTATTTTTTTTTTGATGTGGCCCTATTTTTTTATTAGCCTGTCAGTCATTTATTCCATGGAAGTAAACAAGACGGCAAATCTATGAATGACGCTTTCAGGTTCCTTCAAAGATTCAAAAAAGAGTCAAAATAGAAAATTTTGAACTATTACGACATCTTTAAAGACTCCCACACCTTAGAAGTTCACCGGGGCTCACGGGGCCCACGGAGTTTCTTCCTTTCTTTCTTCCTTTCTTTCTTTCTTTCTTTCTTTCTTTCTTTCTTTCTTTCTTTCTTTCTTTCTTTCTTTTTTTTTTTTTTTTAAACAAATCCAGTTTTTAGAGGGAGCGAACACAATGGAAGATCCCGTTCGCAGATGTTTTCTGCGCTGAAATGGTTTCATGGTGTATGGGGGGAGGGGGGGGTACACACACACACACACACACACACACACACACACACACAAAAAATCCTATTTAGTGAGTTTGTCCTCGCTTAGCGTAGCGTCATGCCAAAAAACCCTATTTGCGCCGGGCGTGGGCCACCCCATCACAAAGCCGGCGGGGGGGCCACATTAGAGCTAATGTCATCCACAGTTTAGCGCTCTGCCTCGCCTTCCTCCATCTCGGCCCTAATGAACTCCCGGCGAATTACCGCCGCAGCGCGTCGCCGCTCCTGGCTTTTTATGATTCTATTTGTTTATCTACGTCTGATATCCCTCCCTTTTCTCTTTCTTCCCCCCTCTCTCTCTCTCTCTCTCTCTCTCTCTCGCTCTCTTCTGTGCGTTCCCTCTTTATTGGAATGGCGCGAGTGGTCGAGGTGTTGTTTCTGTTACACACACACACACACACGCACCGCACCGCACACGCACACGCACACACACACACTCGTTTGTGAGATTAGCAGATTAGGTTGCTCATCAGTCAGGAGGGGACCCCCATCGTCAAGATGCCATGGGGGGAGGGGGGTGGTGAAGCCAAAGGCATTCTACTCTAATTGAATGCACAATGATTTCCCCCACATTAATAATATGTCCTTTTATAATATCGCTTGAACCTCTGCATGTGAAAAAGCCCCGAATTTATCTGTTGCGTCTTTGTCTTTGTTTTTTTTTTCCCCCCGTTTCTTTTCAAGGTCTCCTCTCCACTGATTGTGAGAGTAAATATGAATGTGTGTGTGTGTGTGTGTGTGTGTGTGTGTGTGTGTGTGCGTGTGCGTGCGCGTGCACATTTCAATCCACGTCTCAAAGCTCCCCCCGAAACAAATGAGACTTTTGTACCTTTTACCTACATTTTTTTTTGTTTTTCCCCGCTCTTGTACGTCCTCATATCGACTTTTCATCGTCAAAGTTTTCTTTTAGGAGGGACCATCCATCGCTTGTAATAAAAACTGCTTCACACAGCTCCGAGAGGACTTTGTGAACCAGGCCTAAGTCTTCAAAACGAAGCTGGGATGGGAGACGTATGGTATTGACGGCCACCGAATATTACGCAAATGAGAGAGAGCGAGAAGGGGAGAGAGTGAGCGAGGGAGGGGTGGGCTTTTGTTAAGTGCATTAGGGGAAGATGGCAGCGGTAATGCCATGCAAAGCCCAGATCACCAGCGCCTTATTTCTCTGTGGTCTTAAAGCCAGAGCCCCCCAAACCGGCAGAGCACTGCGCACGCACCCAGCACTGTGCACACACTCCATAGAAAGTGGGAAGTGTGTGTGTGTGTGTGTGTGTGTGTGTGTGTGTGTGTGTGTGTGTGTGTGTGTGTGCGTGTGTGCGTGCGTGCGTGCGAGCGTGCGTGTGTCAGGTGTGTGCATGAAAACATCATTTTATTATCAGTAACAATAGACATTTCTTCGTA
>NC_137202.1:10330367-10332867 GCF_960531495.2 Zeus faber | reverse complement strand
CATCAACAGGATTTGGAAAACTTGAGTCACCGCGTCATTACGTGAGTTGATGCTGCGTTCATTGGAAACTCGGAAAATATAACTTGTAATTGGTGTTTATAATGGACCCCTTATATTGATGCCTGCAACTATGTTTATTATTATTATTATTATTATTATTATTATTATTATTTTTATTATTATTATTATTATCATTATTATTTACTTTAATACTTTCAATTATTTATTTATTTTTGTTTGTTTTGTTTGAGCCGCCCAACACTTTTAGCTTCCCCCCAAGACGTGAATGCATGAATGATGGTCTGGAGTCTTTGCGGTGAAATATGAGACCACGGCGTTGAGCGAGTACTCTAACTTGATTATAACCGAGTACATTAAATGTCAAGTACTTTAAGACTTTGACGGCAGAAGAATGTTTTGTCGTAAGTATGGTTTTGTCTGCCCACGGAGAAACCTTCATTGGTTGTCGCCCGCCGTACGGCTGTGGTTTGCATTGAGTTTCACAACAAGGAATCAACTCCGCGTGAATGTGAGACTTTTTCCTTAACCTTATCTAATTCGACATTGCATGCAAATGAATGAAATATATAAAGCGCGGTTACCCAAGGCTGCTTCTGACTCGGCCGGCTAACAGTCTGCCATTCACCGGGGTAAGTCGATTCCAACTTTGAGGTCTCTGCGATTGTGTTGAAGGCTTGTAATCCTTTTCATTGCGACGCCGCCGGTTAGGGCAGCCTCGCTTTGGCTGGCGAACCTATTTCCTTCTAAGCCGTTCTGCAGGCGTGCAGACTCAGACGGGGTCACGGTGTTTTACCTGGGCTCATCATACCACGCACACAATAAATAATCGGGTACATTTTTTTTAGGTTGGGGGGGGGGGCGCGCTTTTGTTCTGTGTAGCCGTGGGCACGGAGCAGGGTGAAACATAGGCCACGAAAAAACTGAGCATTAGTCATGTTCCTTCAACCGCCGTCACAGCTGCCTCCATCGGCTGCCGTTTTAGACTCGAGTAGGCACCGATTTAGGAAGAATCTGTTCTCTAAACAGTGACTGGGAGTGTTGGAAACGCCAGTGCATGTCAGTGCATTCTTTATCTTCTTGGTGTATTTCACTTGAGGTTTTTCAATATTTAGGTTTGTATTTATTGTTTATTGTTTATCATTGGGTTAGGGTAAGGGTTACCCCCCCTCTGGGGATGAATAAAGTATCTATCTATCTATCTATCTATCTATCTATCTATCTATCTATCTATCTATCTATCTATATATCTACCTACCTGTCTGTCTGTCTATCTATCTATCTATCTATCTATCTATCTATCTATCTATCTATCTATCCATCTATCCATCTATCTATCTATCCATCTATCTGTCTGTCTGTCTGTCTGTCTGTCTGTCTGTCTGTCTATCTATCTATCTATCCATCTATCTGAAAGACATTTAAATCCTGCTTATAATGTAAAGCAGCATGAGTGCGCCAACCACTTTTTCCACACCCTGAGAACCTGAAAATGAAAGGAAGGCCGAGACAGTTTGTCCAAGATATAAACATATCACCAGCGCTGATCCACGTCAAAGCTGTTGACAAGACATTTAACTCTTCTCTGCTCTCCATGATCCAAATGTTATCATTACTTGTCTAAACCAGCAAAATCACATATCACAAACGGAGGTATTTTTCGCATTTAGGGTGGGGGGCGGGGGGGGGGGGTGGTCTCCTAATTTCATGGTTAAAACAAAAAAAAATCAGAGTTATTCTCCACTGGTCCCTCTGTCTCTACCTGGTTTGACTGCATCCGGTCACAAACTCTCGAACAATCACCCTTTGAATCTTTCCGAAAAGGGAGTTGCCGAGTTGCTCTCTTCGACACTTCAGCTCCTCTTTGATCGGAGAACAAGTGTCCTGCAGCGTCCAGGCCCCAACGGTGACGCAACAAGAAAAAAAGAGTCAGGCCAAAAAGTTAAGTCCTGTGTCAATTCTTTTAGATTTTGTATTATTTTTCAAGACATCCAATTTTAATATCTGCTCCTTTACATGAAACGCAACTAGGTATCACTGGAGCTTTACACATGGCATAAAACACAAACATTTGGAATGGGATTTAATCACCCCCCCCCAAAAAAACCTGAAAATGCTAAATAAGGTAAATATAAGAGTGAAAGAGAGGTAGACAGAGAGAGAAGCAGTGAAATGCAAAGGAATAGAAAAACCTGTTCTCCCAAACAGAACAGCGAGCAGTGGAAATGTAGGAAGAAAAAAAAAAAAGTTGCATTTCTGAACTGTTTTGGCGTTGCCTAGGAGAAGCTTATCTATTGTCACGCCGATGGAGCAGCGGGAACGTAATTCGACATCACAAGAGGTCGGACACTGGCGGCTTACTGCTGTGACACATCCGTGACATGCTCCGAATTAACATGCGACGGTGTCAATTAAAAAGCATGAAATGCACTTAGGGGGAAGTGCGCCTATTGTTGTCGCCTGGTGGTGAATCAGCTCACAA
>NC_137202.1:10328236-10330167 GCF_960531495.2 Zeus faber | reverse complement strand
GTATGCCCCACCGGCATGCACCACGTGTGTGTAGGTGTTTGTGCGTGTGTGTGTGTGCGTGTGTGTTTGTGTGTGTGTGTGTGTGTGTGTGTGTGTGTGTGGGTTCGTGTGTCTGCGTGTGTGCGTGTGTGTGTGTGTGTGTGTGTGTGTGTGCAGCGCACATGCATGCATGTGTGTGTATGTGCATGTGTGCATGTACAAATTTAGATGGTTGTTCAACAAATAGGAACACAAAGAAGTCATTGCAATGGACAATGGAGCTCAACAGTGAGTTTCCGAAATGAAAATCCCATTCGTATTCAGCATCCAGGGTTTGATTATGAGCCATAATGTCGTCACCATCCAAGGTAGACTGACCACGGGCTTTGAGATTATCACACAGTGGTGCATGCCCCCGTAAAAGCCACAAGTCCGTACCTTGTTGTCAGAAAAACATGTTTTATTCAAAATGTCATGGACAAGTACTACACTACCCACAATCCTAAAGCGTAACGGTGACGTCTCTGATTGGTGGCGCTCGCTGTTACCATGGAAATGTTTACCGCGGCCGCGGACGTCACTGTCGGCGAGTGAGTTAGTGCTACCACTGAACTGAAACACTACAAACACACACAACACAAACTGTAATATATTACAAACACTATTATTACAATATAAACACTATATAATGACCAAGGTTGAATTCAAGAAGAAGCGTGCTAAACTATCGTTAGGTTGGAAGTTGTTGGAAAGGTGTCATTCACAGTACGGTTTATGGGATGAGTAGGTCCTTCCCCCTTTGCCTTTTCTCCCGTTTTCCAAATTGACTTTGCGCCGACTCAAATGTTTTACCGTCACGATTCGGGATGGCCATGATTAGTTGACTAATCGATTAGTCGACTTGGCCAGTGACGCCGACCTCTGGGAAACTATTCATGATCAATAAGCGCGGCACACGCATCACGAGAAACTCCGCCCGGACTCCAACGAGTGTAGCACAGGCATCACGAGAAACTCCGCCCGGATTGTGATAAGTGTAGCACACGCATCACGAGACACTCTGCCCGTATTCGAATAGGTGTTGCACACTATATAACGTACTTGTGTGAGAAAATTATGGCATTGAGACGGACTAATTTGCCACAAGCTGATACCAAAGCAGAGTGATCACGCTGTGTGGGGTGGAGCTGTCTTACCACGGTTCTACTTCTGTGATGCGGAGTCATTTGCAATTCTCGCCATTTTCTATTTGTCATCTCTGGCGAGAGAGTTGCTTTTGTTTGGTCACTGTAGCACTTATTTGGCCTTTTTGTAAAATCTTATGAATGATAAGAATAATTTAAAATAGCACCTGTTGTAGTTATTTAATTTATGTACTGGTAACTGTTAATACTTGTGATTAATGGTTTATGTTGGGGGGTAATGACGTCGCCGATTAGTCGACTAATCGACTAATCGGCTGACATTGTTGTTAGTTGTCGACCTTTACAAATATTTCAAACGCCCATCCCTAGTCACGATTCATCTTGTAGTTGTGTGGCTTGCTTCCAGGCTTGAAACTCTTGGTAGAAGGATTTTCTGAAACGTCAATGTAGTGAATGAATCATGGGAAATTCACTTCCAGGAACAGCGGCCAGTTCTGAAATCATCAGACTGAAAGCCCCCCAACCCCCCAAAAAATTAAATAATAACAACATCATAAATAATAATAACCTCAAATGAATGACTGCAAAAAAAAGAGTGGAGGACATTCGCACTTCCACATCCAAATGGATGGGGGATTCGACGCTAGTTAGCCCGCTAGCCTTGGCCTACTTGAAAGTGCAACTTTCAAAAAAATAAATAAATAAATAAAAAATGTGCGGCGTACGTAACGCAAACCACCGGTGCATGTGTGACGCGGCGGCACAGGCGAAAAAAAACCAAAGCAAAGCAAAGCGAAACAACGCCGG
>NC_137202.1:10318236-10325736 GCF_960531495.2 Zeus faber | reverse complement strand
ATAAGGACGCAGCAGTATACGGCTCCACAAAGCGAGAGAGGCATACAACGAAAGAATAATGAGAGACAGCGACCTGGGGCAGCGGCGGATTTGCATCCCTGTCAGGAGAGGAGGAGGAGGAGGAGGAGGAGGAGGAGGGAGGAAGAAGGAGAAGAGGAAATAAAGGGGAGAGGATGGGACAGCGCAGGAAGAAATGACAGGAGAAAAGAAATGACAGAAGAGGACGAAAACAAAGAATTGCAGAGGGGAGAGAGGGGGACTGGGCCGGGGGATGAGTGACAGGGTGATTGTTCTATTATGTGGCTGGATGCTCACATCCCGCTAACGTATGAACAGGCGCGTGCGGGGCTTTCTCGGGCTGTGCCGTTGATTATTCCCTTCCTATTAGTGACATTGTCCTTCAATCCTCTCCGCGGAGGTAGGGCTTTTACAATTTTTGTATTTTAAAGGCACGTAAGTTTGAAAGAGGAAAGAGAAGTCGTCTAACAGTTTCCTCTCAAGCTTAAATATATGTATGTATATATATAATTTATATTTAATTTAAATAATAAATAAATAAATACATTCAGAGATAAATAATAATAATAATTCTTACATCTTGATTCTATAGATTGTATGAAAACCCTTCAAAAAGAATAGGTGTTACAGATATACAAATGGTGTGAAACACAAATTATTTCCTTTGGAGTTAAGTAAGTGAAGTACAAAATAAAGTACAAATGCTTCAAAATTGCATTTAAGTTATTATGTGTCGGGTATGTGGGTTGATTTGAATAAAAGACAGAATAATATACCAGGAATATTTTTTCTGCAGAAAGAGCTTCTCTGCATCAGAACAAAAATCACACTTGTGATTTTTGTTTTGTTCTGCAGAAGACACAGTTACTTGTCACTTGAAGAAGTCAAAGTTATTCTTGTGTTTTTTTTATTATCAATTATTATTATTTTATTATTATGATTATGATTATGATTATTATTATTATTATTATTATTATTATTATTATTATTGGTGTTGCTGTTATTTTTTGTATATATTTATTATAACTAAAAAGTTTAATAATACTCGGTGGCAGTGATGTACTGTAGCTGTAAACGCGACCTCTGCTGCAAACCGACTTTTTGTCCTATGCCGAGTGACCTCTGCCAAACCGCCTCAGCGACGCCCCCCACCCCAACCCCCCTTCCCGAAAAGATAATCAGTGACGCTTCCGTCCCCGCCCGGCGCTGATTAGAGGTCAGCCCGTAATCCAGGGATAATTTGTTTGTATGTTTACCGCGAGCCGCAACCCCAACACAAACAGGAGAAGGCGGCAGGTGCCTAATCTTTCCGCCGAGCACCAGGTGGGCGTCTCGCCGGCAAAGCGGTCACCGCCCGTGTTTACCGCAGTAACACCGCGGCGATTTGCATATGAAACAGTGTCCTCGGATAATTCTACAGGAAAGATTAGCAGATTAGGGGTGGATAGGATTTCTCTTTGGCGTCGAGGCAAGTCGGGCCATATCTTGCAGTTGTGAGGGCAGTGTGGAGATATCGGAGCCAAACCCGCCGAAAAGCACGCACACATGCATTTGATACTGCAGCATGAGTTGCAAAATACAAATAAACTCATAGAAATATATGTAAATAACCTAACCACGAGTCCTTCCTCCCGGAGAGACAGGGAGCAGTAAGATGATAGGATAGCGATTGTCCAGATAACATCCAGTTACATCCAGACAGCTATTAAAAAAAAACTTAAAAAAAAAACCGCTCAACATATTTTTGTGGTAAACATGTAGAGTTTCTTCATTATTTGACAAACACCCCACCCACCTATTTGGGAAGCTTTCCGTTAAGATGCTTATCTGAAATGTCAAAGAGAATTATGCCAATAGGAGTCGGGAGTCGGTGTGAATAGGGCCCACGCGCATTCCATATGATGTGCACTGCGCGGCGACGCTAGATAAGGTAACGTGCAGCCCCCTCCCGACACACACACACACACACACACACACACACACAGACACACACCACTGGATTTCAAAGAATGGGAGGGGAGGGGTTAATTTCATACTAATATGACTATGCCACTACCACCACCACTACCACCGCCCCAGCCCGCCACTCCCGTCCTGAAAGAATTATGGTCCCCGCTGAAACGATCAGCGGTACCCTTATACCTCCGCCATGACAAAAATGCCACGGTAATGTCACGGCAGATGTAACGATTTAAGATTCCTGCCGCGATTGTCCGGGCGTCAGACGCACGTCCGTCCATCGCACCCCAGTCGACTTGATTAGAGTTGGGGACATCAAAGGAGGGTTTGGGTTGGAGATAAGAGGCGAGGTGTGTGTGTGTGTGTGTGTGTGTGTGTGTGCGTGTGTGGGTGCGTGCGTGTGTGCGCGCGCACGGTGGTTGTGGTGGGGTGGGGGCTTGTAATAACGTGCTCCTGTTAGGAATTAGAGAGAAGGAGAAAGCAGTTTTTCGCTGCTTAAGTGACTGTCCGCCTCCTCGCTATCTATCTTTAAAAGCGTTGGCAGTGACTTAGGCTTCTTTGCATAGAGCCGAGATAATCCCAGACTATTTACATCAATCAATAGGGAGATAGAGAGTACTGTAAATAAACTGCCGGGGTTAAAAAGCCACGTGCACTTTCGCATGCACCGGCGTGTGCGAGTACACCTCGTTCTAAAGGCGTCTTGGAAGTTTAGCCTCGAGTTTTTGTCCCTGTATGAGAATCAGGGGCCGAATTGGGGACGCAAACTGTCCACCTTGATAAATGGATAAATAAATAGATGCTTCCATATTTTCCTATGAGGGCCTTCCCTCGGGGATCCAACCCACGGATAACTCTGAGCATCCCCGTTAAATTCCCATCGTCCGAGCATTTCCAATCGAGCCGTAGTCTGTGAAACCAACCGCAGCTCGGCTAAGTCGGTTGAACTGAGTTCCTCAAATCGGGTCCACCCACCTCCGAAATCCCTTCCTTGGAGTGTTTCCATTGCTGTTCACCGGGGGGGTGGGGGGGGGGGGGGGGGGTTGGGGGGGGGGGCGCTTCCTATGCGCCGCCGTTCGGCTCAGCTTTCCAGAGAGGTCAGAGAGACTCCCCGGTGCCAGCGTCCAAAAAACAGACCATCGACCGGTTAGAGGGAGATTCCTTCCTGTTCTAAAGGGTCATTCATTATACATAGGAGCGTATTTTTTCCGTGCAGCTCTTCTCCGCCTTTGCCCCCGTCGCACCCCTGTCAGGCGTGAAACAGGTTCAAACGCCGGCGCCGCATCCGCCTCATGATAACATCTCCAATAACAATTTGGGTGGAAACGTGTAATTTGCAGAGCAGAGAGCGGAAAGACAAAAATCTGTCGATAAGCTCCGTTGCCCTTGCATACTAAATACTAAGAGCCTGCGTTGCGCTGGAGGTGCTAATGTTCGCCAAGGCCTTTATTTTGGAGTGTGAAAATGCGGCAGAGAGTTGATTATTTGCAGAGAATTCATAATTTATGACGGAGTTGGAATGCAAGAGTCGATCGCGCAATCCAGATTGATAAATATCTCTCCCTTAAGAAGGACTCTGCCCCAAGTAAATGCATGAACGCCATTCAAATAAACGATCAAAACAGTAGGTGAATCCATTTAAAGCTGCAGGTTGAAATTCGGGTGATTTCGTGAAACCGATCCCGATTTTGAGAGTCGCGTGTTTCATCGCTACGAGTCGACCGGCGGCGGTTCGTCCGTTTGGGTTTTTTTTTTTGATCCTCCATTAGCTGCTGCTGTTCTTCCCGGGGCCTGCAGAGAGAAACTTTACATTTTAACAACGCAGCTCAAGCAAACACATGCCATCACATATATACATACAGACACAAAATACACACAACTACAAGACTAAATCATAATTAAACAAGTATATTAATGATAATGATAATAATAATAATTATGGCAACATGCAGTATGGTTTGTTTCGTGGAGCGACACACATATTGCACATACTTGGATGTCTGTGTAGCGACACACACACACACACACACACACTCATGCACTGAGCCACCTCTCCCGTCAAGAGTATATCGTCACGTCGTGAAAGAGTGCAGCAAACACTCCACATAATAGCTTCATTTATTCACAGATCACTGTCGAAAACCTTCGAGCCTACTTCGTTTTCGCAGGGAGCCTTTTATCGTGTGAAAGCATGATAAAGTGTGTTTGTATGTGCAGCATATAGGGCAAGTAGACGCTCATATTCTTCCATTAATAACTAAAGGTTGTTTTTTTTTCAGATGTGGCTTGAATTGTGCTCACGGCTGCTGAGAGGCTGTACACAGCATTGGCGGCTTTATGGCGCTGAATTGAATGCGTGTCCTAGGTACTCCTTTTAGGCTACATACTTTTTCCTGAATAAGCGAGTGGCCTTAATGTTTTTTTTTCTTTATCATCTCTCCATTCAAAATGCCAGTAAATGAAGTTGCTTTCAGTGTGACTGCGCTGACAGAGGAGTTCAATGAGAAGGTTGATTTTTTTGTTTTCATATTTTTCTTTATTTTAGCACAAGTTTATGTGTCGTCAAAGGAAGAAAAAATGTGGCTTATGGCCTGACAAGTATTTGTTGTATGTTAAAGGACCTGACCCGGTTTATGTTTGCTAATTCCAAGTTGAAGTAACGTAAAACTTCCGCCTCGATCAGAAAGCAACACAAAAAAACGTCCAGTCAGCCGCCGAACAAACACAAACAGGCGCGAAAACTCGACTTGACATCACTGAGTCCTTGAAAGGTCTTGAAACAACTTTTGCAACAGAAAAAAAAATTATTTTATAAAAAAATATATTGCTATTATATATGGAAAGATATATGGAATACATATTATATATTATATTATTATATTATTACTGTTTTATTATAAACAAAAAAAAGGGGGTTGAGAAGTGGGGAAGACACGGCGGAGAACGTTGTCATCACGCATGGCGATCGTTTCATTACATAACAAAACAAAGTCAAATACAATAACTTGCTTCTCCCGTCAGAGAGGGAGCGATCGGGCGCAGAGGCGTGAGTATTTAAAAAATTATATAATTATGTTTACAATGATATATTGAGGGGGAAAACTGGGGGTGGGGGGGGGGTCCGGACCCCGCTGCCCCCCACCCCATAATTTGCTAATATAGATAGATAATATAGATGTTTTAGGGATTTTCTCATCTTAACGCCTGAAGGTAAAAATGGCTCGCTCCAGCTTGCCCCCGTTTCATTCTCCACCCGCATACCAAGTGACGGAAGGAGAAGAATGAAGGAAGGAAGTCAGGAGGGAAGAGTGCACATGAGCCGCTTTTCAACCTGCATCCACAGGAGTTTCATCTCAGCCTCCGTACCGCAGGGACCACGCCCTAATCCTTTCAAGCACGTTGCCGGACTGACCCCCCCCCCCCCCCTTTCATCAAAGTGATAAAAGCCTCGCCTTTTTTTTTTTTACGTCTGATGGCACTCCCCTACCTCCCCTACCTACCGACACCCCACAACCGCTACAGCCAAATTAAGAATGCAAATGGGGCTGGAGCCTCAGAAAGCCCGGGCTGACCTATATTACAGCTAATGATGGGCCACAGTGTCGGAAGAAGAGGCGGAATGAAAGAGAATTTGAATGAAGCTGACCCACATACAAAGCCACGACCAGTCGGGAAGGCATGTTCCTCTTCATGCTAACTAGGCCACAATGGGCTCCGGGATTATGCCCAAGCAGCCCTCCTTCTCCCGGTGATCGCTGCCGACGCGGGATAATTGACAGGCGGCCCCCGGTGAAGGGAGATTTCCGGGGTTGACGCGTACGGATAGCGCGGATGGCGGCGTCGGCTACTTTTAGCCAGAGCAATTCTATAGTTATTGCCCGAAAAGCGAGGACAAAAAAAAAAAAAAAAAAAAGAAAAAACAAAAGAATTACAGAATAAGAAATGAGCTTGGTGGGATTTGTGCCGGCGTTTTGGAGGAACTTTCCCTGACATACTTGGCACGACCACACTCGTTGCCACTCCTAAGTATGGCTCTCTTTCTCTCTCTCTCTCCCTCTCTCTCCCTGTCTCTCGGTGGCGTAGCGTGTTGGATTCCGTTGACTTGCAGGAAGCCAAGGGCCGCTCTTTCCCAATTCCATCCTTTTTTGTTATTTTCACTCAGTGGCGCATGGACATAACACGGTCATTTCAGTCGACATTATCGTTAGAGTTCATCGGTAATAAGGGATGAAGTACATTCACATACATACAGTAGGCGTGTAACCGCGCTGGTATCATGGTCTTACAATGGGTCGAAGCAAGTACTTTTACCCAAGTACTGTACTTTTATGCCCCACTACTTTTACTCCGTCACATTTCGAGGCAAACACTTGAATCTACAACTGGACTCAACACGTGTAGCTTCACCAAATCAGGTTAAAAGAAACGCTTTGATGACAGAATCCGTCTTCTCACCGAACTAACCGCCAGGATGTCCCCACTCGGGATACTTGAGTATCTTTGATAGCATATAAGTGTTTTTAATACTTAGAGGAGGATATTGAATGGTGGATTTTTTTTTAATTTTGACCAGTTTTCATTGCGTATTTATGTTTCCATTTGAGTGCAGGAGATTCATTCTTTATCCACCACCCGCATGTGTAGTAACGGATAAGCGAGCAAGAGCGGCTTTTTCCCCTCCCTCCAAAAAGAAACATCAAGCGCAAAATGGGACACTTCTATGATTTAACCATTACCAAAAAATAAAAGCATATCCCTCACCTACTTCCTGGTACAAGCAATTGATTAAAACCATTACAACTTGAGATTTAATTTCGATTACAATTTCAGGCGGAAATGGTTGACGGGTTGTTTTGGTCGGGCCAATTTTGACGCCTGACGGAGGGGTCATGAATAATTTTGCTAATTTATTCCTCACGGTCACATATTAAGTAAATAAATATTACCTACCCTAAAAAAAAAAAAAAAAAAAAAGTCTACTTGGAGCCTGCGCTTGTGTTCGCATGTGTAATTGCATCCACATGAGAGAGGGGGGGGTGGGGATTTCCCTTTGCTGGAGACGCAGATAGGAAATGTTTTATTTCCCGGGCTCATGTGGCAGGCAGGTAGTAATTGGTGTGTGTGTTAATCCTGGGATAACAAGTGTTTTCCAAGGAGAGTCAATGATCATCTTACAAGGTCAGTTTAGCCCGTACGCTGCTTGCATAATGGCCGATGCGGAGGCTAATAGAAACATAATCACACGGCGCACAAGCACACATGCACAAAACGCACAAAGTTAACACACGCACACACACGCACACACACGCAGGTACGCTCACTCACACATGACTGGGTTGGAGGCACACACACGTAGAAAACCCCCAAGAATTGACTCGGAGTTTGAACTTCCGCTCTGAATCCGGTCTTTCCTTCTTCTTCTTCTTCTTCTTCTTCTTCTTCTTCTTCTTCTTCTTTGTGATTGAACAGAGCCACCGTGCGGTCTCCCCTCTGCACCCCCCCCCCCCCACCTCCGCCCACCTC
>NC_137202.1:10298236-10310736 GCF_960531495.2 Zeus faber | reverse complement strand
GTCGGAAGCCTCAGCGTTTTGCTCACAGCGATCACTTTGTCATTAGTTTACCTCATTATTTGACACTTTGGCCACGTCTAATATGAACATCTGACATGGTCACATTATGCATATATATATATAACAGAAAATAAGGAAAAGCACAATACTGTAGGTCCCCCTGAGGTAAAAGTGTTGTGGAATGACAATATCTTGAGGAAAAGAGCAGGAGGAGAAAGGAGAAAAGTGATCACCCGACGCTTACCGTAGTTTCGGACTCCACCGCTTGTCGTCGTCGGTATCATTCCTAAAACGAAACACGCGGCTGCCATCAGGAGACGAGAGGTTCCCGCACCCTTAATCAAAACCAAAATGAGGCATTTTCCCAGCTGCGTGGAAAGCCCATAATAAAGAGCGAGGCAAAGATTATGTTTTAAAACGCACTTCATTTGCTCCATCTGTTCATAAACTCAGTGGTATAAATAAATGCTGTTTCTCAGGGATCTGGAGACTTTTTACCAGACTTTTATCAGTTTTAAGAACTCCATTGTTCCATGAGAAATGAACACAATGTTGTTTTTGCTTCATACATACCAAATAAACCAATGTAGCCAACCTTGTCAAACGGCCTTTTTTTTTCATCCAAAGTGAACCTTTTCATCCCGAGTAGAGGATATTCTATTGAAGGCCTTTGGAAGGCCATCAAAACACTTTTTACCCGCTTTAGATAAGGGTGCAGGATTCCATCTCTCATCCGATTTTCCCAATTCAATCACAGTTTAATTCGGGAAATATGCACGAGCACTAGACCTGCTCCTTTGGCTAAATATGAATAAAAAGAAACAAAATATTCACACAATCACGCCAATATACAATAAAGTGACAGTAAGTGGAATAACTAGTTACTAGACCATAATGTGGGCTGGAGGGGTGCATGATGAATATTTCATGATGAATCATCATCATCCAGCCATCGTTCCACTTTATTTATCTTACACGGGCCCGTTTCGTCCTTAGTTTGTAATCACGGCGTGTTCTGTTTGTCGGACATTTTGGCCTTTGGCGGAGATGATACAACCCGGCCTTGAGATCTGGCTCCATGGACCGCAGAAAAATAAAAGTTGAATTAGGGGGAGGAGGAATCACACTGTCAGTGAACCAACTGAACAATCTTGACATGATGACATGGTGCTATTCCCAAATCTGTGACCGTTGTCCGGAATAATCAATGCTTGCTTCCCTTTCAAATGATCAAAGGTGAAATAATGCAATCTGCGTTTTTTTTTTTTTTATCAGTTGATTTGATAATACGCAGGTAAGTGTTTCAGTGTTTTAGTGGGGTGCAGGAGAAGTGGCGGGCCACCAGGCCACCGTGATGCTCCGACAATTAGGATGCGGCGACCCCAGCGGCGGCGGCGGCAGCGGCGGAGCCTCGAGGGTGGGGAGGAGGTGCCAACCAAAGGGCCGCTGATTGTTTTTTCGTTTGGATGTCTTGTTGTCTTGATTTTTTTTTTTATATATATATTTTTTTGCCTCCCTTTCCCCTTTTAATAACGCTGCTCCTCCCATCCTTGAAGTGCATCTCCGGGGAGGTAGAGCCAAGAGTCGCTCCCCTCTCCTCCCTCATCCTCCCCCCTCGCTCTCCCACTCTCTCTCTCTCCCTCTCACACACACACACACACTCACGCACACACACACACACACACACACACACACACTTTCTCAACATCAATTGACGATGTGGAAGACTGGATCCAAATGCTAATAATGGTTTGTGGGATGTCATGAACATGCTCTGCGCACAACACACACACGTACAGAACACACACGCACATTCAGAATTCAGAGGCATGGTCCCGGTCAAAGTATGTCTATGGTTATTGATGTGATAATCTCGCCGCGAGGGATTTCGATAAACAAATCACTGCCCAACCAGAACTTCCCGAAATTACACTCGCGGCAAACTAAACGAAAACCTGCTTCCAGCCCCGGCCCACGACCGAAGGAAAGGATGTGTATAAATAAATGAAAATAGATCTCAAACTGCACTCCTGTACCACGAGCACCACGGCTGCTTTCCAAATTTTCCGGTTCAGTCTCTGATGTTTCGAAAAATCCCAAATATAACCTTGAAGGGTACATGTCATACTTTTCCTTATTTTCTTTTATATATATAATGTTACAATGTGGAATTTTTATATAAGCCGTGGCCAAAGTGTCAAATATTGAGGTACACTAACGGGTTAAGGCGCTCGGGCTTCCGACCGCTCGGGACGCTCGTATTCAAAGGTTTTGGACATCTGCACCGTCTGATCCGCCGTGTGTTTCTCCAAACAAAACCAATAAAACGTTTTTTATTGTAGATGTATTATTTATTTTTTAATTTTAAATGTATTTTTTTTTCCTATGTTTACATATAACGAAAAACCTCCGCATGCGGTGCCCGTGTCTCCCACAAGCTTGGAGCTCGGCAACGAAAGTCAGAACGGACCTATAAAGGAGGCCATGTGTCGCTTACATTATATATATATATATATATATATATATATAATTCAGCGACTGGATTGCTTATTTCTTGGGGCAAATGTATTTACAAACAGATTTTGGTTGACTGATAGGGTGAAATAAGTGAAAGTTACGGAGTAAACGGAACGAAGCCCGGCAGCCGTTGGCTCACAGAAGTCCCGGCCTCAGGAAGGTGGCTCCACCCTTTTAAACAGTGTCAGGAACCCAATGGATTCAGGCTCTAACGCACAACCTGAGTGGTATTTTTTCAGCAAAAAAAAAACATGTTTTGGGGACCTCAGAGATCTATATTAAATATTATATTGTTGTATAAAAGGAGAATAATCGGTCCCCTTTAAACCTGACATTTTGCCCTTAATGCCATTGCTTCATTTCATTTTGCAAAGTAATCCATACAGGAAACAATACCAAGCAACAGTGTAAATGTATTTTCCAAGCAAAAATTCATGAAGGGCGATGATTGGGAAAAATCCACATTTTTTTTACTTGGCAAATATTAAATGTGAAAATTGATATATTTTTATGTGGAGCAGCTTGGAAGAAAAAAAAAAAAGAAAAAAAGCCTTTGTGTCACTTTGTGCGAAATGTCACTTTTCCACCCTGTAAATAGGAGAAATCCTAACCTAGCAGGGGAGGAATTCCCAACAACGATGACTCTAATGCTCGCCAACGTGAGCCAAGGTTACCCAAAAACCGAATAAATACCATACATAGCAGCGTAAAAAAATGTCTTGGCGGGCGTCGTAGTCCTCTGCCAGCGTTCCACATTGTGTGTGACTTATTGAATATTACACTATTATCTGTGTATCTCCTGCTCTCAAAGGTTTTTCCACAGAAACATTTTGACAAATGAAGTTATTTAATTTGAAACATTTGCAAGTGTAGGTATTCACACAGGTCACGGAGGAAAAATGGCTTCATTCTTTCTCCGTTAATGTTGTTGAGACTGAGCATTTCATTGCCAGAAACTTCAGCAACTTTCGGTGTCTTCTTTATTTCTTTATGGTTTGCGCCCGATGAAAGACAACTTCAACAACAAAAACTCAGTTGAAACGGCGCAAAATACCTGGTGCGAATGAGAACAAAAGCCAAGGACGCCTGCAAATGCTTCGGCACCGTCTGGAAATCCTTCTTTTACACGGAGGGGGGGAGAGAAGAAAAGTCAGAGAAAAGAAAGAAGGAGGAAAAGGGAGAAAGAAAGAAAGAAAGTAAGAAAGAAAGAAAGAAAGAAAGAAAGAAAGAAAAAGGCCGCCGTTAAGCCGTTAGTGGAGAGAGAGCCCGATTTATTCTGTTTCTATTTCGACATTTTTTCCCTGGGCTCGATCGATGAAGGAGTCAGTTCATTCTCTCCCAACATCAATAGAGCCGAGCCCCTGCGTCGCTCCGCTCTCCCTCCTTCCGCTGCCTTTCATCCCGGCCGCGGCGGAGGAGGGGTCTGCGTCGGCGCCTGCCTCGGCGCTGGCCCGGGCTTCCGCTGGGAGGCGCAGCCGTGGCGGCTCGCCCTTCCCCGACGCGGAACCCCGGGATCGGCTCGGGTTTCGTCTTTTCCGTGGCGTAACCTCCAATGCGTATCGGGAAAAAACAAAAAAAAACGGAAAAGGGCAGAGAGAGAGAGAGAGAGGAGAGATGGCTGACCCCCTCTTAGCGCTCTGAGGCGATGTCTGCCTCCTTTTTAGTCGGCGATGGAACTTTCGGGACCTTTCTGCTGCTCTCTCCCCGCTCGGCGGGGCTAAGTGTTGGCCAGCTACTTCCTTGCCCTCGCCACGTCAGTCAGAGTGTTGGAGGTGTCCCGGCGCCCTCGCACAAAGCTTCGGCGAGCCGCTTCCAGCCCCCACCCCCCTCTTCCCAACCTCCAGAAGCACAGGGAAGAGACCAAAGGGCCGACCCCAACCTCAGCGCTCAGGGGCCTGCATGAGCTCCATCTCAGGGGCACCTTCTTCACACTAACCTCTGCCAGCCCTCCACCCCCAACACCACCACCACATTCGTGTATATACAGTATGTGTGTATTCATGTCTGTGTGTGTGTGTGTGTGTGTGCGTGTGTGAAGGCGGCGAGGGGAGGTGGGGCCAGTTAGTGATGGAGTGAGGGGAACTTGGCACGGAACTTTGCGCTGGTACTCCAAGGTGCTCACAGGGAATTGTGCCCCGGGACATGAGTGATACATGTTTTTGTTTGTTTCCTTTGTTGTCGTTGTTTTTGTTGTTGCTGTTGTTCACGCGTAGCTGAACCCTGAGTTATCCGAAACTAACTGGTCAAGAAAAACAACAAGAAAAAAAAAAAAATGACATGGTTGGCTGGTTCTCCCACAATGGCGGCTGGAAAACACAAAAACATTGTTCTGTTGTCTGTTGTGAAATGCATTGTATCGGCGCAGTGTTTGATTGACAATAGGGGCTCGACCATATATCGTTTAATGAGCTGATTTCATGTTTATGGATCATATTGTGAGTAAACTAGATGGGATTGGTGTGATATTTCTTTGTGAATAGAGGCACGGATGATAAGTCGCCGTGTGGCGAAAACGCGCACTATCAATATAATGTTTATGGATCACACCGGCGGTAAATAACGTTGGATATTCACACGTTTGATTCTGGCAGCGTATGAAATGAATCACTGGGATCCATTCAAGCACAGCTTTCATGTATATCGATCCGCGTTTGCGGTCACCTCAACCTTTCATTTCACCCTCAGCGACCGTCCTTCCCACGGGGACTCGGACAAACGAGGTTCTACAGGACTGTGTGGTAAAACCGCGAGCTTCCCCGTCGTCTTCCCCTGCATCTGTTGAGGCCGCCTTTCGCCGAGCATCCTCGTAATTAAGTCCACGTCGCCGCAGGAGCGTATGGGCAACATATTGGGCGGACAGGAATTGGCGCGACCTCTCTAATTAGGCCTAAGTGAGGAGCTGTTGTCGTTGTGTTTTGTCTGTCCTCCACCCCTAACCACCATCGACCCCAACCACCGCCACCCACCATCCACCACCACCACCACCACCCCCCACCCTCCCTTCACTCCTGCGCCCTTTGCCTGCAGCAGGTACCTGCTCCGACATGGACAGCGTGTCCCAGTGTGTTTGCATTGGTCCCTATACTCCCTTGGGCCACTTGCACAGATTTCAACCACCACAAGCGCACAAACACCTCGGGTCTATCTCCAACAGACACGCACGCACGCACGCACACAAACACACACATACACACACACACGCACGCACATACCTTCCAGGCAAACAGATGTTCCCCTCAGCAAGTATGTATGCATTCACAGCCACACCCGTGCACCACACGCCAACATAAACAGTCCTGAAAGTTCCCAAACTCCTGCCCAAAATGCATTTGTCCAATAATAACTGAGGTGCCCTTCTGTTGTTCCTTCACAAGTCAAAGCACATTCTCACAGTTTTATCTGATCAATGTGTCTCTGTGAGTGTGTCTCAAATGATCTCACGCACCCCAACACACGCACGCACGCACGCACACACACACACACACACACACACAAGCATTCACATGCACACATATATTGTTGTTTTTTTGTTTCCCCTTGTCTCTTCATTAGCAGTTTCCCATTATTGGTGTGTGTGTGTGTGTGTGTGTGTGTGTGTGTGTGTGTGTGTGTGTGTGTGTGTGTGTGTGTGTGTGTGTGTGTGTGTGTGTATGTGTGTGTGTGTGTGTGTCTGTGTGTGTGTGTGTGTGTGTGTGCGTGTGTGTGTGCGTGTGTGTGGGATTTGCTGAGTGTAGCATTTTGTAAGAAAGGCTTGAGCGCCCTGACCTGACACATGTACTCCCCTCTCCGGAGCGGTTTCGGCGCCACCTGCAGGTGGGGACGAGGGGAAGGGGACGCAGCTGCAGGAGATTGCGCTATAGGAGAGTCTTTAAAAGCTGCAGTGGTTTCACCTCTCTCCCGCTCTCTCTCTCTCTCTCTCTCTCTCTCTCTCCTGACAGTGAGGCTGGGCTCTCGCTCAGACTGCACCCAATGTTTCGAGCTCAGCTCTGCAAAGAAAAAAACGTGTGTGGTTGTTGTTTAAATAAACGCCCGGCTAAGGCTGGTTTCCATTCCACCTGCCTTCTGGTCCGTCTCTGACCCCGCAGCGAGAAGAGAACTGTTACAATCGGGAGCTACCGTTTCTTTTTTTTTGTCAAACATTGGACTGCTGCAGGATAATGATAGAGATTTCAGCCCGATTACGTCGAGGTGTTGAAATATTCAATTCCTTTCCCCACGTTGTGGCTTTGGTAAAGACGGGGGGAAAAAAAACCCTCATATCAATTTACCGGAGAGAGGGAGAGAGATTTAGTGTCCAGTCCGTTCAATCATCAAGAGGGACCGCAAAGAGAGAGAGAACGAGAGAAAGAGGGAGATGGAGAGAGGTAAAGAGGGGGTGAGAGAGGGTGTTTTAGTTGACAGGGACAATCAGGAGGATTGAGCGAAAGACCTTGCCAATATATCTTATCTGTTCAAAATGATCCCAATAAATGAATTCAGAACTGTGAAAAATGCATTGTATTATTTTATGATACCATATTTTTTAATTGTAGAGAGGGGCAGGAAATGAGGGGTAGAGAGAGGGAGAGACACGCGGCAAATGACCGCAGGCTGGATTTGAAGCCAGGTCGCTGCAGCCATTTTGCCTAAGTGCTACGTGCGCTTATTCAGTTGAGCCCATGTTATCATTGTATTTTTTCTTTTTAAGTTATATAAAAAAAATTGTAATGTAAAAAAAATGAGATCATTAAAAAAGTTCAATTTTATCCAAACTTTTATAAGGGCTGTCATGCAAAAAAAAAAAAAAAAAAAAAAAGACAAAACGTTGAATATTACTGAATATGAATTGAAATCAGGATAACAATCCGAGGGTTTGAGGCAAGTAATGTTAAATACGGTTGCGGCTTTTAAACGGCACAACCGTTTTGCGAAGCCAACGTTTGGGGTGGCGTGAAATGGAGACGGGCGGGGGACGGGGGGGCTGTTGGGAGAGGAGACGCGGAGGAGAAATGGAGATTAGTGATCAACAGAAACCAGCAATTTGCCGAGGAGAACAACGAGACAAATGTCTCGTCGGGGAAAAAAACATTCACATTCACGACAATAACCCGGCATGATAAATATGCTCAAACATCCCTCTGACTGGAGTAGAGAGGTGAGGAGGGGAAGGGGGTGACAGTGAGCGACAGAGGGGGAGAGAGGGAGGGAGGAAGGGGGAGGTAAGGTGCAACAGGCACGCGCGCACCCCCATCAGAAGTTGCCGGTAATGTGCAGGCATTCACCCATTGGACGAACATCTTTCACTTTATTAGCATGACAAAGAACACAATCATTTTGGCTATGCCTGAGTGCCATTTTCATTAACTTTGCAATGATTTATTAACAAAAGTGTCAGGAATGCTGTGAAAGCTGCAGGCCTCGACCGAAACCAAAAACCCCTGACTAAAAAAAAAAAAAAAGAAAAAGAAAAAAGGAGATTGAACATGAAAAACAGAAAGAAAAAAAAAATAAAGTAAAGCAAATAAAGAAATGTCATCGGGGGATATGAAAAATGAGGGAACGATACACGGAGAGAGGGAGAGTGAGAGAGAGAGAGAGAGTTTAAAGTGAAAGGGAAAAAATATAAACGGAAGGGGAAGTGGGTGGTTTGGGACAAAGGTCGATGATACTTAACAGAATATCATATTCCTAATGTAAAATCGACTTAATTGGAACAATTATTAGTATTTTGTCCGTTTTTTTTTTTTATTAATTCAACAGAATTATGACAAGGTAGAAGATGTCTTTTCCACCGTGGGATGTGGTGCCACCCTGCAGTCATTGATATCTATACAGTCAAAGTAAGATTTGGGGAGCTGCGTCGGCGCATGGGACACACTTTCTTTTTTTTTTTTTGTTTCTTTCAATTAGGAAAAGGAAATCAAAAAGAGTAATCTAAAATAAAAACACGCTGTTTCATTTTTTTTTTTTTTTGTTTGTTTTTTGGGAGAAATGGGGAACACGGACGCAATGTTGGTTGGGGCTGCTATTTAAGGCGGAGCTCGCAGCTTGTGCAGAGGTGCCGAATCCAATCTGGCAAGTCCCGGGTCATGTTGCGGCAGGATCCGGCACCAATTTGCGAAACAAAATCACCGAAGTGGAAGTTATGTCGCAAAACCGTATTGTTACCTATCCGTGCACATTTTTTAAGTGGGTATACGGAGATCATGGAGTTTTTTTTGTGGGTATTATACGGTAGGTGTTTCGCCAACTAGTCAGCAAGTCAACTAGTCCACTACAATGACAACTAGTGGGCGCTGTTTGCAGCAGTCGACCATGGACAAAAATGTGTTTTGTAAATGTCACCAGATTTACAATAATTATTGTCTGTGTAAAATATATATTTTTTAAATATGTATTTACATTTATATCTTAATTCAGTTATGTTCTCAAAATGTATTTCATTTACAAAGTGCAATTGCCAATATTTCTGGGGTTCCGGTGTAGCCAGCAGTTATCCCGGCCAAGACTTCCTCTTCCTCTTCCACTTCCTCGTCCGTGCGCCCGTCATTGTTTAGTCTGATGAGCGACTTGAGAGTTGAGAGACGACATCTACGACCGGATTGTTTCACTAGTAGTAAGTAGTACATTTTTAAAAAAGTGAATAAAAAGCTAAAACATTGTCAGACGGACAGCCGATGGCTTCCGGGATCGGTTCCTAGAATTCTTCTCTCAGCGTCTTTCTTCCATCACGGATAAAAGACGACTCGTCGACTACAATTATGAAAAAATTGGCGACTAGTAAAAATGAGTAGTAGTGAAAACCTGAGTATATGATACCCGCGTATCACGTAGACTCCCCCACTGCAGCACACACCCCTCCTCCTACTCTCTCAATCTCCCTCTCTCTCTCGCTCTCTCTGATCTGCTTCTCCACCTCTCCTCCACCCACCCGCCTCTCTGGTCTCTCCTTCCCTCTCCACACCTCACGCGCACGCCGCCAAGCGCGGCGCGCACCAGGGGGGGGCCCAGCAGCTCAGGAGGTAGAGCGGGTCGTCGGGTGATCGGTCCCCAGCTCCTCCTCGCAGCGTGCTGAAGTGTCCTTGTGCAAGACATCGAACCCCGCCCAAACTGCTCTGGATGAGCAGGTGTCACTGCATGGCTGCCATCCATGTTGGTGCGAACGTGAGGTATGCACTGTGAAGCGCTTTGCGGTGCACTGCATCCACCACTGAGCCGGCACAATCAGTCAGTCAACACGCATGCTCAGCATAATGGTATGGTCCACTTTAGGTGTCTGAAATCATATTATTCTCCATTACAGGTAAGAAGGATGAATAAATGCTCCGACAGGGTTAAAGTCTTAATTGGGGGGGTCAGGACCCCCCGATCCCCCCCGTAATTTCATTTAAACAGTGTATACAGTATTAGGATCGAGATTATATTGGATTTCACATCCACTTTACATTCATGTTGAATAGGTTTGCTGTTTTTCAACTCAGGCCTCAGAATGTTGGTTCCCGTCATTAAGTACAATTGAGCAAACTTACCACTCTGCTGCAGCATCTTCAATGCAGTCCAATAGGGCGAACGCCGGGTTTGAAAAATGGCGAAGCGACCCATTAAGGGGTTTGAGTTGAACAGTTAATTGTACCCCGACATGGCAACTGTGTCACATTGGTGCTCGTTCGGTTTACTTCAGTTATGCCTGCTTGTTCCTATTTGATATTACTATGTAAATTACGTAAAGCACCCTCGGTGCTTCTCGTACGCATTATTATTCACGAGAAGCGGAAGCCAGAACCACGGTGACACAGAAGTAGCTCTCCAGAGCCTCAGATCCTCCTTCTACATGGAGTTTGCATGTCCTCCACATGTTTGCGTGACATGCAGGTCCGGGCTAATTGGAGACCCTAAACTCTGGATGAACGGTGGGTGACCCCGCGTTGGACTGGTGTCCCATCCTGGGCGTACGCCGCTAAGCGATAAGTATGAAACCGGATGAATGGATGGGAGGCCAGTGCAGCTGTTGAAGTGCGGCGGAAGACTGTGAGATGAGTTAACACCAGCGGTGGCGGTGTGCGATCGATAACCCTAAACACCACAACAAACATAATTGGGTGCAATTTGTTTTGACTTTTTCTTGCACATATTGTGCCTCCTTGAAATACTATATCAGCAAAAAAATAAATAAAAAACGTGGAGCCAGTTGGCATCATTTGGCATAATTCTCTACTATTTTATACTCTTCATATTCCTGGCTCCTGGGAGCCTATAGTCCAGCAGATAGTTTTGTTTTGGCAGTTTTAAAACATATTTTAAAGAGCTATATGGAACCACTTGACATGACTGGATAAATTAAATCCAACTACTTGTTGGTTTTAATTAATCCAGTCATGTCAAGTGGATTTCCTTTTGATGAATTTAACTTGATTACGTGAAATCTGACATTTGTTAAAAGTGTCAACAGACAACGGCTTATATGCTAAAACAGCTGAGCGTGAAAATGGCCCTGAAAACTGAAAAGGCTCTTGCCCGATTGGGGGTCGGTATCCGAGTCACCTGTGCCGCGCAATACCGTGCACACGGCGCCACCTTGAAAAATAAAACTATTTCTTTAGTCGCTCTGCATTTCTCATGACCGCCCCCCGGAAGACAAAAGAAAAAAGGAAACCTCCTCCCGTCTATTAACGGCTCTTCTTCCCTTTCTTTTCTTTCTTTTTTTTTCCACAGTCATCAGTCAGAAACAAAACCCAACAAAAAAGTAAGCTCAACGGTGCAATTTCGAGAGCCGCTATAAATCAGCCATGGTGAGCACACACATTTTTTTTCCGCTCGTGTGGTGGAGAATTTATATGTTTAATTACCAAACGCAGGTGCTGGTTCCCGGGTTTTTACTCATTACGGTAAGATATATGAACGGGTGGGAGGGAGCGCGGGTAGCTTGGCTAGTTTGCTCGCTGGCTCCGCCGCAGCAGGACAAAAGGGAGGACAAAGTAATTAGCCGGCTCTCTTATTTAATGGGACCCTTCCTGGAGTTGTCGTTCGGGGGGGTCCCGCCGCGGCTCCCCCGTCCATATGCTTCGATTCAGAAGTCATTTCTGGAATAAAACGACCAGGAGTCAGGAGTAGGGAGTCTCGCGGGCAGAGCGCCGGCAATTAACGTCTGTGTGAGAACGGGACGGGCTGCTGATTGAAAATGAAGTGTTAAACACTGTGTAATATTTGATCGTCCAGTTTTTTTTTCCTCCACACACACACACACGCGCACACACACACACACACACACACTCTCACACACACGGTTCATTCCATCATACAATCCAATGGATTTAGCCACAGAGAAGGTATAAGCCAAATGCTGGAATTCCCTCATGAACATGTGTTTGTATCAGCCTCGAAACATGTTTGCCATCTTAGAAACCCAAAGCCTGTGTGTGTGTGTGTGTGTGTGTGTGTGTGTGTGTGTGTGTGTGTGTGTGTGTGTGTGTGTGTGTGTGTGTGTGTGTGTGTGTGTGTGTGTTTGTGTGTGTGTGTGTGTGTGTGTGTGTGTGTGTGTGTGTGTGTGTGTGTGTGTGTGTGTGTTCGCGCGCGCGCGTGTGCGTGTGTGTGAATTAATGTCCTCTGGAGTTTCCAGCCCAGTATCCAGAGGGAAAGGACCAAGCGCTGGTCACTCATGTTCGCCAATGTACAGCAAAGCAAAGCCAGCCCCAAAGCCCACAGAGACCAGGAGGACGCTCTTCTCTCGCTTCCTGGTTCTCACAAACAAACAAACACACATACACACACACACACACACACACACACACACACACACACACACACAGACACACACACACACACACACACACACACACACACACACACACACACACACACACACACACACACACACACACACAAACCAGTCAGTCCAGCCAGCCTCCAGCCCGGGGCTGTAAGCGGGGAGGTTGTTTGGCCAACATGAGGCGAGGGCATCCCTCTCTGGACACCAATTGGCTGTGACTGACCCATCCATGCCAGCC
>NC_137202.1:10285736-10290736 GCF_960531495.2 Zeus faber | reverse complement strand
GCTCACTGCGGCTTCCACTTTGTGTCCTGTGGCTCCGTCTCTTTTTAACGCCCCTTTTCTATTCCCTTTCCCGCTGTGTCCTACTGGGCTTTAATTTACTGGGCTTTAATTGACGGTGCCTTGGTGCCTTGGTGCCTTGGTGCCTTGGTGCCTTGGCGTTGGCTTTTGATCAGAAACATGTTTTGAATGTAAGGTCACAATCACAATATGCAATTACATACAATAACATGTAACCTCCCTTCAACAGAAAAGCCTCAAATCTGAGGCTCAAGTTTGCATTCAAATGTACTGAAAGGGATGCAATGGGATACCAATTGGAAATAGAAGACATGGGCAATGGGCTTTATTTTGAATAAAAAATGGACACTTTTTTTTTCCACATGCAAGTTAAAATAAAGCAATCTGTGTCACCAAATGTTTTTTGATTCATGCTTCCAGGAATGATTGAAGTTCCTAAAAAGAGCTTCCCTTGCTCCATCCAGGACCAAAGTGTCCCAGGCCAGGCCTGGATTGACCTGGAATGGACTGATGCCAGTGTGGGCAGTTAGTCGGGTGGAGAACACTTTTGGGAAATTAAACACTAGGGCATGGAAATGAAATACATATCAATGAAATCAACTATCCAGTATATGAATGAAGATTGTTTGGGAGGACCTGTTGAATGACAAAAGTGATTAAAGTGAACCCACACACACACACACACACACACACACACAGACACTTTACTCAGAAACAAGCATGTGATGCTTACGTTTTGAAAATCATCAGCCTGCAGTAGAGCTTTCATAAATTAACCTCCTTTATGGGAAGCCGCAAGCTGTTATAGAGACATATACAATATACTGTATATACGTATCAAAGCTTAAATGGATGAAAAGAGTGGAGGAGGGGCACACACACACACACACACACACACACACACACACACGCTAGAAACGTCTTGCGGGTGGGTCTGGCGCTTTTTACCACATAACGTTTTGCTTATTTTTAAAAATCGGTCTCAAAAAAATCCCACATCCGCCCCTTTTTTTTTTTTTTTTTTTTTTTTTCCCCTCCCTGCGTTTTGAAATCTTTCTGATCATTCCTGGAGGCCAGAGAAGCGGAGGCTGCGATAGAGATTAGGACAGCAGCTCCATTCTGACAAGGAGGCTTAATCTGGGCTAGCTGACAAACCTGGCAGCGGCGAGTGTTTGGGGAAGGATTTGTTAAAAGGAATTGGAGGGAGCCTTTGACAAATAGCGAGGAGAGAGAGAGAGAGAGAGAAAGAAGAGATTGGAGAATATATGGACCAAGTCTGGTCTGGTCAGGAAATGGGCCGTTTTGAATTGGTCCAAAAACAGTTGATGAGGGGGAAAAAAAGATGGGTTTGGGTAACGGTAGAACTGCACCAGGCGCGTTCCTATTAAATCCACGTTAATCCACGGTTGGAGCTACACTGGCCACGTCAGTGCACGAGCTGCATGGCTTTTCTCCATCTTTGGTCTATTTTTTATTTATTTATTTTTTTGGTTCATCTGCGTGTGGCTACGTGAGCCTTTTCAATTGAAACACAAGATAAAACCACACAGAAACGCCATTGTAAAGAGTGCAATCGATCACATTTTTGCGTTTAATATGTGTCTACATTGTACCGGAGACCTGGAGCCGCTGTCAGAATTGCTTATTGATGAAGAGGACCTATTTTGCTCCTTTTTACACAAGTTAATATACAGTAGGCCTCTGAGGTCCCCAAAACGTGTTTTTAAAGGTTTTTTTTAGCTAAAAATAACATTCAGATAATGCATTCGAGCAATTCCAACAATCGTCTAACCCATCCTGTTCCAAAACGGGCTGTTTTTCGTGGTAAGAGCCACCCTCCCGAGGCCCCGAGTTCTGCTCTGAGTTATGCTTCTGAACAAATTTGAGGCGAGAAAATAAGCAATTCATTCGCTGAATCTTCACTCATATTAGATCTACCTCATTTAAGACCTCATTTAAAGTTTAAAGTTTGTCAGGACTTTGGTTTTGTTTTATGTAAATGTAGATAAAATAGATACATTTTATGTAGATAAAATAAAATAAAATAAAATGTAATTTAATTAAAATAAATACATCGACAATCAACATTGTCAATCAACACACAGCAGAATTATTTTTGAAATGCTTACATTTCCATCATGTTGAGTTAATCAGATGGGGGGTGGTTCTCATTCTCATTTTAGGCCTGCAAAGCCGAATGGCTCGTTTTAGGACATAAGGACACTTTTAGGACAGACTGGTCACAATAAACTGACTGAGTTGTTTTATTTCACAGTATATGTGTTAGTACTAACACATATGCAACACATATGCAACACAGTACAATTATGTCGCACTGATCAACTTCAACAATGTTGTCATATAATTTTTAAACAAGTAATACACAGACATCACATGATTGTTTGGTATGTGTGTGCGAGCGTGTGTGTGCGAGTGTGTGTGTGTGTGTGTGTGTGTGTGTGTGTGCGTGTGGGCACGTGTGTGTGTGTGTGTGTGTGTGTGTGTGTGTGTGTGTGTGTGTGTGTGTGTGCGCGTGCGTGTGTGCGCACGTGTGTGTGTGTGTGTGTAACGCCCGCGCACGCAGCGGCGGCGGCACGGGCTCTCCTTTGTACATCTGCGTTCGCAAGTGCTGCCGTTTAGGCCTGACTTCACAATCTGTGTACATGAGACGGGTGTCAGTGGTGCGACGCCCCGCGGGGAGCCTCGCAGGCAACAGACCTCCATTGTAAAGTGCTGAATTCACAACAACACCGCGGACCCCACCACTTCACAGCTCCCGGAAAACACACACTGCACCCGTCGCCGCTGTCAGACACAATATGGTGCCCATATGCCCGGCGACGCCATCCAGATGAGTCTGTTGCGGCAGGAAACTAGAGATGGCAGGGAGCCATCTTGGGGTCTCTCTGAGGGGTTGGTTTCGCTTTCAGGCCCGAAAACATTTGCCTTTGTGCGTACGCTACTCCCCGTCACCTCTCTATCCCTCGTTTTCACTTTTTAGCCTCCCTCTCTTTCTCTCTCTCTCTCTCTTTCTCTCTCTCTCCATCTTTCTGTCAACAATCCACAGTAGCAGATTATCAGGCGTAGCGCTCACCGCGGGCCCGGCTAATCACCAAGGAACGCGTGGGCGGTGGGGGTTGGGGTGGTGGTGGTGGGGGGGGGGGGGGTGCAGGAACGGCGCCCTGCTGCACCCCTCCTCCCGAACGCCCCCTCTCTTCCTCCCCCAACGCGACCCCCGCTGATCCCGCCCCCGTAGTGCCCGGGGGGCACCGCTGTCACCGTGACAGCGGTGTGACAGTAATCTTCCACTGACAGGTTTTTTTTTTTCCTCCCTCCTTCTCCATTTTTTTTTTTTTTTAATAGGGGGTTGGGAGGCAATGGGAAGGAGGTGGAGGAGGCATGGGTGTGGGCAGGGGGGGGGTGGGGTTGTCATTAAACCTACCCCCGGTACCGTGACACTTAGACGATTGCCCCCGGAGAAGGCACAACACTCCGGCACAATGGCGTTCGGTGGTTTGCCGACACCGCCAGCCAGGAGCACAGAAAATGAAATGCCTTTTTTCCTCCCTCGCATCTAAAAATACTCGCGCGCACAATGCATCTGATAATAGGTTTATGCAATGCACTGGTGCATGGTAATGTCCCTGCCCAGCACCACCACCACCCCCCCACCACCCTGCCAACCCCCCGCCCATGTAAACAGCGCACGGAAATAAACAGCTTGTTGTCACAGCGCTCGCCCGTGTTAATGAAGTAAATGACAAATGTGAAAAGTAGTTTTTGCAGCAGCCGCAGCATTAGTCGCACTAGTATTAGTATCAGTTGAATAACGGTCGGCGAGCTCACATGTTACCTGATCCCACCCCCCCCCCGGAATAACAGTCTTATCTCATCGTATCTTATGTCCACCTTAGCGCTCTGCCACACGCGAAACAAACAAACAGCTTAAGGATTTTCGTCCCCATTTTTTATTCATTTTTTAAAATATATTTCTCAAGAGCCCCCCTCCTATAAAAACCAAGTTAGAAAAAACTTTGAAATGAAATCCAAAAAAATAAATAAATAACTAAATAAATAACTACATAAATAAATTATAATAATAATAATAATAGTAATAATAAAATAATAATTATCCACCTTTAGTCAACAGTTGAGTATTCCTCATTACAGTGCTGGAAGGGTGAAGCTCAGATAAAACACCAATCGATTTTACCTGCCATTCACTCCTAACCTTCCTCTATGCTTCCTCTCCAAATCCTCCCCCTTCCATTGAATCGTGCGTTGCGTAACCTGAACATTTCCCTCATTTTCTCCACCGAGTGGGCTCCTCTCACCACGGTTGGCTTGAGGGTTTTTTCGACCGTTACGAAAAGTTGAAAGCGGGAGGCTAAAAAGTCGGCTTTGAGAAGACCCTGCGGGGCTACCGTCAGACAATTTGTTATCAATTATGAGTTTCTCTCCTCAATAAAACAGCTCTGCGTGAAGAAAAGACGATTCATCGGAACGCATCGAACGCCGCCTGTGTCGGTAACGCGGTAAAAAAAAAAAGAGAGGAAAAAAAAGAGGGGGAGACACAGGGAGACTCTAGACAAAAGGAAAAAAAAAAAGAATTAGATTTAAGAGCACTGTCGCCCGCCCCGTGCCAAGTGGCTCCATAAATTCTAATACAAAGTCATTCTCCATGCGAGAAATAAAGGAAGAAAGAGGAAGGGGGGAAAAAATGAGAATGAATGTATTTTCCTCTTATCTATCAGTCTTTCACTCTCCCTCCCTCCCCAGCGAGGGGAATAAATGCTTTCCCTCGCCCTCTCCCGTTCTCCCTCACACTCTCCCTCCGTTCGGGTGTGGGCTGACAGCGCGGCAGATGGTGGTTTAAGCAGTGAATTTATGAGCGCCACAATCTTAATGTTGCAGAAAGAAAAGAGAGAGGGACTCGCATCAAACACCGCTGACAAATGCACCCGCTAATATTAATGCACTCC
>NC_137202.1:10270736-10283236 GCF_960531495.2 Zeus faber | reverse complement strand
GGACTGCCACTTATTTTTACAACCGATTGCGCTCCGCCATGTGCATGTCGGCCACTTCATACACCAACATTTATCATTATTTATTATTATAGAGAAAACACCCTCGGTAAACAAGGATAGCAAGTGATACAGTATCAATCCAGACGGTGATTACAGGTTTATTCATCCTCATAATGTCAAAATAAATGATTTTGGCTTAACTTACCCATGCACCACCACCTGCCTGAAGGCCACCGCCGGCGTCGCCACAGTCCTGATAGATTCTGCTTTCTGATTCAAGGAGCGTGGTCGTGGCATACCTGACGTGTTGATTTGGAAATATCACCCGTGTTGTGCGAATACCTGCACTTTTCCTCGACAAATACCTCGATATCGATCATCTCACAATATGAACGTCGGCTGCATGAGCGTCGGCACTTTCAACCGCGAGACAATCATTACTGACGTGGATGTTACGAGGAGGCAGGGTGGAGGCGCTGTCAAGAACACCTACCACAGTCAACGATGAAGCCCAGAAAGTCAAAAAATAAAATCACTGCATTGTAATGCTCCTTCAAGACAACATTTCAATATCAAAATCACCAACATCCCGGACGATATCTAGTCTCACATCAGAATACAGATGTTAGAACGATTTATTGTCCGTCTCTAAAACGCCACATTTCGAAAACTATTGTTATGGGGCCGGTTTGGGCGCAGACACATTGTTAAAAAGGCCTTTTTGGAGGAGCGTCTGCTTTCTGATACATTGATCTTGCCCACTGTACAGATCCTAATCCAGCAGAATGCTCTGCTCGACGCCTCATTAAAGGGTTATTAAATAAAACAAAATGCTGCAGCTTAAAGAAGATAAACTGTTGGTGGGAAGGCAACCATATGTCGTCGTAATGAGATGGTATAGACAGTGGAAGCATCACACACACACACACACACACACACACACACACACACACACACATACAAACACACAGACACACACGCACAAACAGTCATCAGACAGGCATCACTTCACATAAGCATCACAGACACTCCACACACACACGCGCGCGCGCACACACACCCACACACACACACACACAGACACACACACACACACACACACACACACACACACACAGCAAACCCACCAACTGAACCAAAAAGGTTACAAAGTGTGTGTGTGTGTGTGTGTGTGTGTGTGTGTGTGTGTGTGTGTGTGTGTGTGTGAGTGTGTGTGTGTGTGTGTGTGTGTGTGTGTGTGTGGTGACTCCTTAATGCGTGAAATGGAAAATACCGTGCATCTGAAATCGCACGTCAACATGTCAAAAATAGCCATCAGCCGTCAGGTTCACGTTCACACACACACACACACACACACACACACACCCACACACACACACACACACACATACACACACGTGAAAACAACACACAAACACACACACAAGTCAAGACACAAACACACAAATGTTTTCGGCTGCGTGTGCGGTGAGCTGCAGTGAAGACACAATTTTATAATAATAAAAGATAGCAATTAAAAATACAGCTGTGAAATTATTTTCCAGAGTAATTCCACTCCCACACACACACGCACACACACACACACACACACACACACACACACACACACACACACACACACACACACACACACACACACACAATCACACACAATACGACCAAAGTTCTCACTGTGATTTCCCCCATGACAAAAATAAGAGCATATTATTTTGATTATTCCTCAGTCTGAGCGGCACCAGTTTTGTTAATATACAGTATTTTAACGCAGCACAGCCATTAAAGCGGCATTAGAAGGCTGTTAGAGGAGCAGTACGCAAAGGAGGTGATTTACTTCCTGAAAAACGATCAAATTTCCGCTCCATTTGTTGCACGTACGCATCTGAACACGCTTCCACACCAGCGTGCGTCGTTCAGCCATTATTGTTAAGTTTGTACCCGGAGACATCGGGGGGGGGGGGGGTCACAATAACTATGTTGTTTTACAGTTTGTTAGTTTTAGGAGCACAGCATAGGAACAAGAAAAAGCAAATGGCCTCCCTGAATTAATCACGGCCAAAGACCAGAGCATCACTGGCATCATCGGAGGAGATATACCACTACCCACAATCCCTTTCAACAAGCCGACTAATTAGCCGCATAAAGGTCAAGTAAAGTCAGGGTGTGATTAGAGAGAGAGGGAGGGAGAGAGGGAGAGAGGGAGGGAGGGAGGGCGGGAGAGAGAAGGGGCTGAATAAGAACGAAGAGGAAAAAATAAAAGAGAAACTCAACTCTCACATAGCTTTCCTTTAGTTGTGCTTTTGGACCCGTGCCAAAATGTCTCCCTCCAAACCCCCCCCCCCCCCCCTCCACACACACACACACACACACACACATGCGCGGGCACACACACACAAACAAACAAACACACGCGCACCCACACACGCACGCGCGCACGCACGCGCACACGCCCAAATGCACACCATTACCAGTGTTGTCGGTGACTGACTTAAGCATTCCTTTTCGCAGCTTTCAATATTTAATGAAACGCTTATGTCGCCCACACCTGGGCACATTGGCGGCGCCGATGGCATGGCGGCCAATCAGGTGCACACTCTCCCAGGGGGGTCGTTACGGCGACGAGGGGAAGAAAGAAAAACAAAAGAAAGACAAAAAAAGGGGGGCATACATGCCACCGCCGCACACCCGGCTGCCAGCCTTGATGCCACGGCTCCCAAGAAGCCACTGCCGGTTGGAGAATGTTGAGGACCCGATTTTTATTCTTGTGTGGTGTGTGTGTGTGTGTGTGTGTGTGTGTGTGTGTGTGTGTATGTGGCGCGTGTGTGTGTAGGTAAGTAAGACAGATGCAGGGGTTATTCCCAGGGTGTTTGGGTACAGTGGTATCGCCCTGGGCATTTCCCCCCTGGCTCAATGTAGACTCAAAACAAAACAACAACCAAAAGAAAAGAAAAAAAGCGCCAACTGTACGGGAGTATATTTCCCTGTCAACAGCCGAAAACACGGCGAGGTGTGGGATGCTGCTGACACGGTAGGAACTTCCAGTCCCCGTCCTCAGGAGGGCTTCACTTTCTGAGCGGAGAGGGGCAGTGTGTGCGCGTGCGTGTGCGTGTTGTTGTGTAATGTGTCAGGGATCCAAAAAGACGATTCTGCAGGCGTACGGTCGTGCACGCGCCATTTTTTTGTCTTCCTAAAAATGGCCCAGGGTGGTTTCAGGGTAACGGGAATGGGTATTTAAAAAAAGACAGCCAACACACACACACACACACACACACACACACACACACACACACACACACACACACACACACACACACACACACAGCGCGTGGTAAGTGGACCTTAAGCCTAATGGAGTTTAATTACTCCCAGCACATCCATCAGGAGCTCCAGTAGGGAGAGTGGAGTATTTTATCACCACTTTTCGGGGGTTATTAGTACAAATACACTGTCACCCTGCATTACCGCCGTGCCGCTTTAGGGTGCCGTGCCCTCCCCACATTCATTACAATCTCTATCAATATCTATCAGATCTAAACGCTGCCTCTCTCTCTCTCTCTCTCTCTCTCTCTCCTGCTTCCGTCACCCTCTTCTCTCTCTCTCTCTCTCTCTCTCTCTCTCTCACCTCACACTCCAAACTGCCATTAGGCAGATAAAGACGGACCCCTCCACCCACCCGCCCCTCACCCCCACCCCACAACCCTGACTCAGCCCCCCGTGCCCGTCTAAAAGTTTCCCTCCATTCATCGTCCCAAGCTCTTCCAGCCCCCCCCGACAGCAGCCGCCGGGGGAGTCGGGACTGAGGGAGGGTGCTGGAGGCGTGGGGGGGGGGTGGGGCTGGGGCGGGGGTCTTCTTGATGGGGCGGTCACTTTGGGGGGGGGGGGGGGGGGCAGGAAGGAGCAGAGGTAGAAGAGGAAGACGACGGGAAGCGGAGAGGGAAAACATCCCGGGATCAGGTGACGAGCGCGCTTGTCGAGAGCGGCATTATTCACTTTGCCCCCATTACGGAGCGCGCAAAGGTGAGGGGGGATTAAGAGAGATTTTCTCCTCCATATGTGTAAAGTTTCTCGGCGGAGGAGGTGAAAAGGGGTGGGGAGCGGGGGGGCGGACGGTGGGTGGGGGGGACGGTTTGGAGCTTCCTGTAGCGACAGAGGTAAAGTGGAGGGTATCAATCAAGCAGCATCCGACACCTCGCCTTCGAGTCCATTACGGACTTGTCGACGCTGACATTTTGACTAATTTGAAGGGTCGCTCTTGTTCAGGTTTTAAGGCGGCGGCAACGAGGCCACGGGCGGTGGGCGGTGTGTCGGGTTGCGTGTGTGCGCGCGCGTGCGTACGCGAGCGTGCCTGCGCTCGCGCGCGCCCGCGCGTGTGTGCATCAAAGGGCGAGACCCTCGCTCCGGACCCTCGCTCAAAGGAGAAAAGTAAAAACCTGGCTGTTTTTCGCAGCCGGTGCGCGCCCGAGACTCCGCTCGCATCCGCCCACGTAGCGCAGACTGAGAGGGGCTCCGGAAGCCCTGACACTTTGGAAGTGACAGCTGTTCCCTGCAGGTTTTGATGGGGCGTGGGGGGTGGGGGTGGTGTTTCAAGGTAAACCCGGTGCGCCTTGCTTTAGGCTTGCAAAGTGCCACAATTAGGGAGCGGCGCGGAACTGTTTACCGTCCATGGCACACACCTGGCACGGTCGCCTCGATGTGCATTACCGTATACCGACCCCCCCCCCCCCCCGTTTCCATAGCGGAAAATGAATACGCATCGACTCCCCCCCCTCCGTCAGGGAATGGCTTTGCGTTTTTTTAAGTAGAAATCCATAAAAACCACGCGCGACGGGAGGATTACCCGACGAGCCCGGCAACTCCATTTGAAACCGCCACTTTTTTATTTTTTTGTTGTTGGCGGCCTTCTGCTGATTGATCGGTTCGTCGGCTGCGGGTGCTGCTCTTTTTTTTTTGCGGGAAATTTTCATCCACATCGACAGTTTGCCGGGCCACATCCACCTGTGATTGCCGCATTGCCGGTGGGAAAGGCGGACCCCGCCACAGCGACGGAAACAGCATATGGAGGAGGACCTGGATAACAGTGACAATAATGGATGTGTAAGCTAAATAAAGTCCCGAATATGTATTATTATTATTATTTTTTTAACAAAGTAATCTCACGGATTACAACTTTAAGGTGGATGCAGAGCCGATCATGTTTTGCCAGAGCTATAAGTGTAAAACCCTGACTGCTTAGACGGCCTCAAATCTGTCCGAGGTTTTAAATAAAGATTTTTTATTTTTAAATGCAGCTTCACATGTGAGCCTGTCCACGCTAACACAAGCAGATACGCCAAAGTAGGTCGGGGTTTTTCTTTTTTTTTTTTAAAGAAACAGTAAACTCCGCTGTTTTTGACCTCCTCCCGACAAGGTGGCTGTTTATTCTCCTTAATTTCATTATTAATCTCTATTTGTTTTATTTTTTTCGGTCATTGAATAAAAAATTTAAAAAAAGGCGCGGATTCCCGGAGCTCTAGTTATCTGCTTGCGTGTGTTTTTCTGCGTGCGATCCAATGAACGCTAGAATTTGACCCCGCCCCGCAAAGGTCGTGGAAATTAATCTCCACCCAGGAAAGGTAGGAGAGACGGAGAGAATACGGGGCGATTCCAAACACAATGAAAAACTATCCCGCGGCCTTTCACAAATTGAGAGTGTTTTTTCAAATAGTTTCAAATAAATCAAAAAAAAAAATGTTCTGTTGTAATGGAGCTTTCTGAGCCCTCTACTTTTTTTTTACTTTTACTTTTTTTTATTGTATATATATATACATTGCCATATATTTGCCATTTAAATTTCATTCTTATAACTTGCATGCATTTTGACGTGTGTAGTCGTGTGGTGATGGCAGTGTGTATCCATGCATTTCTGCAGACAGCAGGTCCAACATTAGTGCACATACTGGAGAGTATATCTCTGTTTTTCAATGTTTGTTCGAGTCTATAGATGTGTACATAAATGTGCATCTTTGCACTCGGGTGCGCGCGCGCTGCGCGCGTGTGCGTGTGTGTGTGTGTGAGTGTGTGTGTGTGTGTGTGTGTGAGTGTGTGTGTGTGTGTGTGTGTGTGTGTGTGTGTGTGTGTGTGCGTGCGCGTGCATTACAAAGTGTCAGGACCTCCCCCAGCACCGCTGTCATCTCTTCGAGAACAAAAGCTCTCAACATTACCAGGCGGCCCAAAAACTCACTCACTCCTCTGTTATTTATGGAGAACGAGCGGTGTATGGATTAAAAAAATGATGCCAAGAAGAACAAAAAAAGACATGATTCATTTCCCGAGCCATGGACAAGGGCCAAAGGACAGACAAATCAATTGCATTTGAGATGATATCCGGCCCCAAGCGTCTGCAGGCCCCCGAGTATTTGGCTTGAATGTTAATGGAGAAAGTCCATTTTCCTTTATACCTACTGAAGCAAGAATACACATCCCGGCAGTGGTGGGATGAGTTGCGTTGGTAAAAGGAAAACTCTGGTGCTTTTGAACCAATATTTTGAACATTTCCGATCTCGGGTCGTCAATGCCAGCGATTGGCGTCGGAATCCTTCAAAACTGATCCAGTATTGGCAGCTGTAGCCGTGCGACGGGGCAATCGGCAACCACGTCGGACAGTCGCCCCAAATGGTCAAAAAATAAAGGCTTAGGTTCGGAAATAACACGTATTTATTCAATCGGGTCATTGCCGGTTGTGTAGCAGCGGCTTGAAGGAACGTCGCTCGTTTCGGTGGAAGGGTGGAATTCGAAGTCGAGGCCGGATCGACCCCCCCCCCCCCCTCCCCAGTGGAGCAGTAGTACTGACGTGGATGATTTTAACAAACAACAAACGGTGAGATCCATCAGCTTTATAAATAGCCAAAACAATCAAATAATGCGCTGGATAAATGATGTCACGCTGTGGAGAAGAGGAGAAAAAAAAAAAAAAAAAAAAAAAAAAAAGAAAGAAAGAAAGAATCTGTGGCTTATTGTCTGGGCGTGGAGCCAATATCGCGACGCTACGCTAGATATGCAAAACGGCAGTCGATGCCTCTAAATGTGAGCCACTCCTCAATGGACGAAAAACAAACACATTCTGCTCCGGTCTGCGACTCTTTCCAGCAAGATGCGAGCTGTGTGTGTGTGCGTGCGTGTGCGTGCGTGTGCGTGCGTGCGTGCGTGAGTGTTGAAGAGAAGGATGAAGAAGAAGAGGAGGAGGAGGAGGAGGAGGAGGAGGAGGAGGAAGAGTGGAAAAGGTGGGGGAGGGAGGGGGGGGGGGTGAAGTACAAGAAAAGAGACAACCCCAGCCGAGCTGGCTGCCTGCCACTCATCTGGGCACCTTCTCTAAGCAGGGCATACAAATCAAACACGCCAGGAAAGAATTAAAGGAGAGAGAGGGAGGGAGAGAGGGAGAGAGAGAGAGAGAGAGGGAGAGAAAGAAGAAAAATGATTTTTCGTATAAATAGCAAGGCCTCGCCAGAAGGCAGAGGAAATGAGAGCGAGTGAGCGAGTGAGCGAGTGAGCGAGTGAGCGAGCGATGGAAAAAGAAGGGCTTGAGCTTGACACGGGGCTTAAAATTGAGAGGGGGCGGAAAGAAGGGACCCACTGCGCGAAAATGTCTCCAACCAAAGCGAGGATTAGTGTTCCCACCTCCTCCACCGCTACAACTAATCACCTCCGCAGCCTCCCCTCTTCCCCCTCTCCCTCTCTCTGTCCCGCTCTCTCTCCCCCGCGCTCTCTCTCTCCGGCACACGTCCGCGCTCTCTCCCTCTGTCCCCGTCTCACTCTTTTCGCGCCCCCGCATTATGAGCCCCTCTCCCCCGGCCCTCCGTCCCTCCGTCCTCCCATCCCATCCACACCTCCGCCCCTCCATCCCTCCTCCCATGCACCTCTCCAGCCCCTCCATCCCTCCAGCCCTCCACCCCTCCACACCTCCACCCCTCCCTGCTCCTTGCTCTTTAAAGTTGTCACGGAGTCGTCGTCGTCGTCGTCGTCGTCGTCGTCGTCGCTTCGGCTAAAATTAAGCGGAGTTATGTTCTGCCAAGCACGATTAGTCGCCGGGCGCAGCAAGGTGCTTGGGAGGTGTTTTTCCTCTCTTCTCTCCCTCTTTCTTTTCATTTTCCATTTCCTTTTTTCTTTTCTTTTCGTTTCCTCCTTCCTCGCGTTCCTCCCTCCGCCGATGCACGCAGAGTTGGTGAGCAGGAGGGGGACGTGCCAGTTCGAAAGGAAAGGAGTCGGCATTAAAACGACGAGGACGGCCGCAGATAAACGACCCCCCTCTCGCTCTCCCTCTCTCTCTCTCCCTCTCTATCTATCCATCCCTCCTTCTTCCGTCACTCCACCCCTCCACATCCTGGTCTTCCAAGTTTCCCCACTTTCCTCCACCGGCCAGTCTGTCCTCCTCCTCCTCCCTCATCTCTCTCTCCCTCTCCCCCTCCCTCTCTCACCTTTCTCCCCCTCTCCTCCTCCCCCTTCTTCCATCACTCCATCCCTCAACAGCCTGGTCTTCCCAGTTTCCACTCTTGCCTCCTCCTTCCTAATCTCTCTCTCCCTCTTCCCCTCTCCTCCTCCCCCTCGTTCTAACACCCCATCCCTCAACATCCTGGTCTTCCCAGTTTCCCCTCTTTCCTCCACCTGACAATCTTCCCCTTCTCCTTCTGGTCTCTCTCTCTCCTTCTTCCTCTCTCTCTCTCTCTCCTTCTTTTCCTCTCCCTCCTTCTTCCATCACTCCATCCCTCAACATTTAGAGCTTCTAAATTTCAAATGTTTCCCTCCACATGCCAGTCTGTCCTCTTCCGTCCTAATCTCCCTCCATCCCTCTCTCTCCTTCTCCTCCTCTCCCTCCTTCTCTCACTCCATCCCTCAACGTTCGGAGCTTCCAAATTTCCAATTTTTTCCTCCACATGCCACTCTGTCCTCCTCCTTCCTCCTCTCACTCTCCATCCATCTCTCCCATTCTCCCTCTCTCTCTCTGTCTCTCCTTCTTCCCTCTCATCTCTCCTTCTTTCATCACTCTATCCCTCAACTCTCAGATCTCCACAATTTCTCAATTTTCCCTCACCTGACGGTCTGTCCTCCTCCTTCCTAATCTTGGTCTTTGTACCTCTGCATCGCTCTCTCCCTTTCTCCCCCCCTTCTCTCCTTCTTCCCCTTTTCTCCTCCAGCCACACCCCTCCTTCTTCATTCACTCCATCCCTCAATGCTCTGATCAGTTTGCCCTTTTTCTCATAACCTTCCAGTCTGCCCTCCTTCCTCCTTTCTCTCTATCTGCCCCTCCCTCCATACCTCTCTCCCCCTCTCTCGCACTCCTTCTTCCCCTTCTTTTCTTCTGCAATCGCACCCCTCCTTCCTCCATCCCTCCCTTCCTTAACGCCCTGATCCTCAGTTTCTCCTTTTTCCTTCACCTGCCAGTCTGCCCTCCTTTCTCTCCCTCCCTCGCTCTTGATCTCTCCTTCTTCCCCTTTTCTCCTACAATAGCACCCCTCCTTCTTCAACCACTCCATCCTTCAATGCTCTGATCTTCCCAGCTTCCGCGTCTTCCCTCCACCTGCCAGCCTGCCGGTCCTTCCTCCTCTCTCCCCGTCTCTCTTTTTTCTCCCTCTCTTTCCTCCCCCCCGTCTCCCCTACAATCACACCCCTCATTCCTCTATCGCTCCATCCCTCAACGCTCTGATCTTCACAGTCTCTCCTCCACCTGCCAGTCTGTCCTCCTCCTTCCTCTCCCTCTGTCTTTCTCTCTCTCGCTCTCTTACTCTCTCTCTCTCTCTCTCTCTGTCTGTGTCTCTCGACCCTCTGTCGCCTGCCATCCATTTCCTTCTCTCCCCATGCACAGACTCTCTCTCACGCTCTCCCTCTCCCTCTCCAAAGATGGCGGCGGGCGGAGGAAGCCGCCACGCATAAACATAAACAAGTCAAATTGATCACACGGAAAGGAGGGTGGGGGTGGGCGGCGGGCGGGTGGAACAACCGGGGGGGGGGGGGGGGGGGGGGGGGGGGGGGGGGCATGAAAGAGACAGAAGTAGATTAAGCCTCCACGCTCTCTCCACCTAGGTCACTTTCTCTGTTTCTAATTGCCTTTCTGTCTGAAAAAAGGAGGTTTTTCGAGAAGGAATGGTGTGTGTGTGCTTGTGTGTGTGTGTGTGTGTGTGTGTGTGTGTGTCTGTGTGTGTGTGTGGAGCTGAGGGGGGATGGCAGTTTGACAGCCACTTCACAAGCAGATACCTGGCAAACAATTTTACTGGGGGAGTGTGCAGAGGAATTGACTATCCTCCACAATCAGACCTATATACTGTATATACACTATATATATATATATATATATATATATATATATATATATATATATATAGGTGAGAGCACAGATGTACAGTAATTAGGGAGTAGTATTAGTTATGGCGGCTGAAAGAGCAAGCTGTGCGCATTTTCTCCCAGTTTGCATATCTTGTCTGCAAATAATGTACTACAAAGGAAAAGCAAGAAGGAAAAAAAAACAAAAAACCATACACGGCAAAAACAAAAAAGCCGGGTTGAATATTCATTTACAGCTGAACTGTTTGCTGATAAGGCGGAGAGGTATGTGATAATCAATGAGCTAAATGGTGAACAAAAAACCTGGAGGGGAAAAAAAAAAAAAATCATAATAATTGTAATAATAACAATTGTAATGCAATGCGCGTTGTGTTCCACAAGAAAGTAAACGACTGCTTCAGCAGAACTCCGCCGTGAATATCCACACGGCATTAGCCTAGATAAAAGAAATAACACAATGAACAAAAAAGAGGGACCTGATGCGTCGTCCTAATGACTTTTGTTTCGTGCGGCGAGAGAGTTTGTCTTACACGCGGCAGGTCTACCTACACCTGCTGCGGCTTGTGAAGCTTGCATCCTGCAGGGTTTTTTGGGGTTTTTTTTCGCACGCGATCAAGTGAAGGGCGGAGGCCGTGGACGTGCAAGGCCAGGCCTGAGCGTGGATGCGGGTCTCGATACCAGAGGACTTACGGAGAAGAGATCTCTCCCCGGCGCAGGGTTTTTCCCTGAGTCTGGCTAACAGGCAAGTAATTTACTGGCGATTTCGAAAAAACCCGCGTTGTCTAATTGTACAGCATGTCCGATGTAATTGAATTGTTCTAGCGGCGCGGTGCTGCTATGCATTGCAAATGTTACCTCAGCCGCAATTACGATATGTAATTAGACTCGGTACCCCACTAATAAACCTTAATAAACATTAGGCTTTCCTCCCTCGCTCGTAAATATTACGAGCATCTGGTTTTCAGTAACGGGGAGAGGACATGTAAAAAAAAAAAAAATAATAATTATGAGTTCAAACTCTCGCGGTGTCCCCCACCCACCCACCCACCCACCACCATGTCCGCATGATGTCCTCTACCGGTCGGAGCCGGAATCACAGCGCGGGTTTTACAACCTGACCCCCGTCTCCATGGCTTCCTCCACCCCACCCCTGCATCCGACCTAGCAGGGAACAAAGAGGTGGCACCGTGCCAGAGAAGCCTATACCCCCACCCATCCCACCATCCGAGCCCCCCCGGAGAGAAGGGGAGGAGAGGACAGAACGGCGAAGGAGAAGTGTGTGTGTGTGTGTGCGTGCGTGAGAGTCTGGGGACGGGAGCGGGAGCGGGGTGCAGCAGCTGTGTGCTCTCCGGTCGACCGTCAGCGGAACGGGGGCAAATTGTTTCACTCGGGGGGTGAGGGGGCCGATGGGGGGGGGGGGGGGGGGGGGGAGTTGTGGGTGGGTGGTGAGGGCGGTGGTGTTGGTGGGGTTAGGGGGGTGGGCACAACGTGGTGAGGTGGGCTCTGCTGTGGTATTTGACAACCTATCATCAGCAGTGTCACACATCCTCCGTGTTATCATCGTGAGCTTGTTAACAAAGGTGCTTGAGGGGTTTTGCAAAACCCACCCACCCCCCGGCCCCTCACCCCCCTCTTAAAAGGGCCAAAAAATATTCCGTCAAAGAGGTGATTGACCTTGAAGGATCTGCAGGTCGTCAGCCGCAAAAGCATTTTTCTCTTTGTTCATTTGTTTATTTGTCATACTTTCTGTTTGTTTGTTTCATTTGTCACAAAACACGATTATATAGTAAAATAGACTCACACATAAAGGTGAATGTTATTCATTTCGTTTTGTTTTGTTTCGTCAGATTTGCACACTTTCCTGCCGGGAATGGAATTTGTGTCGCCTCATTTTGGACTCGGCGCTCCACACACCACAGTCTACACAACCGTTCATAACATTTTATTATAGTTTATAATAGATCATTTATATATATTAGTGTGAATATAAATGATCCTCTGCCAGAATTCCATCCTCCGCGGGAGGCCTCGCCCCCAAAAACATTGGTTAACAACTGACCTAGGCTACTGTGGATTCACGGCACACTTTTAACGTGAGCAAAAGGGATACGTCTCTTTTAAACTTAAATCTCAATTAAGAGAAAGCGCTTAAACGCGCAAACAATACTAATGATAATCAAAAAACCTGAACC
>NC_137202.1:10165736-10265736 GCF_960531495.2 Zeus faber | reverse complement strand
ATCGAGGTAATGAAGGGGACGGAGATAAGGGGACGGTCGTAGGGGGTGTTTGATGATAGCGGCTGGATGCAAATGGAGGTAAACGTTCTGCAGTGGTGCAGCTGCACACACACGCACACACGCACACACACACACACACACACACACACACACACACACACACACACACACACACACACACACACACACACACACACACACACACACACACACACACACACACACACACACACACACACACACACACGCCTCCTACTGTTGTCCGACTCTAACCAAACTTCAATAGAGACGATATTGATCCCTATGTAAGGCCTGCACAGCCTTCCCTCGTCCATCCAAGGGGCTTTTCCCCGCTCCTTCCGAAACACCTACTCACCCAACGACAATGACAACAACAACAACAACAACAACAACAACAACAACAACAACAACACCAAACCCACACACACCCACACACACCCCCACGCGCACTCCTCAGCGGGTTCGGTACATAAGTAACCAGGACAGGGGACCCCGCCCTCTCTAATCCCATCAGGACGTGTCAGACACAGTGGTCTGGATACACAGCCATATCTGGAAGGCCTGTAATCCATGGCTAAGACTTAAAAACACGCCGCACTCCCACTCATCTGGAGACACACACACACACACACACACACACAAACAATGTCGTGTGCACACGCTGTCAAACATACTTGAGGTGTTTTTGACTGTTAACCAAAGCTAAACGAGCTTTAGTGGTCAAAATTCCAAGAAAATTCCACACAAATTAACATGCACGTATCAGGAAATATGATGACAAAATATTTTCAGGTTTTTTCTTCAGTTTGAAATAAAAAAAACACATTTCCATAATTAATCTCGATGAAAAATATACAGGGAAGGCTTTAAAAAAAAAAATGTATCTAACTGCGCGCTAGTTCCTAAATCGGTTAATCCTCTCTTAAGGGCATGTCGGCAACTAACATTTTGGCAAGGAAAAAAGGACGAAAGGCGGAAGGGGATGGAGTTAACAGTGGTTGTTGTACTTTTCAATGCACCAATGATACATATGAATTAGTGTGTGAGCATGCATCAGTATGCATGCATCATTTTGCTGTTTATCATCATATTGGATGAGAATTTGATATTTGATTACATATATCTAAACAAACTTCAGAGTTGTATATATACACTTTAACATTTTTTTGCCAAATAAAAATATCATCTTAAATATCCTTAATCTAACCTAAATAGATCGTACCTAAATAATTATCAAAAAATATGGTTTGCTTTGCTTTCAATAGATAGGAGGATAAACAATCTAAAGGAAAAACACTATAATAATGAGAAAAAAAAAAAAAAAAAAACGATAATACGACCACACTAGAGAAATATAAAAATAGTTTAGAACGCCATGTACCAGAATTATGCACAGATAAAATAACACCAAAGCCATCAAGCATGTGTTATTATCTCACGACTACAGAGAAGCACCATCGGAAAGACTAGCTGCATAATCAAAGCAGAATAAACCAGAGAATAATCTAGAATTTGGCATGCAGGAATTCCTGAATGTCTGTCAAGCCATTAAATCAATCACCGACCGAGGGAACAATATGTCCCTATTATCATTCAGATGCATGCAAAATGCCATGAAAGAGGGAGGGAGACAGAGAAAGAGAGAGGGAGAGAGGGAGAGAGATAAAACGGCGAGTCGGACAAGGCGCCCCTTTGCTCATGTCTCCCTTTCAAAGTGAGAGAGAAAGGGAGAGATAGAGAGACAGGGCGAAAGAGAGAGAGAGAGAGAGAGAGAGAGAGAGGGAGAGAGAGCGAGAGAGAGAGAGAGAGAGAGAGAGAGACGTAGAGTGTCAAGACCCACGCGCTGTAGTTCCAGCCAATTGCATTCCAGAGAAGTGACCATGACCAGTGATAAACAAAGCCCCGCAGATCATTCCTCACACAGACCGAGAGAGCCAGCAGCACTGGAGGCAGCTGAAGAGAAAGGGAGAGTGAGAGAGAGAGCGAGAGAGAGGGAGAGGGAGAGGGAGAGGGAGAGAGGGAGAGAGAGCGAAAGAGAGAGGGAGGGAGAAAGGGGAAAGCTCACCGCCTATGCATCTGCCCCTGCTATCCTCAGACTTTGCATTCGGATGCCATTGCACCAGCCGTGCTGCGTGCCTGCAGATTTTCAGTCTATAGCAGGGAGAGTGGGTGAGTCAGACACGCACAGAGAAAGAGAGGGATGGAGAGAGAGAGAGAAAAGAGAGAGAGAGAGAGAGAGAGAGAGAGAGAGAGAGAGAGAGAGAGAGAGAGAGAGAGAGAGTGGGGGTAAGAATCCCTCTCCCACTGCCAGGGTGCCGATGCAAGAGCAATCTTTATATTGTTTCTAGTTCCTCGACAACAACAACAGCAACAAATATAGCTGATTTATCCCCTCTTCCAGGGACAAAGCATGTTCGTTTGACGGCAGAAAAGAACAGACCCCCCCCCCCCCACACACACACACACAAAAACCCCACAACATCACAGCAAAACAAAAAAGAACAGAACTGCAATAGAGGAGCATTGAGCTTCCCCCGGCAATTAGACTGTATGAACCTGTCTGGGCTGGTTTGATAATAATAATAATGATAGTAATGATAATAAAAATGGTTTATTATGGTTGAGTAACTATATTATAATAATAATAATAATAATAATAATAATAATAATAATAATAACAATAATAACGATAATAATAATAATAATAATAATAATAATAATAATAATAATAATAATATTGTTATTATTATTATAAATATAGCTGCAGGCAGCAATACACGGGGTCCAGTTTAGTCGTGCTAGATACGTATTACAGTTCTCCTGATTCTGTCGAATGTAGAACGAGTTACAATTTTTGGGGTTTTACGAGCACTCAGAGATGGAACTCAATAGCGTTGGTTCATGATGTCACAAAGTGCCATTAGGTATGGCAATGTTCTTCAATTTCAGGTGAGTTTTCAGTGTTTAATCAACATTTCCTGCTCCGGATGTAGATTGATGCAAATCAAACTCTGACGACAACATGTCTGAAACGTCCCGGTCCCAACGAGATCTCAACTGTGTCTGTAGGTTCTGCGATTGTCCTGTTTCGGATACTTTCAGCCCAAGAAATGCCAGGAAGATTCATGCCAAGCAAATTTGTATATTCATACTCATTGACTATAATTATATCATTTGCATTAAAATTAGTTTCATCTTTAGCGCTGTCAGCAATATTTGAACTATTAGCACATTTATGTGTTTTTTTAGCCATTTGTAGTAAATATGAATTTGTTCTCAAATAATCATTTCTTTGTTGTGGTTCTTCATTACACACAATTTCTTTAGTTTGGGTATCTTTGCTGTTGGTATCTTTACTCTGTATTTCTTCATTGTCCAAAGTACTGTCAGTATGGCCAGTAATGACACAAAATGAGTGAGTTTGTATATTGTCACATGTCTTTGGTACAGCTGCTTGCACAAAACTTGACCTCACATTCACGATCACGTTTACCTTTTAATTGTGTGCGGTGGAATCCATGTCTTTTGTATATGTTTTTGCTACTGAATGCTCTGTAGTATTCACTTACTCTGTCTTGTGGTTGTGTGTCAATAACGTTTACCTTTTGTCCAGTGATTTCAAATATCGGTTGTCTTTGACCGAATGAATTATGAGTATTACAGAAATGACTATAGACAGATTCAGTCTGGTTGTCCTAAGTTACAGAACTACTGGGTGATTCATACTGTATTACACAGTGTTTCGTCTTGGTAATTCTGCAATTGCAATATAATCTCTTCCTGCAACATTATCTTTTATTCTCATTCATACCCCGATAACGTTTAATTCCTTTCATGAAAACATTGTCTATGCAATTTAGAGTGCATTTGCAAACATTCTGGATCTTGCTTTTAAGAACTGCTGCTAAACTGACAGTGACACACCGCTTGTTCCTGGAGTCTCCAAACTGAGAATCATCCTGATGAAATGGGCCTCCTAACACCGATACGTATGGGGTTTCATGGGTTTTTTTCCACAGTATTTTTCTTTAGTGTTTTCTATTAGAACGGTGTGACTGACCTCGAGGGCTGGATTTTTGGACAATTGCTTCTTTAAAAAAGAAGACTTTTCTCTTCGACTTTGTGCTATTTTTTGGCATCTGGAACAATAATTAACACAGACTTTGTAAATAGTCAAATTTTAAACAACAATAATAATAAATACACGTGAATTCACAAAAATAATGAATGTTAGTTTTAATTAGTACTTTATTGTACTTTTTCTGTTAACAATCTACAACTGGAAAATTCAGTTAAATAGACACCTTGTCTATATGTTATGCAGACAACATTTACGGAACATTAACATTAATTTGGAATTTGACATACAGTATTTTAGAAGGATTTATTTAATGCCTTTTTCCTTTTCATTTTAAGCCCACTATGTTTAGCTGTAGGAAACTATATACATAGCGTTTCTTTAAAACAACCGTCCATCTTTGACTCTAAACCAAACCTAGTCATTGTTAGAACTAACCGTGTTGTTGTATAAGTAGATGTGGAGTCTCGGTGACGAAAATTGATGTTTGGTCTCATGCGGGTTAATAGTGACGTATTTATGGAGGTTTGCGAAGGTAATTGGACTTACGTAATTTTAGTAGTGACTTCTTTGCGTGGATACAATTTTCCATAGGTTACGTTTCCATGAAAAACGAAAAGCGTTTGCGTATTTCTGTGAGTCATTACAATTTCATGGGTTCTCCATTTCTGACGCGTTCCTAGATCATGAACGTATCATTCATTCGCACAGTTGAGTGGACACGACTCGACATGGCCATGAGTTTCTGTGGATTAATGTTTTTCCGTGTTTTTCTTATGAATCCAGCAAAGTAATGGAGACCAAAGACATAAAATATCAATCGAACAGATCGACCGACATCTACCAGGTAAGACAGAACATAAATACACATACACGCCTAGTTTGTAATATATAACCACGACAGAGAAAGGGCATCCACACTACGCACTGGACACCACTCGAGTGGACATTCTGAACCATAATCTGCACATTTATAGTACGTTGGCTGATGACATCACAAAGCGTCTTACTCTAAAACTCATCTCATTCCAATACTTTTCGAACGAATGTTATTCCCTAATTTCTGCTCCTCATGTGGATCGATTTGGACGAAACTTGAATCACGACATGTCTGCGCGGTCCCCGGTTCTCACGACACCTCAATCGTGTCCGTGGCTTTTGGCGATCGTCCTGTTCCGGTCACATTTCGCCCAGAAATTCAGAGAATAATAAAAATCGGAACGATTACAATAGTAATATAATATATCACAAGAGATTATTTTAAGGCTCGAGTTTGGGTTTACGCTTCCCTGCATCTTCTGAAGCCAGGATGTCCCAAATGTTGCCGAGTCTTGGGTGTGCTGTGGTGGGGCATGTGAAATCACCTGGGTCAAGCAAAGTAAACTTAATAGAGTGAGAACAACTGAACCAACACTTTGCATAAATACCGGTCAGATCAACCTGACATTCGGTGTGTTTCCGCTTTTTCGCTCCCCACCACTTCCCCAGCTCCACCTCTCTCCCGTCTCCACTTCTCAGGAACCACCAGGGGGATCTGAAGGCACAGCTGAGGCCTGACGCCCTGAAGACTCCTTCCCCCATCCCCAGACGAGACTCCTGGTGGTCCATTCTTCACCAGCTCACCAGTCACACATCATCCCTTCATCATCAACGTCGTCATCGTCATCATCATCATCATCATCATCATCATCACTTTAACTTTATCTCCGACTCCATCAAATCCATATTCCTTGCTTTCCATCCTTAAGTAAACCAACAAACTATTTTTTTTGTGTTGTGGTCTCCAACTTGTGAAGCTATTTTGGGTAATATTGCAAAACTTTTGGGTTTGTGACATTAACTCAAGCAATGCCATCTCAGCCGCCACGCTCTCATGTGAACTAACCAGCCACACTGTTATCCATTTGTTCCGCTTCAGGGTCGGTTAGAAACAGTTTTCTCTAATTCATGATCTACAGTTTTTGTCTACTTTTCATTTAAATTTGTACTGAAACAATTGATATTGAATTACCGGGATTCCACATTTATAGTGACACCGTTAAAAAGCAACACTCACCCTACCGCCTTGACCTCGTCTGTGGTCAAGGATATGTGCAGGATATTCAATTTTCTGGATTCAAGCTAATGATTTTGGTTCAGAGGCACTTCAGCCTTTTATTATATTTAAATAACCCGAATTTGCGGATTAAATTGAGAAATTGCCGAGTGCTGGGGTTGGAAAGGCTTAATGTTATTACGATTACATAGTAGTAAGTGTGCAGAACATTTTTTTGGACATTTTGACATTATCACAGAGTTTTGTCGACGTGACAGTTTTAACTGAATTTTTACAGATTATCTGTACATTTTTCGAGTCGTCCGTAATCAGTCGCTTGTCATCCAGTGTCTTTAGAAAGTCACATCCGGTCTCTCCAGACGTATTGTAGATGTCAGATATCAGCTCTTCGTGAATGTTATGAGTGTGTGCGGCCATGTTTATCTGAGGGAGATTTTCAACAGTGGTCTTAATGACGTACAGTAGCCAGTGAATGTGGGCTTATTGCTGGCATTGCGAAAGGCCCTCTCTAGAGCCACTGTTTGCTTTGTCTGGTCTGGGCTACTGTAGAAGAAACATGGTGGTGCAACATGGAGGAGTGTACCCGCACCCATGTAGATTAAAAAAAAAAGCTCATTCTAAGATAACAAAAACATATTGATCGCTATTTTCATGGGATTGATGACACCTTTAATGAGCACAGAATTAGTTGACTGACACTATGGAGTTAAGTAACTGGAAATCGGACAGTTAAAAACATTGAATTCAAAAACGAACTTAACTCACTAACGTGTGGAGGAGTGCCAATGAATTCATCAGAAGAAAGAAAAAAATAATAATTGGCCCACTGGTGTGTTTTTAATATAATATATTTAGTTATGGGCCGACCAAATGTAGACTTTTAACCGGTTAAGTTAGGTTATGATTTCCTTAATTACCTTACTATTTATTACTCTTACTATTGTTGCTATTTACTATATTAATTAATTACTTCCTTAATTACTCGAACATCAGCCATATTTTTTAGGTCACTATCGAATCAGATATGCACGGGCCACACATAAAATACTTTTAATTTGATGAATGTAAAAAAATATATCATATATATATATGGGTATATATATATATATATATATATATATATATATATATATATATATATATATATATATATATATATATATATATATATATAAATACACGAGAGATAGACATATGAGAAATTCACAAACAACACCCAACACATCATTTGAAAATTCATAAATCAGGAGGTTTTATGATCCATGCGGTTTATTCTTATTTACACTGACGTTATATTTACATTATGGGATATGAACGAGGACCGACTTACGCGTAGCACAAATGTAAACGTGAAACGAACCGATAAAGTTTTCCCAACCCCAAAACCCCGCCCCCGGGGTGGCGGTTCGGGTCCCCGCGGGAAGGCTTCCGTCAGCCCGGACGCGCTTCGCTTTTGCAAACGCTACGCGCCGACTTTGAACGCGGCGTTCCCTCCCCTCCTCCCCCGGGGTGTCTTGTCGCTCTCCGCCGGCCGACGCGGGCTAAGGTGGGGTTTTGTCCGTTTGAAAGGTGGGACTGTTTTCGTCTTCAGAGAGCGGCTTGTTGACGCGTCACTCGGTAAACAAACCGAAACAAAAAAAAAAACCAACCCCCCCCCCCCCCCCCCCAAAAAAAAAGATTCGTTCGTTCTCCGACTCTTCCTTTTGTTTTGTGTTTTGGTTTTTTGTTGTTGTTTTTTTTAATTGAGTTGGTTTAACGCACGGTGCGGGAGGGGGGAAGTCAGACGAGTACCCGAAAAACGTGCATTTAGTTCCGTCCAAATCATCGCTTCAGAAGAAGGCGGATCCCACACGTCTTCCGGCCCAGTTCTCCAAATATTTAGTGCGTGAGCACCGGGTCGCATTCTTTATGAATTACGCCTAATGCCTTGGCAGAGTTACATTTCCCCACGTTCATTTAGTCCTCGAGAAATCTTTTCGCGTTGCGAGGGGAAAACGTTCTTCTCCGCTGGATTCGTCGAGTTGCAAATGAACGAACGAACAAACCGCTCTTTTCCCTTTTTTTTTCAAGGATTTGTTCCGATACGAACCAACCGTTGCGGAGTCTCCACTGCCGAGCAGCCAGATGGAGAGTTCCCTGGTGAAGGAAGGTCCGCTGCTCCTTCCTCTGAACAGGGAGAGGAGCGTCTATGGCGGCTTCCTCACCGTCCAGGTACCTTGCTGCACTGGGCGCGGGGACGGGCCAGTAACTTGCATCAACTTGCATGCGCCTTGTGTACAGCTGCTGTCTTTCCGTTGCAGGAGAGAGACTTCAGAGTAAGAATCCTGCTCCCACCAGATCGCCAGCTCAAACAGGCCAAGTAAAGTACAACTATTTCCTCATTATCAAAACAAACAGGGAGAGAAATAAATAAAAAATATATATATATCCACATAAAGTAAAAAAAAAAAAGCAGTACAGTAGTAGTATGCATACCCTGATAACAACAACAACAACAACAAAATAAATACTATGTCAGTGATTTACATGACTGAACATAATGAATCATGAGAAATCCTAAATCATCAGTTTAAATGATCCAGTCCATGTTTTTTCCTCTTGCTTCCACTTGCTTTGGATATAGATAAATATAAATCCTGATTTAAAAAATAAATAAATAAATAAAAAAAACAACTAAAAGAAAGTGGAGTGTAAGAAGAAGGTGTTTGAAAAAACGTCTAGTTGTACTTTGTCACTTGCCACCACTGCATCCGTTCCATGTGCCTAATTATCCGTCTCTGCCATATGTACGTGCCCCGCCCCTTCCCTAACACGGCAACAGGCACTAGTTACCACTTACCTTCTGTCTCACCGCGGCCCTGTAGGCTGCACTGCTGCTGGCAGCTCAAACACCTGCTGCGTGGATACGAACACGTAGTTAAACAGGTAAAGTCTTAACCTTGGGCTGCGTGCATGCCCTGTGTGCCGTCTTGTTTTCTGTGTCAGTTCGGTTAGTTTATACTTTTTGTCGTCCGTGCCATCCAGGGTGTCTGCAGGTCCTTAAAAAGTGTTATATTATGCTTTTAAGAGTCATTAAAAAAAATCTTTCATTGTAGCTTGAGGTCTTCATTTCACCAAAGAACATTTGTTTTTCCATTTTATCTATACTCCATCCATATATATATATATATATATATATATATATATATATAATTTTTTATTTATTTTTTCCCCAGATTTGGTCATTATTCTACATTGGTCAACATTTCCGTTGGTACAAAAGCCCAAGCCAACCACTGAACCCGATATTTGCTTTTCTACCTATTACTCACCACTGCCCTACCTACCAAATTATGACCAGTTTATTTGGCCTAGTACATTTTCAAGTACAATGAATTTTTCATGCTGAGTGTTGGTGCGTTTCTATGCAGACAATTGGCGTGAAAAAGTCTGGAAAATGAAATAAGATCAAATTAAAATAGCCAAATATAAAAAGTCAAATACATAGCACTTATCTTCATGCTTACCTGCAGTACATTATTGAATAAGGGAGATGATTTGTCCAAGAGTCATACATTTTGTTACAATTGGTTTCCCAAAGGTCTTTAAAAAAAGTATTCTATTTAATTTCAGACCTGCAGACATGCTGGCCATCTCTGATTTGTTAGTTTTGTCTTTGACCATCTGTATTTTCTCCATATTCCATCTTGGCCTCGCTCACGCATCAGGTTTGGCCCACTGAAGCGGAGAAAAAATATTTTTCACTGTTTAATTAACATTGCCTGGGAAATGTCCCTATTTGTTATGTGGCCCTTCGGGGTTATTTGGATGAGATTGATATTTCACCCCAGGCAGCAAAGTTCATTATTTTCACAGCCTTTAAGCTATTATTAATTATTAAGGCTTGTGGCAGCCCCCATTAATCATAAACACTGTGTTTGATTTGAATGGCTGGCTTTGATAAGAGAAGAAGGGAAAAAATAAAAAAGTCACTTCATTCTTCCAATTCAAGGATGTCTTTTCTCTCATTTGACTCCTTGCAGAGGCTACAGCACTCTGCCGATCTTGTCGGTTTCATACTGGAGCTGAAGACCGTCTTGGTAAGAATGACATCAGGCGTTTTCACGGTCACACTGACATTGTTGCCGTATGAATGGGAAGTAATGGGAACCTTCAAGGCATTATCAGTGGCGTCTATTGTGAGCAGCACACGCACATGTATCTTCCGTCAAGTTAATGGGGGGAAAAAAAAGCGTAATTGCCTATGGAGTTGGAAGCTGACCATGGTGTGAGACATGTTAGCCCGTTTTCACTTTTCCTTTCAGTCTCTTTCTCTGGGACTGATATCACAGGCTTCTAATATAAAGATAAGAATATAGGTGACTTATTGGGACAGCGCAGGGTTTCTCTGTCTCTCTCTCTCTCTCTCTCTCTCTCTCTCTCTCTCTCTCTCTCTCGATATATATCTCTACATATATATATAACAGGATGTTAAAGCGTGAGACAAATCGACCGACTGGAGACGGGTTCTACGTGTCGACAGCAAAAAGGATGCATGTATTTATTGATTGATTAGGAGTGTCATGATTCCGATTCTAAATCGAAAATCGATCAATATGAGGTTCCCAACCATCAGCTCGCAGACCATGCCAGGCCGTGGGGGTATTTGCCACCAAACCGTGAGAACACAATAAATTAAATACATCTAGAGTTTTTATCTGCTTTGTTTGGAGGGAAGATTGCTCTGATGAGAGCTGCGGAGCTACAGGTAGTAATTTGCCTTTTACTACAAGCGTTCCCCTTTCCCCTTATTTTGGTCAGTAACTTAAAAGTAGTGTAATATGTAACTTATTGTTTATTATTGTAAAGTATAGTTTATCTCTCAACTGTCAAGGTGTATTGTTTAAATATTCTAATGTTTTTGTTATTTATCATTTTTATTATTAAAATAAAAGTTACTTATTGATTTGTTTTACAAATCATTACATACATAAAAAATACATATGTTTAAATCAAAAATCCAATCGTGACCTTGAAATTGAAAGTGAAATCCAATCATGGATTTGGAGAATCGTGACACCCCTAAAAATATAGATAGATAGATAGATAGATAGATAGATAGATCATTCGATCAGCCACAACACTAAAACCACTGACAGGTGAAGGGAATAACATTGCTCATCTCGTTCCAGTGGCACCTGTCAAGGGGATATATAAGGCAGCGAGTGAACAGTCAGTTGATCTGTTGGAAGGGGAAAAATGCGCAAGCGTAAGGATCTGAGTCACTTTGACAAGGGCCAAATTGTGATGGTTGGACGATTGGGTCGTCTAGCAAAGGTATTGACTTGGCCTCCAAATTCCCCGGATCTCAATCCAATTGAGCATCTGTGGGATGTACTGGAACAACAAGCATGATCCATGGGAGCACCACTTGTAACTTAAAGGATCTCCTGCTAACTTCTTGGTGCCAGAAACCACAGCTTCAGAGGTCTTATGGTGTCCATGCCTTGGTTGGTCAGAGCTGTTTTGGCTGTTTGGTTTTGACTTTCACAATATTAGGCAGGTGGTTTTAATGTTCTGGCTGATCAGTGTATATATTTAAGGCTCAGCAATACATTTTGCTTTATGTTGCCTATAATGTTCAGGGTTTTTTACGGTCATAGAAGAGGTGTTAATTCAATTATGTTTTAGCATCAAGATCATTTCGCTATGCGGCCCCTACAGTATGTTTGTGCATTATGGGACAGGACATGAAGCAGTTTACAATTAATCACATTTTTTTTGCAGGAAGTAGCTCTTAAAGGCTCCCCCAAAAACCTCTCCATCCCACCTCCGCAGTATTACTCGCAGCTCATCTCAGAGATGGAAGAGCTGGGATGGGACAAGTAAGTGTACAGACCTAGGAGCACTACCACTACCATGTAACTCACACTCAATCAATGACCCACTAAGCTGAAAACGTAGTGTTTCCTCTGCGTTTTGGCCTCCAGTCCACACGAAAACCCTGTTTTAGGTCGCTGAAAACAAAGTTTTAGAAAATGCCTTCCAGGGTGGAGATATTTCAAAACTCTGTTTTCTGTGTATTCGTGTGGAGGTAGTAAAACAGCTTCTTGAAAACGCTGACATCATGACCTCAACTTTCACATTTGCGCATGTGTCAGGAACCTACAAGCGATGGCCGCCTCCCATTGTGTTGTCCATGGTGTCTCCATTAAAAGTTTAAGTCCCTTCAACTTTAGGAATCGTGACCATGCTCTATTGTGTATGAATATAAGAAGAAGCTCAATACCCATGCTCCTGATGTTATTCTGTGGTGTTTGACATCCATTTTTGATGAGATATTATCACCCCCATCTGGCCTGGAATGCTTATGTGAGCGTTTTAAATAATTTTGCTTTCTTGTGTGGGTGGTTGTGGTAAAATCTTTGATAATAGTAGTCTGCAAGTCCTCTTTTACCTATTATGAAAGAAAGACACAGAGAGAGCAGTTTGAGGCAATCTCGGAGCCCATTTGCTATAGGTCTGATGATGATTTAGCTTTTTATTAGCTTTTTGAAAAAAAAATTATTTACTACTTGCAAAACAATCCAGCCGTAGACGTCGTCTCAACTCTATTCTCGTGTTTCAAGTTGCTAATCGGACTAAACAATGACGGACGCACGGAAGAGGAAGTCTTGGCCCGGTTCGCTGGCTACATCGCAACCCCAGAAATATTGGCAATTGTATTTGGTAAAGCATTTTGCCAAGCATGCTTCTTGCCAATGTCCAATCCCTGGAGAACAAGATGGATGACCTTCGAGTCATTGAAGTCTTCGAAGATCACCTCTCCAGCCTGCTTGAACGACTGCCATCCGGTGGCCCTAACCTCAGTGGTCATGGAGTGCTTCGAGAGGGTGATTAAGATTACATCTGCGCCTTCCTCCCCCGCACCATTGGCCCGCTGCAGTTCGCGTACCGGCCAAGCAGATTCACGGACGACGTGGTCTCCCAGGTACTGCACACCACGCTGACGCACCTTGATGACCAGAAGGGGGCCTATGTGAGATTGCAGTTCAACTATAGTTCGGCTTTCAATACCATAGTCCCCACCAGACTAGCTGTCAAGCTGCTGGAGCTAAGACTGAACACTCCGCCGTGTGCCTGGATCCTGGACTTCCTCACAGCCAGGCCCCAGGTGGTTAGGGTGGGGAGGCACATGTCCAGCTCCCTCATCCTGAACACAGGAGCCCCGCACTGTACTTCCTGTACACATACATGACTGTGTGGCCAGGTCCAGCTCCAACACCATCAAGTTTGCTGACGACACCGTTGTGGTGGGCCTGATCACCGACGACGAAAAGAAGGCCTACTGTGAGGAGGTGGCCGACCTGTTATTCTGGTGCTAGGACAACAGCCTCTTCCTGAATGTCAGCAAAATCAAGGAGCTGCTTGTGGACTTAAGAGAGGATTTCAACTGAGGACGCAAGTGCTGTTGGTGATTAATGGCACTTCTGTTGACAGGGTGACCAGCTTCATTACCTGGGAGTCCACATCACGGAAGATTCAACATGGACTATACACACAGACACTCTGGTGAGAAAGGCGAGGCAGCGTCTTTACCACCTCAGGCAGCTGAAGAAATTCAGGGTCTCAGTGAGGATCCTCAAGGCCTTCTGCTCTGGAGCAGTGGAGAGCATCCTGACAGGCAACAACACTGCCTGGTTTGGGAACTGTACTGCTCAGGACAGGCGGGCCCTGAAGAGGGTGGTGCGTTCAGCCAAACGTACCACTGGAACTACCCTCCCCTCCCTGCAGGACTCCACTACTACACCAGGAGATGTAGTAGCGGAGCCTGCAGGATCATGAAGGATCCTCACCACCCCAACAACGGGCAAGTCGCAGTCACACAGTGAGGACAGAGAGAGTGAGACAGAGTTTCTTCCCGCAAGCCAAAAGAACTGTCAACGCTGAACTCACCAGGGGCCCTCACTGAGACACTCACATAGGCCCCACTGCCTTACTGTACTGTATGTTGCATGCTGTAATGCATACTGTTTCACTGTTCTGGGTTACTGCATACTGCGCTGTATTGCTGTTCTGTTCAGTGTTACTGTATTCCTGTGTTGTACTGTTGTATACTGTACTGTATATCTCCACACATACTACCTCACTTTCTTCACATACCACCTTTCTGCACATAGCTGTATTTACAAAATAGCCTATTCCATCTGTTTTGAGTCTTGTTTTTTTAAAATATTATTCTATTAACTTACTGCATTACGCTTTAGGAATCAGTTAGTTCAGTTAGGTAGTAACTAGGTTAGCCATTGTGTTCAGTTTAGTACTTACTGTGCATAATCTCCGGGTGCGTTGCAATGACATTTCACTGCATATGTGTATGGTCATATGTATATTTATGCGACAAATAAACCTCTTGAATCCATTGCGGGTGATTTCACATCAACCTCATTTAGTGCGCACCGATGGTGCTTTATCTTAAATTGGGATCTTTTTTGACAGGTGTGAATTAGGCTTAAGGCTTTAAATTTTTTTTAATTATTTTTTGTCAATTTATTGCATCATTTTTGTCCTTTTTATTTTGCTGATTTAATGGTCTTTTTCCTCAACAATTCAACTTAACAAGTATTTAACCTGTCTTTAAAGCTAATGTGTCGCCACCGACAATGATATGCGTTGCTTCTGTGTCATTTACTAGTGAAATCACATGCCCTGTTTATTTTATTGGATAGGCCTTGCTTTTGGCAAACAACGTGGCTTTGATGTCACACGCAGCCAATCCGAAGCTCTATTAGGGCTGTGACGATCACTGCATTACTGCAATACCGCAGTTACCCTGGTATTGATCTCATTACTGTCATCACCACAAATTTTATTTATATATATATATTTTATTTTATTTATTTATCTATTTATTTATTTATTTATTTTTGCCGGTGGAAGTAACAGGAGGATATGAAATATAAACACATTCATTGTTTAGTTATCATCATTGACTGATGTTTTAAACATCCCGTTGGGTTGGACACGGAAACTCTGTACCACTATAACACCAGTTCCTATACGATCGGTGTCTACCGTACCGCATCGCAAGGCAGATTTAGGTGCCTCATTCCCGTGCCGGGCCCGAGCTGCCAATTGAAATATCTCCAAAATTGAAATGCTCCAAAACCACGCGTGCCTTCACTAAACATTATGCTTTGAAGCGCGCTGCTTGGAATCCTCTGTAGGACACCCCGTCGCTTTCCTCTGCCGTACGACTCAAGCCAAACAGCAGCAGCAGCGCTCGTACATGTCATATTATGGTCGCTTAGCCATGTGAAATGAGTATGAACAGTAATTAAGGACAAATGGGTTTAGTTCATAAAATCTAAAATAGCCCTGATCTAAAAAAACAAAAAAAAACCATCTTTTAATTACTAGATGATTTTTTCAGTGATTTCAGTGGTGCCCCTGTGCTGGTGCTATTGAAGATTTTCAGTAGGGAGCACTAGTGCTACTCGTGGAAAAAGTTAGTGTGGAGCCCTGGGGGGATGGGGGTGGGGGGGGGGTCTGGAACCCCCACTTCCCGGAGAAAACAGTTGTCTCCCTCAAAATATCATTGTAAACATAAGGGCTGTCCCCTGAAAGTCGAGCAGTCTTTTTTTTCTCTCTCCAGTCAGTGTCCATTACAATAGAAGGATAAAACCGGTAGAAGCTTACAAAATGCACAAGGATAAGATTTGAGTGAGGAAATATAATTAAAGGGCGTCATGAATATATTTTTGTGTGAATAGTCTGCATCTGGACACAGACGCACACACAGCTCTCCTTGCGCCCTGATCGCCGAGCCCCGTTCCTCCAGATAAAACAACTAAAATCAGTGTGGGGACGGGGCATTACTCGTTTAGATTATTTTCTGCGCATAGTGCATGGAGAGGGGGCGATGGGGGGGGAGTCACGGACAAAGTGTCTCAATTACTCACGGTTTTGTTCCATACCGTTCCATACGCACTTGTTTCATTCTATTAGGAGAAGTAAAATAAAATAACCTACATCTAAAATAAAACCCACTGTTTTGGTGCCTATCACGGGCACCTCATCGCCTGCGCACGCATTGCTAGCATGCGCATGGTCTGTGCTTTCGGAAACTCTCTGCGCCCCGATCTGTGTGTGTGTGTATGTTGTGACGCCATAAGAAATTGGACTAACACACGCTAACGGTAGTGCTACCTGTTAGCCGGCTACTGGAGAGCTCGCAGCTAATCTTAGGATAACCCGGATATGCATGTGGTTCCTTTGGCTACGAGGGAGCATCGCACTGCATGTATTCTACTCGGATAGAGCCAAGGGCTGGTTCCTTCAACAACGCAGGGACGCATTTTCCTAACCGTTGCCATCATCCACCATTGCTTGGCTCGTTTGAGCGAATAAGCCCACCAAACCGCTAGTTAAATCCCGGTGTTTTTCAAACTACGAACAGGCCTGCAACGGGTTTCTTATTGTTGTTTTACGGGTTGCCTGTTTTATTTGCCGGCTTTTGTCTTTTTGATTGATGCTTTGGGAGTGGGCCCACCAAGATAATTGTATGTGTTTGTATTGATCCATGTTTTTCGGGTTAGCAGTCTAAATGATTTAAACATTTCATGCTGTGAGGATTCCTAATAGGTGAAAATAATTGCTTATTGGAGTTACCTATAGAGTTACCTACCTAATTGTTCACAGTTAAGCTGCACTAACTAATAGTTAGATAAGGGTTTAAGCCCTGTTAAGGCAAATGTCTTTGAGGGTAAATGTCAATAATTGGATTCAATTAACACAGTATACATTTCGGACCTTCTGTAAATAAATCTGGTATTCTGTTGGTACATGTTATTTACTTTTGTTTATTTTTATACAAACTAAGATATACAATCATATTGGCTGAAAAGCTGCGGTCACGGTCCGCATCATAGGGGACCATGGTACACTTTGATGTACTGTCGGTATAAACACAGTTCTACATTAGTGAACATGTTGTCTGGACCAGTTGCAAAAAAAAATGTAGGCTTGATTTCTGGATGCACCTGGAGTCAGGACAAAACAGGTGACCTTTGTGAAATATGGGGTGAAGAGGTGAACAGTTAATAACCAGACTGTGGTACGCACTATCTAGGTGTGAAAACACTCCAAGATGCACTGCGGGGGGCAGCCGGATGCTCCACATTTCCATGCTGCTCTTTAAAGGCTTAATTTTAGTGATTGAGTTATAGTTAAATCCAGGTCACATTCAGTAACACTCGGCCCCCGTGCGGCTGCTAATTCCGTCATCTCCTCTTGTCGTGGGGAAGAGGGGGTGGGTTGTCTGTTGGATGATCTATTCTCCCTCAGCTCAGATTAAGGCTTGTCTACCACACTCATTTCCCACTTTCCCCTATTAATGACCACATCTGCAATTATGATATTAGCAAAAAATGCAAATCACTCTAATTGAAGACTCTCAGGTTTTAATAGGAGAGATAGGGGGAGGGGGTGTCGTGTGTGGGTGTGGTGTTGGCGTTGGTAAAAGTACGCTGGAAACAGGGGCCCAGAGTCATTTCAGCGCCGTTGTGGTTAGGAGGCATTACACACTGCGGGCCCCAATCTCTCCAAAGCACTTGAGGTTTGCTTAGCGTCTTAATTGGCACGGGCTTCACTAATAGCCGCCAGGGATTCCTATGCGTTGATTGGAGCAGGTGGCCGGGGATAGCACGTCATGTGTTAATTAATGGAAAATTAGGTCAAGTTGTGTCCCCCCTCTGCCCACCCTCAAAGCCACCGATCGTAGTCCTAGAAAAGGTGTGCTCACTGCTTACATGTGGCTACAGTCCCTTCTACCCACACTGTTGTTGCTTGGCCAATTGGTCGCTTGGCCAGTTAAAATGCAACAGTGGAACTTTTATGACGTGGGTGCGTTTGTCTACGTTGATCCACTGGAGATTTGTTCCAGCAGAATCAATCCACTCTGTCATGACAAAAAAAACCTGTCTTTGACTGCTTGTAAGATTGGCTCATAATAAACAAAGTTAAAAGGCTAATCAAAGCGACGGACATTCATTTAAATAGTTGTATTTTAACACACTGAATTAACAGGGGGGCTGTCAACATTGGCCAAAAATCACATTTCAAAATTCCCCTTGAAAAAACGAACAAGTTTGAATACACTACTCACAAAAAGTGAGGGATATTTGGCTTTCGGGTGAAATTTATGGAAAATGTTAAAAGTTCACGAGACTGATATTATATCATGAAAGTAGGGCATTTAAGTAGAAGCATGCAATGGTGATTTCCTCATCTCAAGCAATTTATTGAAACAAAAGCGAACAACAGTGATTGGTACACCACAACAAAAAATGTCAATGTCTCAATAACTTGTCATGTGCCCTTGAGCATCAATTACAGCTTGACAACCACGTCTCATGCTGTTCACAAGTCAACTTATTGTCTTCTGAGGCACGGCACCCCAGGGCGGCACCCCAGGGCGGCCCTCAGGTCATTGAGGTTCTGGGGTACAGATTAACGAGCCTCTACACGGCGACTCAGCTGATCCCATAGATTTTCTATGGGATTCAGGTCTGGAGAAAGTGCAGGCCACTCCGTTTGAGGTACCCCAGTCTCCAGCAGCCGTTCCCTAATGATGCGACCTCGATGAGCTGGAGCATTGTCGTCCATGAAGATGAAATTAGGCCTGTGTTGTTCACGCAGGGGCACAATGACTGGATTAATGATGTTATTCAGGTAGTATGGGCTTGTCACTGTACCATTCACAAAGTGTAGGGCAGTTCTGTATTGACTAGACACACCTGCCCACACTAACACCACCACCTCCAAAGGCTCGTCTGGTGACAACAGTGGCTGTTGCATAGCGCTCTCCTTGACGTCTCCAACATTGTTGGCTGCCATCATTTCTGCTCAACGTGAATCGACTTTCATCAGAGAACAGCACTGAGGCCACTGGTCCCTCGTCCAGCGTAAATTCTCCCTGGCCCATGCAAGACCATGATGCCTGTGCCTGGTGGTGTGGTCAGGTACCCTTGCAGGTCGTCTCGCACGCAGACCACGCTGATGTCAATGGTTTCAAATGGTCTGACATGACACTTGGGTGCCTCTCACCTCCCTTAAATGTGCCTGGAGTTGAGTGGCATTCATCATCTGGTTCCGCAGGGCACTGTTCAAAACGAAGCATCCCACACATCCCACACTGGTCATCAGTGTGGGATGTGGCCAAAGGACGTCCACTTCTATGCCTTTCTGTGACTCTTCCAGTCTCTCTGCATCTCTGTTGCAACCTGCTGATGACACTCTGTGACACTCTAAGCTCAGTGGCCACTTCCCTCTGAGAACATCCTGTTTGAAGCCTCACAATGGCGAGGTACTGTTGATCAGTTGTTAGGTGTCGTCTTGGTCTCATGATGTCAAAACGTGAATAGCATGATGAAGAGGACTGTTTAACGGGGGACTGTAGCTCAGGCGGTAGACCTGGTGGTCTAGTGATCCAAAGGTTGCTGGTTCGATCCCAGGCTCCTCCTGCTAGCATGCTGTAGTGTCCTTGAGCAAGACACTTAACCCCTAATTGCTCCTGATGGCTGCGTCCGTCGGTGTTTGAGCAATTGTAAGTCGCTTTGGATAAAAGCGTCTGCTAAATGACTAAATGTCTAAATGTCTAAATGTCTTTAAATACCAACTCTAATTGAACCAGGAAATGTATTGGTCGATTCATGGATCAAACACCTGTTGTGAATTTTGCCGTTGAGCTCCTTGTTAGAGAACAGCAAGTTGTGCAAAAAGTACTGAAACATTGAACAGTTGGACATGTGCCTTCAAAAGTTTAGAGAAGGTCAAATTAAATTCACCTGTAAAGATTATAGTGCATTTTAGGTTCATCCTGAAATTTCACCCGGAAGCCAAATATCCCTAACTTTTTGTGAGTAGTGTATTTTCGAATATCTATTCCCATTTCAAAATGTTACAATTTGACCAACTTTCGGGCTGTGTTATTGCATGTAAGGCTTGGGTGATCGTGAAGTGATGAAATGAGCATCTCTATCTTAATGACTGTATTCCAGGACTTCTGGAGAAACTTTTCACTTCTCTTTTGAGCGCCGCGTGTGAGGGGGAGGGACAGTCATTAAACATAGGGGAATTATTTTGTGTGTTTTATTATTATTATTATTATTATTATTTCTGGGGTTGCACCCTGAAAACACACAGTTTTTAGTTGTGGTATTTGGAGGAGTGAACAGGGCGTGAACACGGCTCTTCATGCCCCCCGGCGCGGAGAGCCGTGTCCGCATGTGGACGATTGACACATAGAAAAGTATATTTATGATTCCTCTCATTTATAATTCCTAATTTAAATGTAATCCCTGTGCATATGTGTTTATCCTGTTATTGTAATGCACACTGACTGACAAAAAAAGAAAAAAAGGTGGGCCCCCCCCCCCCGTTGGTAAACTGCTATTATACGTTGCTTTTCAACGCGGTTAAAACAAAATTCATATCGTCACAACCCTAGTTTCGACTCTCACCCCTGTCCTCCAACAGGATATTAAATAGTAAATCCAACATTGTTTTAATCCTTTTGAAATCAGCCATTTGTAATAAATTTAACTCTTAATTCTTGGAATATTAAATCTTATTGGTAAAGGAAAGATTATTCCATCCACATCCAGTATCCCCAGGAAATTCCTCTATATGCAACAGTTCTCCTTCACTCATTTTTAATAAAAAAATTATGTAACGGCAGAATTATGTTTGAAGTTAAACAACATTAAAATGTTCACATTAAAGGGTAATGAATATGAACTAAAATTTCAGTTTCAAACCAACTGCATCAGCCTTTAAAGACCTTTTTACTTCACCATTGTTTTGCTGATCACATTAATTCACTGCACTTTTGATTTATTGCATATTGATCATTTCACAAATGTAAGTGTCAGGCTAGTTCTATTTCAATCCCTCAGAGCAGTGAAACGCACACCTACACACACACACACACACACACACACGCAGACCCCTACAAGCACACAAGCAGATGTGTCTCGCGTGCTGCCTGCATGCAGCTCAGTTGGCTTGCGGAGTTGCAAATGGGATGCTCTCATCAGTCTTCCCGGCAGGACGTCCCACCGTCACACTGTTTCCATAATGGCAAACCAGGGGCGTGGGCAAACCCCTGCTACACTGGGCGGGAGACCCCTAGAGAAGAGCAGATGGAAATGTGGCGTAGGGGGGATATTTGTGTTAGGGAGACTTGCCAGTGTCTATTTATTCTAAAGAAGTCTAGGTTGACTGAGTGAGTGCTAATCTCTCTGCTGTACTTTGACTGAACAGTAGAGGGAAAAATGTTCCGTAAGTTACTTTGGGGAAAGTAGAGTATAGATACCATCAATTGTCTTCTAAACGGTTATTTTTTTACATCCTATTATGTGTGAAAGAGGTACAAATAAACATACTTTCTGATATGGTACACACATTTTTTGCTATCATATATTTGGAGTGCCTCAATGGGGACTCAGGCCTGCTGTAGGACTGATATGTGATTTCCCGGTATTGATATTGTTACAACTGTGTGTGTGTGTGTGTGTGTGTGTGTGTGTGTGTGTGTGTGTGTGTGTGTGTGTGTGTGTGTGTGTGTGTGTGTGTGTGTGTGTGTGTGTGTGTGTGTGTGTGTGTGTGTGTGTGTGTGTGTGTGTGTGTGTGTTTTAACAGGACACAGATAGATAGGGGCTCGTGTTTGGGAATTTAAAATGCTGATGTTTGGGTTGATAGAGAAATGGAAGGTGGATTGAAGTTCAGGGGGAATAAATTTATCTGTTGCTATAGCATATGAGTGAGATATAAATATCAACTGCCATGCCTTTGTAATTTAGGCGTCGTCATATCACAATGCACAATTTTGTAGTCCAAATAAATGATAATGAAAAGATGACCTAAAATTTCTCACAATATCTTTGCTAAATGTTGTTTTTTGAGTTTCTAATTTTTCTCTACTATCATAGTTCAATGTGGTGAACCTCAGATGTTTTCCTTAAGAAGGGATTTAGAATATTTCAAATATTTAAACATATACATAGCCTATCGTAATCCATCTTCAATTGCTTATTTCTATTTTCCCATAGCCTAGGGCCCTATCAGTCTGTATCATACATTGTCACCTGTTTTTCACTTCCACCTTCTTTTTACTTTCTAAGCCTGTGTCATGCAAGACTCAATATTTTATTTTTATTTTTTTAACCTGTGCTGTCAGCATGCAGGGCATACGAGACAGAGTATTTGTGTCATTGCATCTAGGACAGAGTTAGTCTGCAAGTGGAGTTCAAGTTCTCAACCTGCAATGACACTCTTTATTAATTCTTTAATCATCAAGAACTGCTGCAACAACTCTGTCCTGTGGACGACCTGTAGGATGACAAGAGCACATTTTTTTGTTGTACAGAACCACCACAAATTCCCTTCTTTAGTGAATTATTTTAGCATGTTTGGGTCTATAAACAACTAATCACTGCTCAAAGAGGGGGAGAATCACCACGGGTGAGACAAATAAACATAGAACCAAACAACTACATGGAAAAACATAAACATCAGATGACATGTATCGAAAAAACAGAGTTAATTAAGTCCAGGAAAACTGGGACAGCAATTTGGCTGTGCGCATGCGTGCGCCCCCCCAGTGAGTGTACAGTCCCAATTGGTCCTGGTGTATAAGGTCAGTATTATATCATAGCGCCTCCAAGCAGCGGAAAAGGCCCCGAAGACATCCCTGAGTCCCGCAGCCGTACAGACACCCCCGGTGGCAGGAAAGTCCCGAGCGCCCTGCAGCCACAGAAGAGAAGCCAGAAGCTCGTGGAGCAACCCAATCCCAGAGAGCACGAGGAGACCCTGCACCCACGGGGCGCACACATACAACCCACCCACCTCCTGCCCCGCAGAACCTGGTCTGGTCAAGTGTATGTGTCCTAAGCTTATGAGTGGTATTAAGACTTTGGGACGGACCGCAGTGGTCGCAGTGGCCCGCCACATCCCCACCCACATAGCTCGCACCCCCACTCATCCTGGAAACCCTCGGCCTACTCTGGGTTGTATGTGCTCAATATGAATTTTCGCACTGGGAGAGGTGGGCGAAGTGCAACCAGATCGACGCAGGTGTGCAGCAGGCCGGGGAGCGGCCACGCGCCCCGCCCCCGGACACGACCCACGGACTCCCACCTTACTTACCCGGAGGCACCGCGGCGACCAGACTCAATATTTTGACTCTGAATACTAAAAATAGGCTGGTTGTGTGGTTGGCCTGCCGTTAATCCAAAAAGTTCCTCTGGAGGTGTGCCTTCATCCTCAGTAAGTTCAACTTACATTGAGAATTGAGACAGATTTTTAGAGCTGGACTTGGAGTGAGCCTAAGCCCAAGAAAAATAGCAAAGTGGCCTTCTCATGAGCATAACTGTGAATGAAACATAATAATGACAGGATGCTTTCCTACAACAAAATTCATTTACAACATGAATGTGCCACTGTTGAATATTTCACATTTAAATGTCATTGAAATTTGATTTGGAAATTTTTTGTATGGATGAAGCGATGAAACTGCCAGTCCTAGTTGGACCATATTCAGACACATAAGTCTTGACACTCCAGCCTGACTCTCTGTTGGCGTGTTGGAAAGCAGAGCTATAAATCTGAACAGCGTCTTGTGATGTCTCCTCGCTGCTCTCCGCAGACATGATTAATGACTGATGATGGCTGCTGTCATTTCACAATATTGCGTGTCCATCTCTGTGTCTCATCGCCTCGAGATTTAGTGTGCGGGTTTATTGAGTGTTGCCGTGTCCATCCAGGTTGGTTTCCATAGACGCAGAGTTCCGTACATTGAGGCTGAAAGCCGGCGACTCCTCGGGAAGGCAGCACGTCCTCACCGTTAAACTCAAGGCCAAGGTAAGACAAAGATGTATGCCCACACACAGACCCAGACCCCCACCCCGATCATTTTCATACCGCCGTACCCGCGTGCCCGCTGTTGGATGTCGACTCGCTGCCTTAATCCAAATCCAAACAGGCAGACCTTGACAAACGTGCGCCGCGCACGGAGTTTGCTGATAGCAAATCAGTGATTTACATCTTCGCTCTTGAATCTGGGTCAAACGGGGAGAGGGCGCGGAGAGACGCGTTAACCCTGCTGCGGCCGAGATGCAGTGCGGATAAAACATCTCAGCGTGACAGAACGCCCTCCTCGATCCGCAGCCAGCACAGTATCTGCAAATTTATACTGCTGCCTCTCCCATAGTGGGAGAAGTTCGAGATCTAGAGCGATGGAATAGACTCCGAGTATTAGAATTGGGTCGTCTTTCACGCAAACGAGGAAAATATATGACGTGATTTGTTTGTTCCATCTTCCACCTGGTAGCCCTTTTAAAGATGAAGTGCTCAGCGGTTATTGTTTACTCCAATTCCGTCCTTGTGGATCCAGCAGGCCAAGGGAAACAAATTGCCGTTCTGATGGCATGATCGTGTGTTTCTGTTCTTAATCCCTCAAGGCAACTTGGGGGCTGCACATGTTTAAATAGACAAATAATTTTAACAGAGAAAACAAATGAACTGTGCAAGGATCAAGGATAAATAGGTATAAATTAGTGAATATGATTTTTGTACACCAAAAGTACTTTTGTGCTTCAAATAAATGCCCAACCCTAAACGCTCTAATAGGCAACAACGTTTTGTCTGGGACATGATTGAAACCCCACAAGAGAGTTGCCACGACCATTCCAGTGTTGGAAGTCTCATCTCTCTGCTGTGATGCATTTTGGATTTGCGTTGATGTTAGCGGTGTTGTCAAACTCTTAAATCCAGTGTTGTTCTGTTCTTTCCCCCCAGCACCCAGAAGAGGCTCCCGGGTGTTCAGCCGACCTGCCCGTTCCTCTGGACATCGCCTGGACGCCACAGGTTTGCACGCTTGTGATTTTATTTTATTTTTATTATTATGATTTTTTTAACTATAGGCTGGTAAGTTGGTGGTCTATCGGAAAAGCCAACATTTAATAAACTAAGCCCAGACAGTAAATTAAGACTCATTCAATCATTTAGAATAAACCACAATGAATGATGCAAATGCCTCAAACCTTTACATCCTTTACATTCCTGTTTGTGCCCGAGTAAAGAGACTTTGAGTAGATGAGAACATGAATGACAGTTTCTAAATCTGAAAAGAAGACAGTTTTGAGTTGCGATGTACTCTATCATTGAGAGAAACAAGAGTTTTCAACAGTTTGAACTTCTTTGTCAAACAATAAATTTGAATCAATGATTAAAACTAAGCCTGTACCAGACTCAAATTTTGTCCGTCTAATCGCATTTGGCTGTTCAGTGCAAATATTCGACTATTCGGCATGCCTAGGGTTGGGTACCGACCGACAATGTATTTAACTGGCCCCGGAGCTAAATTATTGGCCGTAGTATTGATAAGCTTCGATGTTACCTGTACTGATAACGTTATTGGAAAAATTAAGAAAATTGACTTTCTATTTATTTAAGCTATATAACCTGTTTCCAACTTGCAATAAAATTAAGATGTTTGTCTAAGAAGCATTTTCGGTATTATCAGAAGAGATAACTTTCCTCTATCTCCCACTCCCATCGCCGAAGATATGTGGCAGGGAGGCGGGGCCAGCTTCCTCTGCCTGGCTCTCACACACGCAGGAGGACACGAGGGCGCAGCTTACGCCCCGACCGCCCCCTCTCCATGTGTAATGCGCAGATAATAAAGCCGTTTTGATTCTGTTCTGAATTTGTTTACATTTTTCTCTTAAAAAATAAAAAAAACAACCAGTAAGACTACTGTGAAAGTACAGGATCGATAAGCATTATCAGTAAGACTAGTAGTACCATTTATATATTAATGATACCCATCCCTATTCGTGACCCGTTTCCTCGCTGGTTTTAGTTGTTTTATTTGGAGGAACAGGGCACGGTGATCGGGCCGCACGGAGAGCTGTGTTCGCATCCGGACACAATCACATCTAAAAATATATTTGATTCCTCATTGAAATGTAATACCTGTGCATTTTGTAAGTTTCTATCGGGTTTATGTTATTGTGGTAATGCACACTGATTGACAAAAAAAAAATTATCTCAGTCGACTGATGGGTTTCCGACTGATTATTCGACTTGTCGACTTTCAGGGGCCAGACCTGATTATAACACAAATGATCAGCTAATGTACTGGTGTAACACTCAACCTCCATCCTTGAAGTGGCGTCAGCAAGGCCAAATTAAACATTTCAACATCCTTATCTAACTCTAAAATGTTATAAGACAGTCAACATTTGATGTGTGTCAGGATGAATGACAGAAGATTGGCTTTGTTACAAGCGTGTGTGTGTGTGTGTGTGTGTGTGTGTGTGTGTGTGTGTGTGTGTGTGTGTGTGTGTGTGCGCACGAACGTCTGCTTGAACAAGCTTTTGCATGTGTTTTAGAATGAGAGAGGCAGGCAGGGGAGGTGGGGGCGAGGCATAATAAAAAAACATGTGGGAGAAAGAGGTGTGGAAAGAGTGACTATTCTGTGGGTAGAGATGCTAATGAGTGTGTGTGTGTGTGCGTGTGCGTGTGTGTGTGTGTGTTTTTCTACATGGCAGCCGTACAGCGAGTACCAGCTCAGAACAGCGCTTCCGTATGGAGCCTGTCTGCCTGCTGGGCCGCTGATGGATCTCTCCCACACCGCAACATCGTGTGTGTGTGCACACACACACATTGTACGTATGTGTGTTAGTCTGGATGTGTGTTATGAGCTCATGTGTACTTACTGCTCTTAATGTGTTAGATTGTGTGTGTGTGTGTGTGTGTGGGGGGGGGGGGGGGGGGGGGCTGTCTGTCGGCGACGCTGACATGTTCATTTGAATGAGTAATTATTGCCTGCTCTGTTGCAGGGCCAAGACGTGCCACTCTGCGTGTCTTTGCCGAACTGGAAAGAGAAGAAAAATAAACCATAGTGTTTGGGTGTGTGCATATGTGCGCATGAAAGCTCTTGTGCTTGGCGTGTACTGCACGAAGATGGGGCGTTTATTTAATATATTTTTTTTTTCATGGCCCAAACATGTATGTATTATTTGAATGTGTTTGACTGTATTGAGTGAGTGGGCGAGCGAGCGAGCGGAAGAGAGAGCAAGACAAAGTGTGTGCCCATGCGCTGATTGATGTTTGCATTGGAATCTGGCTCAAGCAGCGCCATCACTCAGCAGTTGGCATCAAACTCACTTCTGAGGGCGTGTCAGACTGAGCGTGTGTGTTTGTCGTAGGTGTGTGTGCACCCATTGACTTTCTGAGGACAACAGTGGAAGGGGCCGCGTGGGTGCGACAGATACAAGGATCATCTTTCAGCGGGGAAGTTTTCCCATCAGAGGCGTAACAATTATTCCGTAAAATCACCCGGTTCCATCATCGCCATGTTTCTATCGGAACCTCGGAAGGGAATTTGAAGCCAAGATTGGAAATTTTTGCAGTATAACTATCGTAGGCACAGAACATCAACTGTTTTTTGTTGTAGTTTTTTTTTTTTTTTTTTTTTTTCCAACATATTTAAATATATAGGCAGATATTGGGTCATACATCAACAATTGAACCTATTATTTCAAAATCCATTGATTTCTGTTTTTGTATTATTGAATAGATACTTCATCCCTGAAGGGTAATTGCAATGTCCCAGCAGCTCACACACAACAGGCAATATCATAATAAAGCAATGCAATAAAAAAAAAAATGAAAATGGAAAATTTGGAAAATAAATGGGTGACTGTAACCTAACCTCAAAAGCGAGGGAAAATTATAAAAAAAAAAAAAAAATAGATAGACCAAAAAATAATAATAGGTCATGTCCAAACAATGAAATATACATTGCATGCATACAATACAACTTGTGAATCAAATCGTGAAGCAGAGAGATGAATGTACAATAAGCCCGACATTAAATATAACCCTTAAACAGTGAACAAAATGTTGCCTGTAGGATCATACACCAAAACCAAACATTAACGGTATTGTACACAGTACATATTGATTTTATGACTATATTTGCACCTACACTCAGTATTCGCAGCATGCATTGTAATGTTACCTCATTGTGTACAACAAGGCACCGAGTCCTTGTGCATGAAAATGTACTTGGTCAAGTACACCCATTGTGATGTAGTGGAACAGCGAATGGTGATCATGACGGCACATTCTTCGGCCCGACAGAGCTGGTGAGCGCTCCCGCCTCCAGTCGGGGCGCCGCAGACACACGAACAAGAGAATACGAGGCGGATTTATTGAGCGAACCCGCCATCCGCCCGCTCTTTCAGTCCCACCGGCGCTTTTCCTCCTCGGTACTTCCACACCAACCGCCACCTATTTCTTTTTCTCCCCCCCCCCCCCTCCCCAAAAACTGGGCAGAGCGTACAGTAGTTAGCCGGAGCCGTAATGATGCCACTGGCATTAATTGGGCTGTAATTGCCGAGGCTCTCGCACCTGGGCGATGCTTAATTGTGTGCACTGTGCTGGCACAATGACCCGTAATTATTGGTTCATTTTTTTTTTTTCCCCCTCCTCGCAGTGTTGCAAATCGTTAACTACTCCCACCTCGCCGCGTTCCGTGGGATCCGCGCGGTCGACCACAAAGGGAACGAGGCGGCGATAAAACCTGTCTTCCAAGCACTTCTTTTACCCGTTCCTTTTGAAGGAGAAGCTCCGCGTTGTGGAATATTTGTGCTTCCTTCGTGCACAGCGGGTTTTTTTTGTTTTTTTTGTTTTGTTTTGCCCTCCACATTTTGGGTGGATTTTGGGCAATGACGTGCTCCTCCTTAGTCAAGCTTTTTTTTTTTTTTTTTTTTTTTTTCTTCATTCATTCGAATATGGCCAATGCCCTTGTTAGTCTGCTGCACAGTTTGGAACGCAGCCCTTGATTGTCTTCTTTTCTCTCTCTCTAGAGAGTGTGTGTGTGTGTGTGTGTGTGTGTGTTACAAACTGCTTACATTTTCACAAACTGGTCAATCATAATCAAATTTTACTTCGGGGGGGGGGGGGGGGATGAAACTATAAAAGTTTTTCAAAAGTCCTGCAATTCCTTTCAGGACCCCTAGGGGGCTGCGGAATTATTGTTGTTTTTTTTAATTTTTTATAGTTTTTCACTTTTTTTCCCCCCCAAAGTAAAATTTGATTATGATTGACCGGTTGGTGAAAATGTAAGCAGCTGCTTCCCATTGCTGCTACTTCCCTAAAGAGGGAGTAGCAGAAGCTGGAGCTGTACTGACCTCACTGGGATGGGCTGCAGTGGTGGGCACTGTTGGCCTTCATAGCAAAAGAAAAGTTGAAAGGCTTTCACACAAAGTCATTCCCAAAGATGTTCCGAAATATATGTTTTTCCCCATTAAAGGGCTTTCAGTCCAACTCTCATGACGCCCTCGGAGACTGAAACCGTTCTCAAGCTCGATACCGATCAACCGGGCGTGTGTTTCGCTGGCGCTCAACTGATGTTTTTTTTTTGTTTTTTTTGTGTGTGTGTGTGGCACTGCAGAGCACCCTGCCGCAGCTCCACAGCCGGTTCCTGCTGCTCCTGGAGTCCCTGGCTGAGTTCTGGGAGGTGCTGGACGAGATCGACGCCAAGACCTGGGTCCTGGAGCCGGAAAAACCCGGCCGGGCCGACACCATGAGGAGGATCGCCATCGGTACCGCACACGAAGCCCAGATGTTCGTCTGCGGCAGGGTCTTGTAGGGTCTTAAGGTGGAGGTACACGCCGTGCTGGAATTACGGTTTTTATTTTAGATCTATTGTTTTAGTTTGTTTAGGGACGTTCTTCCTTGGATCAGGACAGTGGTCCCTGGTCCACCGTGTGTCCCACGTCTATATAAATAAATCCGACACTCGGTAAATTATAACACTATTTTTTACTAGTCCCGATTTGAGGGAATACGGGTACTGTCAATAAATGACAGAGTTTGATTTTACACATTTTTGTTGCAAGACCGCTCCAACTTCCTCTCGCTGTCGAGTTGGTGCTGCTTTCACCGCAGGGTTGTTATTGAGTTTCCTGCTGACGGTGTTCTGGCACGTGTACCCCCACCTTCACTCATCAGGCAAGCGCCATTCATTTCGGACGGATGTGTGAGATAACAGTCATAGAGAAGCAGATACGTTTCGCGACCATGAGCAGAATGAAAACGTGCTCTCTCCACACATGTAGGCAACAACGTGTCCATCAAGGTGGAGGTGGATCCCAGGCATCCCAAGATGCTTCCAGAGAGCTGGCTGCTGGGAGCCGACCACGGTGAGGAGGACGGGTGGAGCAGCTCGGTCGCCTTGGAATATGTTTTGGGGATGAATATTGGTTCTTTCATAAGATACTTACACATGGATATTATGACCAAGCAGGTAAAGGTGAAGATGACCACCTTAAATGGCAGTGATGCTGCATTGAACTACGGACACAACACACTTAAAATCTATTCTCTACTAACTTTTGGACAATTTAAAACCATTATCACAAACCTCCCCGCCTCAATTAGTAACTGGTTATTGATTTTATCTGTCTCTTTGTCTCTTATTGTTTTTATTTATTTGTTGCTGCCTTATGTAACCTCGGCATCATCTCGGCTGCCCTCGATCGTTTTTTTCCGAGAATGTAAATAAAGTCACATGTGAGGAAGCGGCATGGCTGCCCCGTGATGCCAAACCTCCCACTGTGTGTGTTGCAGCGGTGACTCCACTGAGGAACAAGCTGAACGGCAACATGCACTCCTGGTGAGAGAGCAGCGTCACACGGCTTCGGTTTGTCCTGTTCCCCGCCGCAGCTCACTTTTCAAAAATGTTAACGCAGTGATGAGAAAGCTTCCTTAAAATGATCTCCTGGCCCCGTTGACAACTTTGAAGTGTTTTTTTTTGGCAAAGGTGCTTCATTTTGTATTTTACCTGGGTGTCATTTCAGGTAGGTTCCTCACCAAGTCGTGTGAATTCCAAAACCTGATTCTAGTGAAATTTGAAAATGGTCAGGAATGTGAAGTGTGCGCAGACTAGTAAAATGGGCCCACGCTCCTTTTAAGTCCTTTAAGGCTTAAACAAAAGCGTGGATAACACATTAAAAGAGAAAGCAGGAATGTCTTTTTTTTTTTTATGATATGATTTAGATATTTTTGAAATCTCACCAGTATTACATTTTCCAATTAACCAGCCTCGGTTTATCACATTTCGCTAAATCTTGTTTTGGCGCGACGATTCGTTTTTCTTGTACTTTTTTTTGTTTTTCTTTAAGCCGGAGAAAGGTTCAGGATTATTTTCGTGTGTGTCTGTTTTTTTTTTTTTTTAAACCAATGCTGAAGTCCTCCTAATCATCCCCCAGTGTCTCTGCAGGCCTCATTTGCATGTGTTTAATTAGTGTGTGTGAAGGAGCTGTCTCTGGTCTGCTGACAGGAACCCGGACTCCAGTGTCTTGCACAACCTCCAGGATGTTTTGGAGATAGAATTTCCGTCACCTGCCACCCACGAAAAATCTGTATGTCACACCACTCCCCCCCCCCCCCCCACAAACACACTTTCCATTTCCATCACGCACGCTCCATCACCACTAATTTAGCAAGCCTAGTATGTATTTGTATGTGTTTTTAGCTCGAAGGTACACTCTACCGCCTAACAGTGGAAACATATCGAATACTTTGTCATTTGCTGTTTTTAAGGGTTTTTTTTCCTCCCTCGAGTCCGAAATTCCCCCTTTTAATTGGGTTGTTTACCGATTAGATCATTAGAACAACAAAGATGGCAGAATCCTTGCCACTATCAAGATCGCTTTAATCACACCAAACCATTTATCTTTTTTTTCTAAATATTCTCCTCCTCCTCCTCCTCCCGAGAACGGGTTTAAAGGGCGCCGTGTTTATCCGCTGTCGCCGCAGTGATTAATGTCTCGGCTTCATTAACATTCAGGGAAGCATGAAAAAAGTTGAGTTGACCAGATGTTGGATTTCAGTTTTTTTCCCCCCCTACCTGCCATCTTTTCTCTTAATGGATCGCTCCGGTGGAAGAGGAAAAAGAAAACAAGAGCTTCTCATTGCGGCGACGCGCAAACGAGAGAAAATCTGGGGGGAGGGAGGAGGTCCACTAACGGTGCTCCACTTAACTAGACTGTTGTTTATTACTTGACTTGAGCCCCGGATAACTGGCACAGAGCTGAGCGCGTGTGGGGGGGGGACGCACCCAAACCGAGACCAAATTGTCAGAGACAGACAGGGTTTCTGCAGGTTCTATTAAAAAAAAAATAAAAAATAAAGTCTTAGATTCAGCTTCACAAATATAACTAGTACGCAATACATGTGTACACAAGTCAAGTACTTCTGCATCACTCAACATTCTAGATGTTGAACCTGCTACTTAAGCGGATTTGTCCTAAAAATATATGTATATTTTAGCTGATACCTGCAGTATGTGTTTACGAGCGTGTTGGATGTATGTGCAGTAATGGAGGAAAATGGTGAAATTATTTCTTTGGAATTTTAAAGTTAAAATGAGAACTTCCTTACCTGTGAAGACAATGAAGCAGTCATCAGCCTCCTCAATATAAAGCTTCCCCCCCGATATACTTTTTAAATACACAAACACAAAAGCGTTAGTTAACGGCATTATCTCCACTTACCTCTGTACATTTACAATTCATTGGAGTGGAAAATAATGATTGTTGAATACACCTTGTGGTTCAATCTACGCAGAGCCACAACTAATTGAAATGTTTGACTGATCCTGAACCTTTAGAAACAGTGACTTTTAAAATGAGTTTCACTGACCAGCGGGGGCTGGGGGCTCAAGAACCACGGCTGGAGACCCCTGAGTAAAAACAATGGCTCTTGCTTGGTGCTGCGCTGTTTTGTCTTCCTGTCAGCTTGTTTATTTTGGTTTGTGTGTCTTTACAGAGTTTCAGTGCAGAGTGTGGGATCTGTTACTCCTATCGTCTTGAGGCCGCCATCCCTGAGCAGGTGTGCAATGACCCACGCTGCGGCCAGCCCTTCCACCAGGCCTGTCTGTATGAGGTACAACGCTGACTAACCCTCAAAGGAGTAGTTTGGATTTTGATCCCCGTTTAATATTCAACTTTCATGTCCACTTACACCCCCCCCCCCCACAACGTGACTCGTACCACAGTATTGCTTCCTTTTATTTAGGCACTCTTGAATATACAAAATAACAGTTGAAAGCAGCTTTCAAATATCACTTAAAATCCAACAATCTGCAAGCTCTCCATCCTGTTTGTGTTGAGGTTTCCAGCCCCTCCTTGAAACACTCACATTGCGTATTAGATTCCGCTGTGTTGCTTTTGCACTCTGTCTTAAAATAATTCCACACTGGCGTTGGACGGGGCAACACTGGCCTGTAAACAAATACAAGTAAACGGGGGAGCTGCCATTTTGTTTTGGATGAAAATTACTATGAGTTGACATTTCTCAACTGATTTCAATGAGTTGTTCATTTGTCCTTGTTGGTCATAAACCCTGAATATAAAAATGACTCATTGAAACGTAAATGTAATGGGGGTTGGGAGGGGTCTGGGCTGCGGCGTGGGACCGCTGCCAGAATCGTATCCATGAAAACATGAGGGTTGAGGCCACTTGAGCTGTTTCTGTGACATGAAGTCTTCCAGCGTTGCATTCGATCTTTCCTCCTCTTTGTACAGTGGCTGCGAGCGCTGCCCTCCAGCAGACAGAGCTTCAACATTGTTTTCGGGGAGTGTCCGTACTGCAGTAAGGTAACACTCTGCATTATGATGATGATGATGATGAAGGCCAATTCATGATTCATGAGCATTTAATGTATGTAATTTAAAAGGCACAGGGACAGTCTGCACGACGGGTAAAGATTATTTTCTTATTTCCAGCCAATCACCGTGAAAATGGCAGCACAAACATCCTGAGAGAGAAGACGCAGTAAGACAGTGCAGCAGAACACAGCAGTTCTACTCTGACTGCCTGTTGAGGGGGGTCGTTGACACTGTTTGTTTTTTTCAAATCCGCCACCGAACTTAATCCTTGTTCATTAAACACTGTCCTGGTAAAGTCATAACCTGCGTTTCGGCCTCACCGCCTGCTGTCCTACGGGTGGTGCTCTGAGGTGGCGTGCCGCCATGGGCTCCGTCCTCTCACTGTCCTCTTCATCCGATGATATTCTAATGCGAGCCAAAGCTTTTCTTGCCCCCTGGACGGAAAGAACAGTGTGGACCAACTAATTAGAAAGCACCTTCAAAAAAGTGATTTAACTTCACCGACAAGTATGAAAGTTTTGACTGAATTATAGCGCAGTTCTCTAAAAGCTCTCTAGCCACTTCATGTCCTACCACTTCAGTGTTTACCGGTGGTCCTCTGATGTAGCGAGCATCAACCTGTTTGGCTTTTGTCGCCACGTCTTCACGCACCTTCTGTTCGGAGAGGAAACAAAATGTTAGTTTCCGAAGAGCAAACTCTCTTCAATTCTGACAAAAGGATTGAGCCTGAAATAGATGTGACTTAGGGTGGTCCAGCCTCACATTCTCAGTGATCCGATATCGGACCTAACAAATGATTTTTTATGATTTAAAAAAAAAAAAAAAAAAAAAAAATCTTGATCAAACAGTAAAAGCTAAAAATGACTGCTATGCCGTCTCTAGAACAGATTTGTTTTTTTTTCCCCCACCTGTTCTGACGGAGGCGTGCGTACAGGAGGTCCTCTGACGTAGCGAGCAGGATTTGATCTGGGCTTCCTCGTTTCCTGCTCTTCTTCTGACTCGTTTACCAACACGGTCTGGGGCCTGAAGCGTCCTCGGGCTCTTCCCGCCTTCTGTTGAGAAGTAAAGTTTGCATTGACAGTCCTCATTAGAGACCTTTTAAGTAAACTATTTTTAAGATCGTCGAGTGCCAGCCCGGCTGACGCCGTTCTCTTCTAGGTTTGACTCCCACTGACTGAAAAATAAGGCTTAGGTTAAGACAAGTTATCTGCTCAGTGGACATAATTACTTTGTGTGTATACCCTGAGACGCACGCACACACCTCTGCCTCCAGAGAACAGATATGGCTGCGAATTTGAAAGTGGCGCAAGATTAATTTGCTTTCATGGAGTATTCAGACACAAGTACTCAAATAGACTCAAGGTCTCACTTCCACACGTAAGCTGAGGTAACATTAGTTGCGAAATAAATCACACACAGCTTTTCTTTGGGGACACTAGAACTTCTCGCATGTGTAATTGTTTTTTAAATTTGACAGACTGGGAACAGACATTCAACGGCGGTTATCTCCAGCGACATTTACTCTGCTGAACGGCCACTTCTGTCCTAACCAGGGATCAAACTGGCCGCCACTCCAGTATGGAAATGAAATGACACTGGAGAGGAAACAAGGAGAGCAATTAAAGATGCACATGATGTGTTTGGCCTCTTGTGAAAGTGCGTCATTAAAGCCTTCAAATCTGGGCTGTGTGGTGGGTGGTGGGGGTCAGTGGATTGATTCTGGCTTATTCAGAGAGAACCACTTTGCTCTACACCTTGGGGTTGGGGGAAGATTAGCTTGGACCTTGACTGCCGTCTTGTCACTGAAAATAAGGTTGTGGTAATATGGCAATGCGGCTCTTATATGATGATGATATTGTCCTTTAATTTTACTGTACACACAGCCCTGGTTGTTGGAACTTACTGCTTCTCAAAGAGCGCTTTCATTCTCAGACTACTACAGAAGTAAACCGTCTTAACTGGACCCTTGGGCTGGATGACATTGACAAAATCAATGATCACAATACTTTTTTGATGACATTTTGGGGATGGCTATCGGTACTTCCATGAGATATTTACACCAAGTTATTTAAGAATCATTGGTAATACGGATATTACATCCAAGCAGGTAGCAGCTTTGATTAAAACAGCGAGAACAATCTATGAAGTTCAGAAAGTTGCATTACTTTACTGTAAGGCAGGCTTACCGACAACATTTAACTTACAATATCAATATTGAAAGGATATACAAGGATCAGCCACAACATTAAAATCACAGACAAGTGAAGTGAATAACATTGCTCATATTGTTCCAATGTCACCTGTCAAGAGGTGGGATATATGAGGCAACAAGTGAACAGTCAGTTCTTCAAGTTGATGTGTTGGAAGCAGGAAAAATGGTCAAGCGTAAGGATCTGAGCGACTTTGACAAGTACCAAATTATAATGGCTCAATGACTGGGTCAGAGCATCTCCAAAACAGCAGGTCTTGTAGGGTGTTCCAGGTACGCAGTGGTTAGTACCTACCAGAAGTGGTCCAAGGAAGGACACCCGGTGACAGGATCATAGGCGCCCAGGGCTCATTGATGGCCGTGGGGAGTGAAGTCCAGCCCGTCTGGTCCGATCCCACAGAAGAGCTACTGCAGCACAAATTGCTGAAAAAGTTCATGCTGCTATGATAGAAAGGTGTCAGAACACACAGTGCATCACAGCTTGCTGTGTATGTGGCTGTGTAGCAGCAAACCAGTCAGTGTGCCCATGCTGATCCCTGTCCACTGCCAAAAGTGCCTACATCAGAACTGGACCATGGAGCAATGGAAGAAGGTGGCCTGGTCTGATGAATCACATTTTATTTGGTAAGAGATGGCACCAGCATGCACTATGGGAAGAAGGCAAGCTGACAGAGGCAGTGTGATGCTCTGGGCAATGTTCTCCTGAGAAACCTTGGGTCCTGGCATTCATGTGGATGTTACTTTGACATGTACCACCTCCCTAAACATTGTTACATTGTTGAAGGTCAAGCAAAACATTTTCAGGAATGGTTGTTTGAGGACATGACCAGGAGTTCAAGGTGTTCAATTCAACTTGGCAGCCAAATTTCCCAGATCTCAATCCGATCGAGCATCTGTGGGATGTTCTGGAACAACAAGCCTGATCCATGGAGGCCCCACCTCACAACTTCCAGGACTTAAAGGATCTGCTGCTAACATTTGGTGCCAGATACCACGGGTAACCTTCAGAGCTCTTGTTGGGTCCATGCCTCCACAGGCCAGAGCTGTTTTGGTGGCACAAGGGGGAGCTACACTATATTAGGCAGGTGGCTTTAATGTTGTGGATGATCTGTGTATTGGGCAGCCCTACTGGACATATTTTTGATTAGTTAAAATCCGCCCTTCAGTTATTGGAATATCCAATTGACTGTAGACATTTAAGATCTCTCCAGACTGTATTGACTAAATGACAAAAAGCTTAATGACAGCTACCTTGTCCTGAGCAGGAGGCTCCCTGGCTCGAGTTGTTGCTGTTACTTCTCCATGTGGCCTGGAGAAGTCCAGCCTTCCCAGGCTGCTGCTGGCCAGCAGCTCCCTGAGCCTCTGGTAATCTGGACGCTCCTGGTACCGCAGAGACCTGACGCAGTCCAGAAATCTGGCAATTTCCTCTGGAGTGGAGCATGAAGAAAAAGCAAAAAAAAAAAAAGCTTTAAAAGGAAGCAGTGTCCATTCGGGTGACATTTAAATGGTGAACCATAAACACATAATCACATATAATTTATAGATTTTCCAGTCAATCCACAAGAAGTACTGACAGTTCATTGACTGGAAGTTCCTTCATTCGAGATCAACTCTCCTTTTGAGTTAATAAAAAAGGCCGAACACTTGTGTTGATTGATCTCCATCGGTAGAGAACCTTTATTTTTAATTTTTTATTATTAAATAATTATATAAAGTCTAAGATTTGTTAGTACCTCTGGTTTGATCGTATACTTTCACAAATTTATATTTTAATTCAGTCTGCACGGGCAAATTGCGGGATAGCTCTAGTCGATGAACCAATTCTATTGTAGTGTTTAATGCCATTGAACATATCAACCGTGTATGGCTTAAATAGGACCTCAAAATGTAAACATGCAGAGCGGGTCTTGGACTGACATAGCGGTATTATATGTTAGCTTGGTTCCAAACAAATTCGGAAGCTTAAAAACAGTCATGTAGTATATGGAATGAACGAACAAATGAATGTCTACGTTTGGAATATAATCATGTAAGATATATAAACACTTTCCTTTTGCAGGTGCTTTAAATGTAAATGTAATTTTCCCATATTTTTCTAACATTAAATAGAGTAAAGATTTTGTTTATTTGTTAGAGACCCTAAATTGAGCTCCTAATATATAATTTGATCCGTTCAGAAGAATGTCCAAATAAACTACTTCATCCAACTATTTTGCTGAGTCATGTCTGCCATCTGCCATCTTTGCATAAACCCAAACACGTGTATACCTCGCACGTCTGGATGCAAACGGGAAGAAATATGGAGCGCTGCCTGCATGTAACAAGCCGGACAACAAACATAACACTTTTCCGTTACAAGCTGGACATTTGCACAAAAATATGACCTAAGAGACAGCCACATTGCAGATGTGCGAGCTCGAATGCTACATGCAGTATGCCAACAAAATAAATATTTGAAAGAGCCCTCAAGAGGCGAGAAAAGACGGTACAGGATGTTGAAGGTTCGTAAAGCAGCTTTAAAAGGGTTAGCTGTTTTTTTTTTTTTTGACCTTGTACTTTTGTGTGCACATATGCTAAGAATCCATTTTAAAGTGAATCATTAAAAAAAAAAAAGAAGCATGTTCATTGTTTCAGCATTAAAAGCAGGGACTCATCGCAAGGTACTCTAGTTTCTAAAACACTGCGTGAACAGTCCACAATCCTGTCAAGGCGTGCCATGGTGGGGATGCTGATCTACTGTAGGATCAAATTTGTACCTTACACCAACACTATGGGAGCCTATGTTCCCAAGGTCCTATATTGCCCTAAACATATGTTCCCTCAACATACAAAGAACATTGTCCATACCACTGGTATATTAAACATACATAATCTTAATTAGCAAAAAACGTAATTATTAACGTCATACATCTGTATTATTGTTCACTGTAACGTACGACAAACGTGTTTCAATAACACTACCTTTGAAAGCCACTTCCATAAACCCTATATCAGATATTCACTGAACACATACTATCAGATTATGCATTTTTGACATTTTTTGGAAATTTTGACGACTGCATCTACTTACAACTAATCCAGGATATGAGTAGCGATAGTCGCGAAAATTTGTACCGACTGCTCCAAGATACGACCGTGGAAATTTGCAGTTGGCGCGTCGGCAGCCAGTCAGCAGTCAGTCAGCAGGCGGCCTGCATCGTGTGTGCATGTAGTTCGTGGCTTATCGATATTTCTTTTCATATTTACTGTGTTTGTGCTGTGTGTTTTGTTTATTTTCACCCTTCATGATTTCATAATTCATAGGGGAAAAATTGCTTCGAAATACGACTGTTGTAACATACGACCGTTCTTATAGAATGAATCACAGTTGTAGGTCGAGGTACCACTGTATACTATAGTTATATAGCCTGGGAACCAGGCACACCTGCAGCTCATGTTTCATTTGCTCTGGCAGATACATCTGGCCGTCCTCCCATTCAAACAGATTTCCACCGACCTTGCCGGCGTCGGGCCAGTCACAACCGTTTATCTAATATGGGGGCGAGTTTGATAAGACGCCCATGCAGAGGAGCATCGTTGACGCACCTTACAAAGATGGCTGCTGCTGACCTGGAACGCTCTGTTGAATCTGCTATTGCAACAGTATTAAACAAACTGGACGTGTATCTTCTCTAAAAAACTTTTGTTGATAATATAGATGCTGTAATTCTGACAGAATTTGGTAAAAGTTTAATTTACCAACTCACTTGCTCAGTGCCACATCACATTTTGTTGCTCTGATTAGTTGTAGGTCTATCCAATTGCGTGCAAACGCCCCTTGGAAATTTAAAATGAACCGAGAGATTTCAGACTAGGAAGCATTTTGATTGGTCTAGCGATGCCGGGCTAATAGTAATAAACATAATTCCTCTTTTTATGTTGCGGCAACATGGGGCTGTTTTCAGTTTGAAAAAATTACATTGAGGGAACTTAGGGTTCTCGGAACACAGGGTGGACCCCGACTCAATCCAAGAACTGCATTCATTAGTCAAAAAGATGGGCTGAGCACTCGAATGGGTAGGTCAGTTCTGCATCGGGCTATTTTATTAGGCTTCAGCAAGCTTTTTGCATATTATTACAAGCAAAAGTATTGCCTTCAAATGGCTTTTAGAAAAAAAATATTAAGGCATCAACAATCATAGAACTGTCAGGGTCAGGTGAGATCCAGAAGACGTCTGATAGCAGGGCTGAGCATCTGGGATTACCTAGGGAAACATTAGGAGTTGTAAACAAACTACAACTTTTGAGGCATGACTACTACAATCCATACCATCATCACTTATTTCTTTCGATCTTACTCCCCTACCTCATTTTGTTTCCCATTTCAATATATGGATGAGGAAGTACACGTTCAGGTACAAATGACAACACAGCACCAAAGGTTGGAGTTCTCTCCCCAACCACAACAGAGGCTACAGGTCACCTAGGGAAAGCACCATATCTCCTTCCAATCCAGTGCATTACATGCAGATGGGAGAAATAGTTCACTCAAAGACACGACCAGATGAGGGTCGAAGACCATCTTCCGCTTAGCTGACAGCAGTATCCACAGCTTCAGTCGTCAATTCCTCTCATCCGTTTGTTTACATCCCAATTGAACTAATATCATTGGCGGACTTCGAGTCAGGTGACGCTAGAACAAGTTTTTCAATTGATTTGCGGTATTGTTCTCCCTAGCATTTGCCTAATCAATCTATAAAAATATTTTGTTTACATGGAAAAAAAAAACCCTACTCTTTCGCTGAGGATGGATCGTTTCAAGCAGACCCTTCAGTCCACTGCCTAAAGAAAAGTATTTAGCTTCTCTTCCCTTTGATATCGAAGGTACCGAAAAGTGCAATACCCTAACCACACCCACGTCATGGTGTCCTTAAAGGTCCCCAAAGACCAGATAATGGAAGTGGAGATGCATCTCAGCCTCCGGAACATTTGATGTGTTCAGGGCAACAGACGTGCTTTGTGCAGAGTTACTTTACACATTAAAACCTCACGACAACATCACGAACAGGCCAGAAAAGGTATATAAAACTCGCCACGTTCACTCCTGGTTGATGCATGCCCCGTGTCTTATCTGCGGCTAGCAGCCAGGGGCCCATCAGATAAAGGGCACCGGGCCCACGCGATACATCACACACTTAGCCATCTCACAGGTGTGACCTCTCTTTTTAGGAAGAGGGCCGATAAGCCGGAAAACTTTTAAAAGGCATTTCGACCGGGGCGATTAACAAACAGCAAAAAATTCATTTTGCAAGGTTTGACTTCTGTAGCGAGCTCTGCCACCCTGTGTGTGCTCGCCTGCTCAAAGTCTACACATAGTTCTACAAGCAGAACAAAAAAAGTTATTTTTTGTCAATCAGTGTGCATTACAAGAAGAGGATAAAACAGAATGCTTACAAAATGTACCAGGATAATAATTCACTGAGGAATTATAAATAAGGGAAATCATATATTTTTATGTGTGAATGGAACACTGCTCTCTGTGCGCCCCAATCGCCGTGCCCCGTTCCTCCAAATAAAACAACTAAAACCTGTGTGGGGACGGGGCATGGACGAACAGGGAACAACTTGTAGACCCGCAAAGATTATTTTTGCGCATTACGCATGGAGAGGGTGTGGTCAGGGAGAGAATCACAGAGAAAGTGTCCCCATTTTGCAAGGTTTCGTTCCATAAGGAGACTTAAATAACCTACATTTAAAGCAAAAACAGTTCTGGTGTGCCGGTGGGCACCCATCGCTAGGGCGCGCATCGCCAGTACCGTTGGAGAGGGAGACGGGTCACTGCGATGTGAAATTGTAATGCAAGACTTTTTAAGGACCTAGAGATAGTGCTCTTCACATTTGGTGAGCAATGGGAAATTTCACATTGCTCACCAAATGTGAAATAAGCAATTACTTATTGTGATGACAAGGTAAAATATTTGAAAAAGTTAAATGTTTCTTTATAAACAATTCTAAACATAGAGACAACAGTTTCCTTTCCCAGGAGCCAAAATACTAGCCAGGACGATGTTCTTTGGAGAACATACCTGTATCACTTCCGGTTATGAAGTGACGCCCACGTGTAACTACTGAACCGCTGAAGAGCTTCCTAACTTAACCTGATTTTGAATTACCAATTTAGATTGTTGGCACTGTGATATTATTCTTTTTTGGCTTTGACCCTCGACTCAGGGGCGGCCACGCCACCGGCACCTGCTTTGAAAGCAGCCCAGCACCCTCCTGGTTAAATCCCTCTCCATTTTTTCCTCATTTACTGCCAGAACTATGACAGGAAGAGGCCACGTGCCCAACTGCCTCCCCTTGCGGCTGCCTGCGTGAGCACCTTGTGTCGATTACGCACATTTTGGTATTTTTTAGTATTTATAGAGCTTATTGTGCGTAATCACCGGGTGTCATGACATTTCACTGCATATATGTATGAACGTATGTATATGTATGTGACAAATAATCTCTTGAACTTGAACTTGAACTGCTGTTCCAGTTTACCTGAACTTCATTAACTGTGTTTTTACGATACATGTTGCTTGTTTCTATGTTTGTTTTTTTCCATGTACATGTTGTTGTTTGGTTCTATGTTAATTTGTCTCACACGTGGTGGTTCTCCCCCTCTTGGAGTAGTGATTAGTTGTTTATAGACGCAAACATTGTAAAATAATTCACCAAAGAGGGGGGTTGGTGGTGGTTCTGTGTAACAAAAAAATGTGCTCATCATCCTACAGGTCGTCCACAGGACAGAGTGTTAGAATTAATAAAGTGTTGCATTGCAGGTTGAGACGTTGAACTCCACTTGCAGATTAACTCTGTCCTAGATGCAATGACACAAATACGCTGTGTTGTATGCCCTGCATGCTGACAGCACAGGTTAAACAAAAAGCAGGGGGATATGCGACTAAAGAAAGTTCAACTGCGAGTTGTTACACAATCGTTTTTATAGTGCTATTTAAATACATTAGTAATCCCAGATGTTGATATAGCACTGGATAATTTACACTCAATAATAACACCTTCAACTTAGTGGTTAACAAATATGCCCTGTTTAAAGAGCAAAGAACTAGAGATAGGTCTAGTCCTTGGCTCACCTCTGAACTGTCATCCTTATTCAAGTTAAAGAGAAATAAATTTAGTCAGTGAGGGAAGCTAAATCTGATTATTATTTTAAATACCAATATTTATGTGTTAATCAAATCCAGCTTAATTCTGGAAGGTAGTCAATTTGACTGAGAATGAAAATGCAATTTCCCTCCCCAAACGTGTGAATTCTGGTCAGTGTGTAATATCTGATCACAAAGAAACACAAAAACATATGCACAGCTTTTAACAAATATTTTGCTGAGGCCAGTAACCTATTTGAAAATGGGAGCACGGGATCTGTTAAATCTATGAGTAATCCAGAAAGGGATGTCTTTGTACATTCTGTCCCTCAGTTGGCCCTCAAGCTCCTGACTCCCAATGCAGCTACTGGAGCACTTCCTTCCAGTGACTGCAAGAAAGCAACTGGAGAAGACAGTCTGGACCCTTTCTTTATCCCGCTCTCTGCCTTGATGATTTCAGAATATATTACACATATTTTTAATTTATCCATTTCATCAGGTATAATTCCCTTAGTGAGAAAACTTGCTTACATTACTCCATTCTATAAAGGAGGAGATAATAGTTGCCTTAATGACAATCGTCCCATTTCTAAATTGTGCTGTCTGTCTAAAATACTTGAATCAATAGTAAACAATCAGCTCAAGACCTTTCTAGCCAGGTTTCAGGGCTAAACACAGAACCATCTCCGCAACATCTTTCATTTTAAATGATATTGTCATAGCAGTGTGCTGCTCAGTTCATCGACCTATCAAATGCCTTTGATACAGTTAATCATTCTCTGCTCTTACACAGACTGCTAAGGACTGGCTGTGATCATAATACTTGATGGTTCTAAAATGACCTCTCCAATAGACAGCAGTGCGTGAAAATGGGTAATGTTCAATCTGCATTTTTATGGATAACTAAAGGTGTCCCTCAAGGTTCGATTTTAGGACCAGTCACAATTTGTATCAATGATATTGTCCAGTCTTTTAATACCCGTAGTGTCTATCTGTACTCAGATGACACTATCTAATACTGTTGGGCTGACTCCATGCAATTGGCTATTGACAATCTGCAACTTTCTTTAAATGTTCTTCAAGAGGCATATATCAATCTCAAACTTGAGATATATATATATGCTATTCACAAGAGCAAAGGAAATCAATTATAGCAAAGTTCATATTAGCACTTTACATGGTACAGCTATGGTAAGAGTCCCACACTATAAATATTGAGACATCTGGATCAATAATAAACTCACTTTTAAAGTTCATATTGATAAACTGGTTGAAAAGTTGTGGCTGAAACTCGGCTTTCTTTTTGAAATAGAGACCGCTTTCCCATGTGTAGGAGAAAAATAATTGTTGAAACTGTATTACTTTCTGTCTTGGATTATGGTGATGAAATATACAGACATGCTGCTGTTACCACCCTTAAACCCTTAGATGCTATATATCACTCTGCTCTTTGATTTATTATTGGTGATGCCTATAGTACCCATCATTGTACTCTCGACTCTCTCAATGCTTTTAATTTGTGCTCTGGACTCATGGAATAAATATTGATTCCTTGATACCATTGGGACATTTTTGAAATATGCTTACAAATCTAATTGTTTTAGAATGTAATTGTTTTAACTCTGGAGTGTTTTGACCAATGTTGATGTTTGTGTCGTTATTGTCTTCTAGATTTTTTAACTTTAGTAACTAACCCGAGAACTCAATAAAGTGAGAAATGTGCATCAGGACTGGACCCCAACAAGCCCTTTGTGGCATTATTATTATTACAAACATTTCATTTTTCCCAAATATGTTTGACTCTATACTAATTATGTATGCAGAGGTCAAAATGTTGTGCATCGACTGCATGACAATCTACTGGCTGATAAAGAGTATGTGTAAGTTCCTGCAAACAGGATGCGATGACACAGCACAACCTTCACTTTACCTGTAGATGCTCCACTGGTAGAGAGCTGCTGGACCGAGCCAGGCAGGTTATCCATCAGCCTGGGAACAACAGAGGGATGTGTGATAAAAAAGGTAAAAAGGGATGGAATCAAGAGAATAAAGGACAAAATGAGAGAGAGGAAGACAGAGAGAGAGAGAGACCTGAGAGGTAGATTACCGAACATGGAAAGAATGTGCCGTTAAGAGGGGGGCTGAATTCAAGCCAAAACAAACAGCTCTACAGGCCATATTAGTTCTCTCGGCTGAAGAGGATTAACATGGCCAAAAAGGTTTTTCTCTCCACTGCCAGAACACAAAAAAGGGGCAGAACTCTGTTGGAGGAGGCCATCAATGGAAGGGAAATATAGGAAGCTGCTGTAGCGTTTATAGCGGAGGAGAGAGGCATCGAGCCCACATCATGCAATATTACAACACTGAATGTGTGGTGTGGGGAGGGTGTGGTTTGAGCAACCACACCTGACCTGGATCTAGGTAATTGGTGGATCCAGGATCAGAGTGGCTGCATACCTGTTGCTCGGTCTAATGAGCAACAGGTAAAACCCCATCCCCACACACGCTCAGGAGAGGAGCCAGACATCTATCTGCTCCTGGGCTGATTCCAACTGGCCCACTCTCTACAGTACAATAAACCGGTGTTTACAGCCCCGTTGTCTGTGTCTGAGTACAGGAGGTCCCTGAACACGCCACTTGGGTGGCGCGTGGTAGGCGAAAGTGCCACAGAATGTTATAATACATATAACATTCTGATTATCACACTTACAATGATATAATGTGAACATAACTCAGAATTGCAGTAGAGCTTTTTCTCCTCTAGACAGCGGTGCACCGTACATGCCTTGAATCACTACTTATCCATTGTCCCGGGACAGTGGAAAGGATCCACTTAACGGTCTAGACAGCGGTGTAGACAGATATTTATTTTCGTTTGATTCCTACTTGTATGAAACTAATTTATTTTAAACAACTAAGGGAAGGTCACGATAATTGTAATGAAATTAACAAAACAAAAAACCTGTGTCCCATGCTAAATCATGCACATCTCCCCGTTGCGTTCCGGAGCTATGGGACTTACAATTGCGTAAAAACTGGATGTTTTTGTACATATACTTGTAAATAATAAATCTTGTTTTTATGTGGAGGAAATGAGTTGAGTAGGCGGTCTTACAATGTGGCCCAGGATACATTCACATTTACACTGCTAAAAGAATGTGGCCATATGGGACCTCGGAATGTGGTCTGAGCGATCGGATCTTAAACAGCATTGAGGACACATTGGGTGCATTTACACCTGGCATTAGAGCTGTCTACTTGTGATCATCACCAAAGACGCATATAACAGCGGAAATAAATAATGCCACACGATAAATAGAAGGCCTTCAAATAGACCCTGTGATCGGTATTGGCCGATACTGCTTCCAGCGATCGCCCCCAAACACCCTAATCGGAGCACTCTTACCCCTGGGCCACACCAGAAGCGACATACTGTACTCAGTGACATGTCAGCAACGAGAAATCGTTGCGTCATTTGACGATTCGGCAATTTTTTACGGGTCCGTCTTCACTCCCTCTACTCCCTAACGCCCTCACTCCCTAACGCGCTCGCGTAAGCAGCTTTCTCGAGACTTTAAACTTCAAATTGTGAAACTTTTCAACTGTCAATGGGTAAGTATATCTTTGCTTTCATTTTCAACCCTTTTATTTTCATTTTATTCGCATTTGGAGTATGTTTATTGATGTTGTTTGATTAGTTCATGAGTTTAGCGTTTATTGTTTAAATTTCACACAACAGCTTCTGACTTGGATAAAACACATTTTATCGGTAGAATTAATAAAAATCTTTAAATACATTGCTGCTATTGACAGGAGTAAGGCGGTACCGTTTGGTACCGGAGATTTCCACAATATATATGTGTATGTGTATGTGTGTATATATATATATATATATATATATATATATATATATATATATATATATATATATATATATATATATGTGTGTTTGTGTGTGTGTGTGTGTTTATTGAGCCATTTCTGTAATAAGTGTTTGATTTTTTTTTTTTAATCAGTTATTTGCAGTTTTATTATAAAATGAAAAACATGCAATGTTTATATTATTGTACATTTAATAAATCATTAATAGCTAAATACCTTGTAAATAAATTGACAGATTTCTGTCAAAGTATTGTTTGACAAGTCAGTGTCACTACAGCCCACATAGTTGACTCCAAGTAGCAAATAAACCGTCCCGCTTCCGTGTTGCCGACAGGTACGGTATACCAGACTAATCACGGTTATTAAACAACTTCCCAAGTATGAAGTAAACTCTAAAGTCTATTCCTGGGTATTATACTTGTTTTCCTGCTGAAATGTGGGGGAAAATATATCAATTTGTTAATTTAACTCAGTAGTCCACGTTAGGGCCGCACATTAGCAATTTTATATATGCGGTTGATGCATACCAGGCTTGGTAATTAAATATTTACTCTCAATACATCTTTTGAAGGGACCTCCATGAGAATCTACGCTCCAGCCTGAAAGAATAGTGCGGAGGCATAAAAAACTGAGGGTTTAGGAGCTCCGCTCTTTCGCGACGCTCGCGCTTTTGTGGCGATGACGTTTCTGCTTGGTGTGACCTTTCATATTGATTAACATGGCAGCGTATCTTGAGTGTTGCCGCGACGCTGACGTGTCGTTTCTGGTGTGGCCCAGGGGTAAGTTTATGTACGTTCTTGAACCCCTGCCAGCTCAGAGGTCCTTCCTCATTCTGCCACTTTTATCCATCACTGGCAAATACTTAAAGTAAAGTGTACACGCAAGTTATAATTCCATAGAAATACAAGTTACAAGTTACAGAAATACAGTTTTCAAGGTTAAAGTCGGTGAAAGCAACTGGAGGCAGTCCAAGTACAACAAGTTGCCAATAGGTGGTAAACAGTCCAAGGTGAACGATCTGAAGGGTATCAAAATACGGCAGCAAAATACCACAGGATGCTGAAATGTGATGTATACCGAACAGAATATTCTTCTTTTAGTAAAGGGGGAGGTTGCAAGGGGGGAGTTTTATTTTTAAACAGTGGGAAGCCACACAAAAAATACAATATTCTATCAATGAAATTTCATTAGATTAAGGATTTTGACAATATATGCTAAGAATTAAATGGAAGTTTGTTCTGTTAATCTATATAGAAATTTTAAGTACAAGTAATATCAACTCAAAAAAAGATCCCTAATATTTATGGCCTTGTGTAGTGATACATTCTAGGTTTCACAACACTGCTTCAGAAATAGTCAATAACTTACTAACTACAAACTGACTGTTAAAATTGTGTAAATTACAGTATTTCTCAGTGTGTCAGGTTCCCCTTACATGGTCTTGGCCTCGTGCACTTGTGTGGGACTCTTAAGGACGGAGTCCCAGGGCAGCGTCCCACACAGCCAGTGGAGCAAACAGAATCCCAAAATCTGGAGGTCGCCACGTCTGGAGGGAGCTATAGAGGAAGAGGAGAGAGGCAAGGTGGTGGTCTGGAAGATCCGATTAAAGACTAAACAAATCCGCTAAACAAATAGCTGTGGTACACGTCTGGGAAAAAAAATAATTTTAAGTTGTCTACAGGTATTATCCATAATGATAGAGAAATTAAGGAATATTTTAGTAAAATTTTCAATTGGCTGTCTGAATGTTAAGATCTGATTTCAAAATGTTGCTGATTTGGAGAGATTACTTTAAAAAAGTCTTATTCTAATCTATAGCAGTCCAGGCAGAGCCAAAAACAGCAAGGGCCCAAGTCTATTACACAGACCAGGTTAAAAACCAAGACTTGTTTTACATCGTGCTTCCAAACATTATATCAGTTGGCCTAACCATTCAAGTATATTCCACTTTTGTCTCGTACGTTCACCTGCTTTGATTCATGGTCCATAATACAGTTCTTAAAATGTTTACATTGTAATGGTTTAATCTGTTTCTTTATACAAAGGGAAATACCAACTTTGACAACAGAAATTTCACATCCACATGTTTCACCGTTAAAATATTATTTTTGCAAATTTTAAACTGTCTTCAAAAAAGAAATGATTGAGTGGCAGTGTGAGGGGGAGCAGAGGATGTTTATGTGACACATACCTCCTCAGACTAAAAGGTACAATATGGATTCAGGGAGAAGACATGTTGGGTCAGTTCCCTCCGTGGTGGAGCTTATTGTCAGAAACTCATTCCCTGTGGCCTCTGATACGATCCAGCCGACAGTGTAGCAGCTGAAGAGTTGCTAAGCACATGTTTGTTTCTTTCTCCCCACGGTCAGCAAGCTGAGCAGAAAGCCATACGGATCCACTGTCCAAATCACCACTGCATTACTGAAGTCAATAATAGATAATTGTGGAGCACTGCATGCGTTGATATACAGTATGTAGGACATCCGTGGAGTCACTTCACTTGACTATTATTTTCAATTGGTCAACGCATTTTACTTCTAGTTTATGGATAGACAAAGATTGATACAACCCTCCAGTGTTAAATTCTAGTGTAAAGCTTCAAGGCTACTGGAAAGCCACTACTTTTTTTAAATGCAGTTTATTGATCATTGATTTAATGAAGGTCATTCTCTGTTTTTTCTTCTTTTTTTTTTTACTTGTGCTGTCAGCGTGCTAGGCATACAGTATAACACAGTATTTGTATTTGCCATTGCATTTAGCACAGAGTTAGTCTGCAACTTCTCAACATGCAATACCACTTTTTATTCATTCTTCAAATCATCAAGAACTGATTGCAACAACATTGTCCTGTGGGATGACAAGGGCACAACTTTTTGTCACACATAACCGCCACCAATCCCCCTCTTTGGAGAACGGTATTATTATGTTTTGGTATATATATATATATATATATATATATATATATATATATATATATATATATATATATATATATATATTTGTTTTTATATATTTTGATTGATTGGAAAATTCAGTATAACTATCTGTAGGTACAAGAATAGTGAGATGAGTGATTTCGGAGACTGTATATTTTTCTCAGTAATTGGTTTTTGACTATTCTGCTGGAACATCATGTAGTTATCAAAGTATCTTCATATTGAACCTAAAATATGCTAGTCAGGTCAAGGATCATCCTATTTCAGATTTGGACGCTGGAATAGTACAGACACACTCTGATCTGAATGTTAATAACAAGTAAGAAATATTTAGTACAAGGAAATGTACCAATGGGTACATCCCACAAGAAATTACACTAGTTTGATAGTCGGTGCTTTAAGCAGATCTCTTTATGAACCACCTAAGCAAATGTGCATGCATGCACACACTTTATCAATACTCGTAGCCCAAGTCCATTCAAAATGTGTAGCCAGCGGAGTTTTAACAGGCTCAATAATGCAATGGCCACAGCGTGTCCATTGAGAAAGTATGCATTGACTGGCATCGCCAGACTGATCTCCTCCCTGAGCATTGGTCAGAATTGATCCTCCCCAGCCAATGGGCCAGTTTAAAGGAGAGGCACGACTGCTGCTGATGAGGAACAGATTAAATGTGATGGGATTGTAGCAATGTCTCACTGGTGCTGAGATATAGTGCTGTTGAAATAACTCAATCAAGATTTAGGGAATGCAAGGAAACTGTTAAATTAACATGACATCCATTTACAGTGAGTCATGACATGGAGGGGATCCTTAGCTGTTGAGTTTGGATCGAGGCATTGTGAAAAACCACCACTGTCCATTGAGAAAGACAGCTGATGCTTAACAGTGACGTTAAAACACACAAAGGAGCAGTAAGATCTTGATGGTGACAGTGATTGTAGCCTTGATCAGGGCAGGCCCGCCAGAATTTGTTTTTTTTGCCTAGTTTAAAATATATGACTTGAGCATTATAACTGGGCGTCTCTCATTTACATTTGAATTTTATTATTGATTTCTTATTTTATTAAGCCACACTACATTCACAACTGGCATTATTTCCTCCAACTGAAAATTGATCTTAACTGTGCAAACGGCAGATGGTTGCACTCAATGCTCTTGTACCAACCACAAAATTGGCTCATTCCCAAGGAAATTACATTATTGTATGATTTTTAAGATATTTTTCACAACAGCAAGTGGAGTAAGAGAAACTTATATGCAACAATGAAGGAGAATCCTGATTTCTTTGTAGCAGTTGTTATTGCAGGTCTGTTCAATGACAGTTGTCCAGAGGTCCCAGAGAACAGCACTGAGAAGGGTTTATAATTACTTTAGCTTTTTATTTTTTTTTTTATCACCAATGTAACAACCTGATGATGGTTTAAAAGATATGCAATGAGTCTTGGGTGCATATACACCTGACTTACATTTACCAAATCATGTTAATAACAACTGTAAATTATGTACAGATGGAGCACAAAGACTCTCCACAGGAAGACTTCAGATAGGAGTGTCTACTCTTCTGTTGAACAGTCGATTTTATACGGCAATTGTACTTAAATGAATTACTATCAGACAAGGTGGACACAAAAAACTGCACCTGGAAGAGACAAGTGTATTAAGTGGCAGCTAAACATAAACACTTATTATCAAGTTGTTGCACTACTCTGAGCCTCAACAACTTTGAATATATGCTTCTTTGTTCCGAAACCTAACTGCTTGCCCAAGTGGGTGTTTAAGTATGCATTAAATCAGCATTATGTTGAGGTGTCGGATTGTTGTAATAATTACAGAGCACTCCATTGCTATTGAGAGCAAGCTGAATGAGAAAACCGATGAAAAATACATGGGCCACCGGCACAGTAAAAGTGGTGATTCTTATGGCACCGTAATAGAGTAACAATTAAAAAGATCAACAACTACATTACATATGTGCTCTGAGCACGTTTCTCACTGTTCAAAACAACGTTTTGTCCATTTTCCCTACTGTGTTGGATGCCATTGCTTGAGAAATTGCATAGGCCGCATGTCGGCATGTAGTAGTGTGTGTGCATGCTCAAATAGCTCTCAAAAATAACTGTCTGTAGGAATAGCACAAAAACACACATTTTATACCTACCTTGAACACACACACACACACACACACAGACAGACAGACAGACAGACAGACAGACAGACAGACACACAGACACACAGACACACAGACACACAGACACACAGACAGACACACAGACACACAGACAGACACACACACACACACTAATAATCTCCTATTGTTATTCAGATTCCCCAAAGCGTGCTACCGTCACACCCTTAACCCCTTTCCTTTGGCATCTCGTCATGGCAAGGCGTCGCTGGTCCACCGGCCGCCCACCTAACAGTAGTAATTACACCATTTAGCTCTGGGTTCAACTGCTCGCCACTCTAGAGTTGTGTTGGCCAATCTCACCATGGCAACCTGTCATCATGTGCACGAGGACTGGTGGCACGAGGCCAGGGAGGACGCAGAGGGTCCTTGTTGTCAAGTCATAATCTGCATCCACAACTAAGGATTCCTCTCTGACCCTTTCTTTAAATCAAGGTCTGAAGTTAAAAGTACCCAAAAAGGTTAAACTTTTTGGTCAAGTAGTAATTGTGTTCTAGCTGAAAATTACCTCAATTCTGTGATTAAAAGGATGATAGCAGGGAAAAGGTTAAGGAGACCGAGTCAATTCAAGAGACAGAGAAAGAGACAATAGTCCACTATTGCATTTCTACGTCAGTTTTGGTAAGGGAAGAATAAACTGGTGTTTGTGTGGGTGCTTTGTTTGAACTTGCACCAATGACATTCTCCTTGCCAGGCTACAATAAGAACAGTACAGAAACGGACAGATGCTCACACTCCCAACATTTACCTACAACAATACCACAGCAGAAAAGCCCTTTAGCACTGGGAAACATTTTATAATCCCAGAAAAAATAGGGAATTATAAATAAAAAATTCCACATTTGAAAACCTACTTTTTTAATGACCGTTCGGACTTACGAATGCTGTATACGTATGCTGTATACAATACCGCGGTGTATTGTAGGCAGCGGGGCGTCTCAGCATCAAGCATCTCATCGTGCATCACCCATTATACACTATCACCGCAATCACCATGCCCCCTTACCATGAAATAACACGGGTCCTCGCTTATCGACCAATTCACTTAACGGCCTGGTTGCAGGAACGGAACTCGGTCGTTTAGTGAGGAGTACCTGTACTGAACTATCGTGATCCCAAGCCACATCAACATATGCATATGCTGCATAACCAAGATCATGAGCTTGGTTTCAGAAATGCTGTGGACACAATGAAGGTGAAGCCTGGGAATACTTTCCCCAGGAGATAATATACAATTTATAATAGACTATTTTAGAGACAGCAACCCCACCAGCAACTGCTCCTCCCACCCTCAATATCCCCATCTGTCCCAGACATTATCCATGCATAACATTATCCATTAGCTAAATAACATTGAACTCCATTTGATCTTTATGGCTCAACTTCCACGGCATTGTTCAAAAGGGACCTTTATGGAAGAGTAGCATAGAAGCAGCCATAGCTGATAAAAAAAATCCTTGCCAATAAAGAATTTATGATACATTAAAATATAGAAAGTCTTCTGGTCTGGGGAGTGGAACTTGGGACTTTTTGGCTTGGACACCAAGCGGTATGTGTGGTGTTGCCATAACACTGCCCATAGGCCAGGTAACATTATCCCCAGTATGAGATATGGTGGCGGTAGCATCATGCCATATGGATGCTTTTCAGCAGCAGGGACTGGCAATCTGGTCAGGATTGATGGGGAGGTGAATGGTGAACAGGACAGAGAGAGTGATCCTGGAAATCTACGCACCTGTGCCAGAAAGCTTCAATTTAAGAAGTTGGTCTATCAGCCAGACAACGACCAAAGGCACACTGCCAGAGCAAAGCTAGAGTGGCTTAAGATAAAGAAAATTAATGTCCTTGAGTGGCCCTGACAGAATCTTGACCTTAACCCCACACATACGGGCAGAATTTCTATTAAACGTTTTTTATTGAAAGCGGGAAGGGACAAAAATTGGATTTTGGAAACTAAAGGGGCACAAACCCCCAAAAGGTCCTGGTGGAGACGATGCACTCCATATCCTTCAAGACCTGTAAATTGCGATTTGGGGCCCCCATGGATCGGGCTTAGTGTTCCAGCGCATCCGACAGATCAATTGGATTGAGATCTGGGAAATTTGGAGGCCAAGTCAACCCCTGAAACTCTTTGTCATGTTTCTCAAACCATTCCTGAACATTTTTGCGGTACGGTAGGGCACATTACCCAACCGAAAGAGGCCACTGCCATTAAGGAATACCGTTGCCATGAAGGGGTGAACTTGATCTGCAATAACTTTTAGGTAGGTGGTACATGTCAGTAGCATCCACATGAATGCTAGGACCCAAGGTTTCCAACAGGACATTGCCCAGAGCATCACATTGCCTCTGCCGGCTGCCTTCCTCCCATGGTGCATCCTGGTGCCATTTCTTCCCCAGGTATGTGCAGGCGCTTTTGGCGGTGCACAGGGGTCAGCATGGACACTCTGCTTGGTCTGTTGCCACACGGCCCCATACACAGCAAGCTGTGATGCACTGTGTGTACTGACACCTTTCTATCATAGACAGCACTAACTTTTTCAGTTGTATCGGACCAGACGGGCTAGCTTTCGCTCCCCACACGCATCAACGAGCCTTGACCCTGTCGCCAGTTCACTGGTTGTCTTTCCTTGGACCGCTTCTGGTAGGTACTAACCAGAAGCGGTCCAACTGCCGTTTTGGAGATGCTCTGACCCAGTCGTCTCGCCATCACAATTCGGCCCTTGTCAAAGTCGCTCAAATCCTTACGCTTGCCTTTTTCCTGCATCAACTTTAAGAACTGACTGTTCACTTGATCCCTAATATATCCCAACCGCTGACAGGTGCCACTGGAACGAGATGAGCAATATTATTCAAGTCACCTGTCCGTGGTTTCAATGTTGTGGCTGATCGATGTAACTCTCAATCCTTCCTCCCTTTTCTATAAAAACAATTCATTAAATGTAACTTCTGCCCCCTTTCTAGTGATAATTATGGCTACTCCTCTACCCCCCGTTGACAATATTGATATCAACTCCAGCGCAGTGATTATGTTTTCCGGGCCATGCATACTGGATATTTACCTTGGGGGGGGGGGGGGGGGGGGGGGGGTAATCGATGGTCAATGAAAAGCAGGAAAATGTAAGCAATTTGCGACTTAATGTGTTCCCAATATCAGCCGAAGGAGGCAGAGGGCAGTAGGATGGAGAGACTGTTCACATGTATTGACAAAAACAGGGATTTCAAGGGAAATAGGGAGACTTTCATCCAAGATCGGTCCAAAATAAAAAACAGAAATATTTAAGCATGCTGTACTTAGAGGTCACATGTACGGTTGAAATAAACCCCCTGGGGAGGGGGTGGGGGTCATGTTTTTCATTTTCAAACTTATTTTTGAGATTCCACGAGTTGGGTTTACTTGTCCATACACTGGACAAGTATTGGCACCCGTGCCAATTAAAAAAAAAAAAACAGTAACACACAATTGTTTTAAAATAAGTTGAAATTTACAAATGTATTTAGTCTCAATTCTGTATTTCACTGTTAATAATACAGAAACGTTTTTCATTCAGATCTTAACATACTGTATCCTTTTAAGTCATAAAATAAAGAGAAATGGCGTTGACAAATATTGACACCCTAGATTTAATTGGTAGCACAACCTTGGGAGAAAATAACTGCTGTCAAGCAATTCCTATAGACTTACACCTATACACCTCTCTACCGGCGGTTTTGCACACTCTTCTTTTGTAAACTGCTCCAGTTCTCTCAGATTTGAAGGGGGCCTTCTTCCAACTGCTGTTTTTAGATCTCTCCACATGTGTTCAATGGGATTTAGATATAGAGTCATTGCTGGCATCTTTAGAACTGTCCAGCGTTTTGTTTTGAACCATTCCTGGGTGCTTTTTGATGTGTCCTTTGGGTCATTGTCCTGCTGAAGGACCCATGAACTTGGTAATCTTCCAATTTCATGATGCCACACACAGATTTATAACAAGAGGCCGGCGGGCCATTGAGAGAAAATATCCCCCCCTCCTTCTGACTCCCACAGTAAGACAATGATCATGGAAGATCAAAGTAATTTAATAGTTGGAGCTGGCCGAGAGAGCAGACACAGCAATCTCTGGCCGTTTTCCCCTGAACCCTTGGCTGGATCAGTGAGTGCCGGCCATTTGGCCCAGGAGATTTACATGACCTGAAGTCTGTTTCCTTAAAAGGGAGACCAGGCTGAAAATGTATCTTAATCAATGTGTAACCACAATAACATTTTTCATTAGGTCATTGTGCAAAGAACGATACCACTCCCGACTTTGGGGGATGAATAATAACAAATTTATATGTTTGACCTCCCCCGAAACTGTCAGACTAATGGCCATCCAAGGAGGTCACTTCCGGTCCCACCCCCTCGGACTACATAAAACCCCCAGAATACCATTTCATCCGGCGCGATGGCAAGCCACCTGTCTTCCTTTGTTCTTTTTAAACCACGTTTTCCTAACCGCAGCCACGTCGCAGAGACCCTCAGGTACGCATCGTACCTTGAAAGCTTTTTCTCCCTTCTTCCCTCCCTTTAAACCTGGCTGGAGAACCACCGTTTAAAGATCCCCGCTTCCAGGTCGAATGACTGTTTTTGACCGAGTTCCTTTTCCTCCGTTGAAGGAACGTACCAGATCCCCCGAGGCCGCCGACACACCACCAACCCACTGCACGGTAAGCCCATCAATACACAAGAATCCCAGACCCTCCTTGACGTTCCGGATCAGACATCCCACGGGAATACTGAGCTTAGCCGATACATCGGAGCCGATACGGTGATCGAGACAAAGGCGAACCCAGTGAGCCTTGGAACCCCAGTAAAGCATGGCATAGTGATGTTGGGATAGCACGGCGATAATCTTTATTTTATTATTCCGTTTAGATAACGTAGTTGCACCTAAGAGTGCATTAAATACAATCCCTCTGTCACTCTCCCTCTTTTCATGGTAAGGACCTTTTCATTTCCCAAATGTGTGTTTCTGTCTTAACCCGATTTAACTTACCTTTTCCACCACAACCCCTTTACTAAATTAGAGAACTCCATTATTATAAACGAACATGCCCGTGCAGCCATAAACTAAATACATTTTCTGTGTTTTTCTACAAACTGGATGGTGTAGTTAGTTGAAACCGTTGTACCCTGTGTCTGGAGGTCAGCTTGAATCTTTTTTGCAGTTGTCCAAGGTCCCTTCTCAACCATTTGAACAATCATTCGCTCCAATCTTTGTTCAATGTTTCTCTTGCATTCACTTCCAGGAAGGTTGGCTACAGTTCCATGGGCCTTAAACTTCTTGATAACATTAAGCATGGTGGACACAGAGACATCAAGCTCTCTCCCTCTCCCTCTCTCTCTCTCTCTCTCTCTCTCTCTCTCTCTCTCTCTCTCCCTCTCTCTCTCTCTCTCCCTCTCTCCCCCCCTCCCTCTCCCTCCCCCTCCCTCTCCCAGATGTCTCAGTGGAATCATTACCTTGTTTGACCATTCAAACAATATTCAACGTTATCTGTTTTTTTTTCCCCAATACTGGCTTGTGTAGTGTGTGATGCTCAGCATGATTTATAGTCCCACATTCCAAAGAGCAAATGGGGTAAGCTCTCTCTGGCTGCCAACTCCCCATGTCACAATGATTGATAGTGTACAATGTTTGGAACAAGAGGGCTACCAAACATGATCTTTGAAGAAAAAATAAAAAATAAATCCTGCTTACGTTGTTCCATGTGGGATGCGGCATTATTCCCAGTCTGTGGAGAATCATATAGTGTGCACATCTACAACTAAAAACCAAGTGACTTATGACAGAGGGTTGTGAAGTGTGAGGCATAGTCCGGCATCAATTGTCTTAACAGTCATCTATTTAAGGTGTGTTCAACTATATAGGCGTTTTCCCACCAAACAGTTCTGGGGACTCCTTGAGGGGAACTGGGGAGGTCCCCCTAGAACTACATAACTGCAAGGGCCTCATCCTGAGGGGGGCATGGAGAGGGAGCGATTTTGCTGGTCTTCTAGCTCCTGTGTGTTACTTGCCATAGTGTGACTGACTCAGTCAGACGCCAATCAGCTTGAGCTAAACTTAGCATGTTGCTAACAGCTTCGGGTGGACTTCGCGCTTGTAAAATTATGTTCCACCATTACCCTCATCAATCTTCGCACATAGGCTACCGGGTATTCTCTGTACGACTACATGCTGTGTTATCATTATTTTCAAATAAAATAATTTTGTTATAAAACAAGATTTGGTCTTATTTTGGTCAAATATCCTTCCCAAAATGAGTCTTGAAAAAAAAAAGGGGGGGGGGGGGTTCGTCTTATAATACTAAACGTTTTTTAATTCAACACCAGCGTTCTGTAAATCATTTGTTAGCTAGTGAATAAAGTATCAACAAGACTGGCGTCAACTTCACAGCTTTGGGAAAGTTATATATTTCAAACTGATCAACTCTGTCGAACATGAATCAAGAGGAAAGACTTGTGCAGTGTAATCCCCATTGTACTTTGTTTCATCTATTTTGGATAGCTCACCAACTCCATTGTGGGCATCCAGACTGGTGTACTCGATGGTTCCATTGTGGCCCTTCTTGGGATTCTCTTTGTAGTCCTTGTGGACTCCATTAGGGCAGTACCTGTAGGATAGACCATAGTCCGCCAGAAAGACCTAGAACATACAATATACCACACATTGATAAAAATGTGTATGCATACATCAGTTGTGCCAACAATGAGGATCAAACCTTCCCTTAGAACTTTAATAAGACTTGGAGAACTTTTTTTAAATCACTGAAATATAATTTGACTCCAACAATCTCCCATGTGTTCATCTGTGCGTATTTGTTTCTGTTGTTCTAGCCTCCGATTTTTTTTATTTTTACTTTTACACACACTGATGAGCCATCACCATACAGAGACAACATACAAGTTACTTTGGGGAAAAAAAGGACACTTAAAAAATACTGTGCGGATAGATTACAGTAAGTTGTGCTCGTATTCACTTACGAACTAGTAGAGATGCAGCCCCACCTTGTCAGGGTCTCTGTGACCAAGCATTAGATTGGCGGCTTTGATGTCCGCGTGGACATATTCGTTGTCATGGATATACTCAAGCACATCCACCTGGCGAGAAAGAAGACGCAACAAGACAGACACACATACAAAAGATCTCTAATGAATAAGAAGAATAACAACTTCTTAGGAATTATTCAGAAGAGCAATTGCTAAAGGGCTGGACCATATCCACCATGACTGGACAAACTGGTTCAAAATTGTAAAGGACAACTTTAACGCAGTACCAGCTTGTGTCGTTAACCTCCATTACTTATCAACTCGGCTTGAGTGTACCTTTAAAGTGAAAATAAAATTGTGTTCTGAGTTTGTCACCCCACAGAAACATGTGTTCATGACAACCCAGTGGAGAGGAGAGTCTCTGCTTTGTGACATCGTTGGGGGGGCCGGGCGGGGTTACCCGGAGGCACACACGGGATCGGCGCAAAGACTGACCATGAGTCCACGGTCTCCCTGAAGACGCCTTTTACTCCAGGTGTCTATTCCTAAAACAGAATTTTATATGCGTTCTATATATGTGTTTATATAGTGTTGCCAAGTATGACCGCTCTACATCATTGAGACATGGTTTAGCCTCGGTGAGAAACAATTTAGCGGTTTAACGCCACAATTCAGTACTACATCGTTCAGTCTTTTCACATGTTTTCAGCAATTGCTTTCATTGTCATTTATTAGAGTGGCCATCCATCACTTTTACAAATGGAAAGTCATAGAACTTATTTGAATGCCACTGTTGTAGCGTCAATAAGATATCTACATTTGTCAATGCAATCTTCATGCTAAAGCTTTCCTCTATTCCCATCATACTACTGCATACAGTAATATATTATCTCATTGCAATTTCATTAATTCAACAGCGTTTAAGCAAATTAATGGAACATTTTTCCCTTATCCATGCAAGGCCCTTACGTCTAAACTGTATCAATGCAAATGGGACCATTTCACAGAGGTGTCATGGCAGGGACACACGTGTAGCTCATAACATAAAAATGGGATCTGTCCCATTTAGGTATGCCAGGGCTCCAGTATATACAATGTATGTCTACTTCAAATATTGGCTGTATTGTTCAACTGGCACACCTAAATTGTGCAGGCCCAGTATCAATGATATGAGGTGAACTATGTATAGGATCCATTGATCATTATGTGTGCATATACACACACACACACATATATATATACACACACACACATATATATATACACACACACATATATATATATATATATATATATATATATATATATATATATATATACACACACACATATATCTATCTATCTACACACACACACACACACACACACAGTGGTACTTTGACTTACAAGTTTAATTTGTTCCGTGACAGAGCTCGTAATTCAATCTGCTTGTATAGCAAATCAATTTCCCCCATTGAAATTAATTGAAATGCCATTAATCCGTTCCAGTCCCCCAAAAACCACCCCAATTTTTTTTATGTGTTTTTAAATAAGAAAAATGTATTTATAAATAACAAATATTGTATAAAAACATAATAAAACATAATAAAAGAGAATGTAAAGAAATAAACTGGTTTGATAAAGTGTATTTACCTTGGAGATCAGACGACTTGGACTAGCGGAAGATGCTGATGGAGGGTGGAGGAGATAGGCGGAGGAGGTTGAAGGAGTTCGTTTTGTGCTTTTTTTGGTCGCTTTCGTTTGGTGCTACAATTAACTGCTGAACTTAATTGCTACAAATTTATTTTTATTTTTTCACTTCACTTTCGCTTAACTTTAAAAGAAATTGCTTATTCCATCACATGCACACCTGGCTCATGTTTTTCTATGATTCATGCTTAAAATTCAATTGACATTATCCGCATCATTCTTCTCAGCACTTACTTTCTTAGGACCCATGGTTAGAAATATTTTTTTGGGGCAAAATAACTGCACAAAACGCACAAATCGCGAGCACACATATATATATATATATATATATATATATATATATATATGAGAAATAGGGTTGTTACGATTCAACTTTCAATTTTATTGTCAAGATTTGATTCTCCATTTAAACATATGTTGGTTTTTTCCCCCAGCACTGACGGCTATGCCATTCTTATGAAACTACACCCATTACACACAGTCAACAGCTCCCCTACAGCTCTGTTTTCATACCAGCCCAAGACCAAGTTGGAGCACTGTGGCTCTCTTCAGTTGACCTCCGCTGCCCTCGCAGACTTTCTGAAGGTCAATGCCAAGGCGGTCCATGGCCATGAAGCGGTACCTGAATGGAAAAGGCTGTTTTATTATGATGTTTTAGTCACAAACCCTTTATCGGTCATTTGCTAGAATGCTGCTAGAATAATCAAAATCCTAATTCATGGAGTTTGTATTATTTGGTAATTGCTTAATAGACATTACATTAACCGTGTCACAATTTGCAAATTAGAATGTAAGAATAAAATACTTTTGAAAAATCTTTAAAATAGAATAGTTATATAGTATGTTCTTAACTTATAGCAAAGAATTTCAGGTCTTTCAAGTTACTCTACCTCTCTTGTCCATGAAATGATTGTTCTTTCGGTAAAGAGCAATTTTTTTTGAATCCATCTTTTGAATACACCAAGTCCTGAATTGTGTGTGAACTTTTTAGTTGGATCACTTTTTGTCGCAATTGTAAATAAATTTGTGAACCTGTTTGAGAGAAATCAATGTATAAATAACTTAAACAATTATTTCATTACTATTAGCCCTGATTGTAGAGTACCTAGTTCCATTATGTTCGGCTAGCCCCGATCCCCAGTAGGATGGGATGCCCAAAAAGTTTAGCTTCTTGCTTCTTGTCCATGTCTGCACTGTTACAGAAAAGGGAAAGGAAAAAGTACTTGTTTCAGTAACATAAAAGTAATATTTATACATGTACAATCAATTGGACTACTGTATTTCTTTTGTTGACCATAGCGCCCCCACTATCCATCACCCGAACATCAACCAAACCTCCAAGTCGGAAAAAGACTTGAGGTTATTATGTCCAAAAGAAGCAAACTGCTTAAACTGTGTTTGAAAGTTTTGTCATCTATGATAAATCTCTCCCGGCTCACCCTAAGGAGGTATAAGGTCCAAGTATAAATACAAGCGTATCAATCACACAGGCGCGCACACACACACACACACACACACACACACACACACACACACACACACACACACACACACACACACACACACACACACACACACACACACACACACACACACACACACACACACACCGAAGCCACAAACAAAGCAGTGGGCCTGGCTTGTCTTGATGGCGGCTAGCCTGACTGGCGCTCCACCAGGCTGGCAGGTGGTCAGAGGCTCAGTGGAGGTCTGGGCATCATTACGTGTGAGTGGCTTCCCTCTCTCCAAACGACACTGTTCGAGAGCTTGAGCAAGCTCGGGGGGGGGGGGGGGGGGCAGCGGCGGCGGCAGCTTACCGCCACTGAGGTGCATGTTTGCTTTGGCTTATTAATTACTGTATTGCAAGCAGCAGCCCTCTGTGTCCGCCGTCTCTTCATCAGTCAAATACACTCCTGCTCCACTGAGCTGCCGGCTCGCTCGGCGGGCGGTGCTACTTACTGATCTCCGGTTTGGCTGCCCTCTGGTAGAACTTGAGCTCAGAGAACAGTGGGCCATTCTCCTGGTACTCCTGCACACATAGGGAAGTAGTATTGAATTTGTTCAGTCTGATTATCACAGACCATAGTCGGCTGGTAGTTTTAGACGCAGTCTCCTGGCACATAATTTATCCCATCACTGACAAGATATCTACAAGCCAAATTACAGAAAAATCTGCTTTGTCTGTCTCAGATTCAGACGAAAATGGAAATTCCAATTTCATAAGTGTATACAGCAGCGGCGAAAAGCTGAGAATGCAAGGAGTGGAGTTGGAGAAAGCGGATGAGTTCAGGTACTTGGGGTCAACCATCCAAAGAAGCGGAGAGTGCCGGAGAGAAGTGAAGAAAAGAGTACAGGCAGGGTGGAGTGGGTGGAGAAGAGTGTCCGGAGTGATCTGTGACAGAAGGGTTCCAGCAAGAGTGAAGGGGGAGGTCTACAGGACGGTACTAAGACCAGCTATGTTGTACGGTTCAGAGGCGGTGGCTCTGACAAAAAGGCAGGCGGCTGAACTGGAGGTGGCAGAGTCGAGGATGTTAAGGTTTTCATTGGGAGTGACAAGGATGGACAGGATTAAGAATGAGTACATTAGAGGGACAGCTCAGGTTGGACAGTTTGGTGGAAAAGTGAGAAAGGCCAGACTGAGATGGTTTGGACACGTGTAGGAGAGATAAGTTACATTGGGAGAAGGATGCTGAGGATGGAGCTGCCAGGCAAGAGGAAAAGAGGAAGTCCAAAGAGAAGGTTTGTGGATGTGGTGAGAGAGGACATGCAGGCGGTTGGTGTAAGGGAGGAAGATGTGCAGAACAGAAGGTGTTGGAGGCAGATGATCCGCTGTGGCGACCCCTAACAGGAGCAGCCCAAAGAAGAAGACACAATATCAAGATAGCAACAGGCTCCATTCAAACTGTGTTAGCGGAATGCAAGGCTCCATAGGGAATCAGCTAGCCTAGCCTAAATGAAATTAGGTGAATACAGCTTGCCTTCCTAATACACCTATAAGGGATATATCTTGCATCTTTATGATGAGTAAAAATAACAAATGTTTTGTTTGTATTGTTGTTTTGAATGCAGCTAAATTCAGAGCTATTTTTTTAAATATTAACAGTTATGAAAATATCCAACATTATCTAGCCAGGTTTTCAAAAATGATCAAAATGTGATAAAGAAAAAGGATACTTCGCAAAACCATAATAAAAAATACATGAATTAGTCAGCACCATCACCAAGAGACTGTTAGAATTATACAACCTCTTAACATCTGTTAAGAAGGGGTTAATTGTTTATTGCTTTAAGTGTAAAATGGAAAATGCTTATCAAAATGAAATAAGTTTGTGTGCCGAATATGACAATATATGCCAAGTAGGGGTGTAACAATTCAATACAAACATTTATTTTTAACATCATTATCTGATTTTCAATATACAACAATTTAAAAATATATACATTATTTTCGAAGGACAACGTTTTTCATTTCCCAACCTCATTTGTGGCCGCAACCTTTTTCGAAATGGATAAATACATGCTGCTTTGCTTCCTGTTGAGATTTGGTTGGAAAACCAAATCCTAATAATGAAAGCTAGCATCGCAAAGTCATTTTGTGACAGAGAATGATTTCCCCTCATTCATGTTTGTATTTCGTCTGGATTACACATTAAAATTAGCCCTTCTCACCACCCCAGGGGCATTGCAAGGCTTCATGTTAAAACAGAGGTATATGCCACTACATAAGTTGAAAAGCAGATTTCACGTGCTACTGGAGACTGCAGAGTTTCTTTTATGAATGAAAAGCCAAGTGCTTCAATGGACACACGGGAATCCACCCGCGGAACAGACCGGCAGTCGTGAGTAAAGATCCCAGACAATGGATGTGTGAACGCGCGGCTATATCAAAGTGTAAAGACTGTGGAAAAAAAAATGTCGTTACACCTGATCAGAATCACTGTACCGAGTTGAACCCCTTTTAACTTGCAGTTTTGCAGACATTTGGAGCGCTGCTTGTTTTATTGCCTTTTAGTGTTTGTGATTCAGGCAATCGAAGATAACAGCAAGCGCGCACAGCAAAGCACAAACAGGGACATCACCACTCATCGGATGATTATCTCTCGGAAATCTTTCATCCAATAGATTAAAGACCTGTATGACCGTGTGTCATTTGTTTACAAGTTTTGGTGCGCTTAACACAGGGCCGTGTGAACACTAACCCGACCTGATTAAAAATTCAACAGTGAAGCAACTTGCCCTTGAATCGGTCAAATCTAGCGAACTACAGGTGTGAAAGCGCCCTCAGGAAGAAGTGCTGCAATCAGATGTCTGTACGACCGGAGAACACAAGCCTTGAACCAAATGTAAACCCCATAATATATACCATGTCTGGTTTACTTCCTGTAATTCCGTCGAATTACAGGAAGTAATTGGGTTCTCACCGCAATCGAACCACACCAGAGTGGGCTTGGAAGCCGCCTGAGATCGGACCAGTTGTTTTGCTCCATACACAGGTGCGATTACTGCGTTTCTCTCCTGCCAAACGAGTCGTACCGAGGGAGTAAAGGCACCAGGGTTCCATTCAAATAGACCTAACACTGAATATGTGAAAGCGTTCTTAAGTTTCCTCCAGGGGCCTGCATGCAAAGTCCTTAGATCACAATCCAGTAGATATTGTCTTGATTATCGCGAAAAATTGGAATAGCAAATTTGCAGCATGTATATGTGACTAAATCTACAGGAACTCCATAACACAATCGAGCAAGCACCGACCGAAGACCCCCGACGGATATGTAATTCTAAGTAGCTTGTTGAATTCATGCCACTTGGAATCCAGGCTGTTCTAGAGGCAAAACGGGGTCTTAGGAGCGTTCTCAATAAGCACCGGTTCCTGGCTAATTAGCCCTCTAGTGACAAATAATTAGCCAGCTAAAACTTTGGACATTTTTCTTCAACTGCAGGAACTTTCAATCAATTCTCAAGAAAACTAGAGAGACTGTCAAATCTTTCCCTAATCACAGGCAATGAGCCGATCCTCTTGTGATCGTGTGTTTGCAGTTTGCCTACACCGTGAGGCAGGTGCGCCATGGCAGCCATAGACTCTGGGGGATAGAGAATTCCAAAAACAAACCAGTGTAATGTAAGTTTGTTTAGAACAGCAGACTCATGAGCCAGCACATGAGAAGATGTGAAATTGCTATAAATAAAGTTATGAATAAATCTTTTTGTAACCCTGTTAAAAATACGAAAATACTGACTATTTAATGGATTGTTTCTGTTGTTTCCACTGTTTTTCAAATCGATTCTTTGACAAAAATCACTAACTAAGCCATTTTTGACAGGTCACTCCCACTTTTTTCAATACAAAAACAGCTAAACCAATAAATGCCCCCCCCCACCCAAATAAAACACTAACATTACATGCTAGCCTTACCGAGCCTTACCTCCTCTCAACACCAACTTTACCATTTCCGTCAAAGTTCATACTTTATATTACAAGGCTGAATCATGTGTGGAAGTACACACTGATATGAGGTCAGTACATGGATTGTTTAGTTCTGCATTTGTGGGTAAACCTTGAAATGTGAAGGATGAGTGAGCTTTCCCTGTAGAACTGGCAAATGGAGAAAAAGTCAAGGTTTTAAAGAAAAGGACGGGGGTATTTTCAAACCACGCATGATTTATATGTATACACGTATGATAATCATGTCATAATTGTTGATACCCACATCCTTTCTTAAAAGGGCCTTTATAGCTACCAACAGACATGTGAACAAGTCTCTCTAATCCAAGTGACAAGTAAGTCTCAAGCATGTCCCAAGTCATTTTTCCTTGGGCAAGTCAAGTCACAGGTTACGTCAAGGCGAGTCTTTAGTTGAGGCAAGTCAAGTCCAAAGTTAAGTGACTTTTTTTCCCCCCAATATTATAAAAAAGAAAATTAAAAAAATATACTTGTTTTTATTCTCAAAATAAGACTGCAGTCTTACCTGCAGTGTCTGGTCTTTATGAAGAGAAAAGACATGGTATTAGTATCTGTCTCATAGGCTTGGGCGATATCCCAAATTTTAAATTGTGATGCAGTCCCACCCAAATACCGCAATACACAATGTTAGCATCGTCGTGGGGGGGGGGTTCCCATTACGCTGGGTTGTGTTTTTTTGGTTTCATTCATTTACAACAAATACATATACAATAAAAACACTGTGAACCTGAGACTGTGACCCTTTAATGCCAGGATCGCAAGTTGTGCGTTCACGTAAAGTGTGTTCAGAACTGATCTCCCATTCACCAATCAGTCAATGTGCATTACAACAACAGGATAAAACAGAAGCTTACAAAATGCACAGGGATAACATTTCAATGAGGAATTATAAATAAGGGGAATCATAAATATATTTTTATATGTGTTAATCGTCCGTGTCCGGACACTGGCGCGAACACAGCTCTCCATGCGCCCCGATCCTCCAGATAAAACAACTAAAAACAGTGTGGGGAAGAGGCACGGAGGAATGGGCCGTGACTCGTTAAGATTATTTTCTGCACATTACACATGGGGAGGGGGTGATCGGGGAGAGTCACAGAGAAATTGTCCACATTGCGTCACGTTTCGTTGCATACGCACTTGTTTCCTTCCATAAGCAGACGTAAAAAAAAAACAACAACCTATATCTCAAATAAAAAACACAGTTTTGATACGCCGAACGCGGGCAACCCATCGCTGGCGTGCACGTCGAACGTCAGAGCTGCAACTTAATCACCATCCACGCCAACACCGTCCAAATCCTCCATCTGCTTCCCCGCTGTTGCGTGCATACATCCACATACTGTACATCCTGTGTGTGTTCACGCAAGTGAAAGAGCTCCCCCTGGTCCCACGGACCGAAGGACAGGGTGAGGGGAGGATATTTCAATACTGTGAAAATATTGCATATGGTGGCAAATATCGCGATATCAAATATTATCGCCTCCCCGGACATAATTATGACTGCCCCCCCCCAGTAGCCCCCCAACAACATTGGGCTAGAGCAGAGGTTCCCAACCACCGCGGACTCCAAGGGTAGTGGACTGCAGTGGATCAGCTCTACAGCGGACCAGCTCAAATAAAACCAGAACCACTCAAGCCCCCTGACTTGTTCTTGGTGCCCCCCTGTGCCACCACATTTTCAAAGATTCTGGAATTGCCCCTACCAATCATGACAATGCCATTCCCAGTGTGCACTCACACCACGTAACAAAGACAATATATTTTCTTGCAGAAAAAAAATCTATTGTAGATAAAAAATAACCCAAACATGTAAATTAATTTGAATTTAAATGTCTTTCAAGAAAAACCATGTACAAATAGACTGATAATAAATATGCTATAAAAATAGAAAATTAAACACAAGTAATTTGAAGTAGCGCATACTGTAATAATCCCTTGAGAGCAAATAGTATGTGAGTGTGTTTAGAATGTTAGGTACCTGTAGGTCTGGAATTATTTGGTTCATTACACTAATTTGAGATTTATTCAAAAGGAGCATTTTTAGAGGATGTTAGGGCCAGTATCTGTGTATGTGTTTAGATAAGTTATATTTATGTCTCTGATGTACTTACCACTTTTATGACAAAATCAGTGTCCTCTGCAACAGGCGTGTGCACATCTTGAGAAGCTAAGAGAAGATCGGAGATACAAAAAGATAATTAAAAGCAAACAAAGTTAAGTTATTCAACACTTCTATACAATAAATAAAACCCTGGAGAAAGAAAGTTTGGAATTTTCTCATTTTAAGTAGGACCATGATTGTCAAATTAAAAGGTGATAATCTTACTGTTTATAGCTTATTAGATGCTGTATTTTGTAAAGTGGGTTAATAGGGGAGAGGTCATTCAAAGATTGGAGAGTCAACAGGCTGTAGGGATCAATAGCTTATATTCTAGCAACTTAGGTTGTTAAGCTGTGGATTTTGTAGAACATTTTAATGATATATATTTTTTTACATACAAAATAATCTCACAAATGATTGCCACCATAATTGATGCCAAATAAGGCCAGAAGTCATAAGTCTGGTTATGCAATTGTGCATACGCGGGAGCGTGTAAGTTTGTTTGTGAAAGGCATACATTTAAAGATATAGATCAATCAGACATAGATTGCGAGAGGGTGCATGAGTGCGCGTATTACCTAGATGGATCAGGCCAAAGCCACCCTGACCAATGATTCTCCCCAGCTTCCAACGCTTCTTCTCTGCGTCGGTCAGTACGAAGCCCTCTGGTAGCGGGTCAGGCAACGCTCTCTTGCGTAGCGCCATATCAGCTGTGCGTAGACAGATCAGATAAAACTCCATTAATCCCTGGGGGGAATTTCAGGTGAACCGATATACTCTATTCATCGCCGAAGGGAAATTGTAGCTGTACAGCGGCTCACATCAGAACAACAGGCAATGGTAATAGGCGGAATAAAAATTTGAAATAGACTGCAAGATGCAATACACCTAGACACGAACAATAAACAATTAACCTCTGTATCAACAATTAATGAGGTTATTTAATTGATAAAATATTGTGATACAAATCTACTTCATAACGCACTCTCACCATCCTCCTATGATTCAGAACGAACCCAGGAGTAATTGCGAGCTATCAAAACCATTGACTTCAATAAATTGCTTTGATTTCTCGTTTTGTTTGTGTGTTCTCAACTCTGCACCCAAACGTAATCTCCCCGTTTGCAGGCTGCCAATGTTTTCGAGTCGATCCAACCACGCGTTTCTTCGGCGTCGCCCGACAACAGCAACAACCGTGTAGTTAATATACCCGGTGGGGGGGGGTCGCAAAAACGCGGTGAAACCAGATTTATGCCGTCCACACGAGAAGCTATCCGGGTGAGACGCCTGAACGTTATCGCCACTGACGTTTGTGTCACTGCTGACAAACAACGCCCACGGTTGAGTTCACCGTCACCCGCATGAGGACGCGCTACCGCGGCTCGTCGCGAACGGTTTCGTTTCCGTCCTTTCCGGAAGGTTTGTCCCGCCCGCATCGGGGGCACGTCCAATGGGGGAGAAAGAGGAGCCCCCCTTCCTTTCTATTCGCCATCCAATCGGAAGCGAAGAATGGCGCGCCGTCCAAACACCAGCCAATGGGAGCGAGGCGGGCCCGGGCGTTCGGCCGCTCTGTGACTCCGCGAAGCTGCGAGGGCGTCCGTCAACGGAGCGTCGGAGGGTCGGCGTCGGGCGCGCTTTCTCGACAAAACCCCGCGCGAAGGGAACTGTCGCCTGTTCCCCCGGTAGGACGGCGCGACGCCGTGACGTCGCCTCCGCTTGTCTCGGCAAACTCGGGGCGCGATGGATCGGCCCCGAAGACGCCCGCCTGGAAGTCAGACGCACGGGGACGTTCCTTTGGCCCTTGTCGGAGTAGGGGGTCGGATTTGTCCGAGGTCCGACCTCAATTGAAACGCATCATTTAAAGGTCCCATTTCCAATGTCAGCGATTTCAAATAATAAATCAAAGACTATGTCTGCTGTTGGTGTTGATAGTATTTTCAAAAAGTAAGAATGGTCATATATTTTATATATATATATATACCTACTTAAATGTTCTTGTAAGAGCACATGTTGCCCCCCGGATGCTGCGCTCGTCAAATGAGCGTCGCCTGGCTCTGCCGGCCGTACAGCCACGGCAATCCAGGTTATTCTCATTTGTAGTTCCACGTTGGTGGAACGAGCTGCCAAAAATGACCAGAGCGGGGACCTCCCTCTCTGTCTTTAAGAAGCACCTGAAGACCCAGCTCTTCAGTGAGTACCTCCTGCCCTAACCTACTTAGCACCACCTTGCAGTATTTATTGTTATACCAATGTTGTTATTACACTAATCTCTGTCGCAATGTAGCTGAATGTTTTTCTCCCTTGTAAGTCGCTTTGGATAAAAGCGTCTGCTAAATGACTAAATGTAAATGTAAATGTGATATTTTCTAATGTTTCATGTCGACACCTTCTCTCCCCTCCAGCTTTTATTTGTTTGACGTACTGCTGTGATCGGATGGGCAAGTAGAGATTTGGGACGAGCCAAAGTGTGTTGTACTACTTTCTACTAGAGTCCCCCTAAAATGTAAGATAACACATACACATACCCTGCATTTGCTAGATAAATGAATTAATTATGAACTGACTATGTATGCCAGCCAGACTTTGTCATATATGAAAGGCAACATAGAACATACATTTGAACTACATCGACGCCGTTAATAATGTCCGAGTTTGACCCAAACGCACCGATTTTACTTTCATTTTCATTTTTAAAGCATCTCCTGACGTGCTCCCGCTTTGTAATGTTTCCCGGAACACCTGTGATTTCTGCAGAAATTCCACTGATGCTGTCGTTATCCAACAATGGCACAAGCGGAACGGCTGCTCAATTCCCCGGAACGCTGTTGCGAGCGGCGTATTAAGACCGTCTACAAAGTAACGCAACAGTTTTCAACAGTTTTAACTCTTTTAAGAACAATACTTTTACAAACAATCGACCAGTAAAGGCTTCATGTGACACAAAGTTTGTTTTCTATCCAAGGGGTTACCAATCTGGGGTCCGCTCCCCCCTAGGGGTCTCCCCCCCAGGAATTGCGCAGGGTCCGCAGCAACATTGTTATTATTAATTTATCTAATTCATAAAATAAATAAAATAAAATCCGCCCCTTATACCAGGGCAGACTTAGTCAAACCAAACTTAGTCAATCCAGAGGGCTGGGGGCCACTTCTGGCCCGAGAGGCAATTTAATGTAGACACATTTGTAATAAATAAATAAATAAATAAATATATTAATTTTAATGAATGTGTCTGTTTTATGTATATTACGTTTATTTTAACAAACATTATTAGGCAAAAAAAGAAAAACAGGGCAGTTTGTTTGCTGCTCCTGTTAGGGGTCGCCCAAGCGGATCATCTGCCTCCAACACCTTCTGTCCTGCGCATCTTCCTCCCTTACACCAACCGCCTGCATGTCCTCCCTCACCACATCCATTAATCAATAAAAACACTTGTTGTATTGATTTTGACCAGGACACTATATTGACATAGCTCTAAGAACTTTTGGAGGAACTGTCCCTTTTTCTTGTATCCACACTGTAGGAACTAGGAACGATCGTAGTTCTGAGAACGCTGTTCTTGATGGACTTTTTTTTTAGCTCCTACTATAGGGCAGGGACTAACCGGCACAAGAGGAACCTTCAGTGATGTAAGTGCTGGTGATTCCACGGTCCCTCGGCAATAATTTCTTTTTTTTAATAAAAATTTTATTTTTTTATTGTAGATGTATTTATTTAATGTATTTTATTGTCTGACTTTAATTGAATGAAACAAAAAATTCCGGGGCGATGTCCCGATGCTAGCCCTTCCTTCATGAAAATCAGAACTAACTTTTAAATGACATCATCGTCTTGTAGATGATTCAGCATCTGGGTTACTAACTTCTGGCCTCAAATTGGTTCAGAAAGGTGAAATCAGTGAAAGTTTATCACAACACGTTACTCGTGCTGAAACCCCACTAGCTGACGTCACTTCAGAATTCCTATTGTTGGTGTGAACGCAACCAGACAAAAGCTCTTCAATGCAAGTGCATTGTTCAAGTTCAAGAGGTTATTTGTCACATACATATGCATACGGTCATACATATATGCAGTGAAATGTCATGACACCCAGTGATTACGCACAATAAGCTCTATAAGCTCTTCTTAAAAATATTAAAATGTGCTGGAGGTAAGTTAAGGTAAGTTTCATTTAGGAGGATTTAAATGTATATTTAATACAACACAGTCAATTAATTCTATTATATAATTATAGAACCCAGAGTCGCGAGCGCCTCGTGTGAACAACGGTTTTTAGTTCTCAGGGAGCTCCCCAGTTCCTAGTTCTCTCAGGGAGTCCCCAGATCTGTTCGGTGCGAAAACGGCGACATCTCTTTGTTCATATAGGACAGTGGCGCGTTTAGGGGTGGTTGTTTTCTGAGTAACCCCTCAATCTAAAATAGCTCCACAGGGAGGGCTCTGCGCCCTGATCGCTCCCTCTCTGTTCAAATATAAACAGTGTGTTTATATTTTACGAAGATGTAGGTTATTTCAATTTATTCCGCTTCCTAATGGAACGAAAGAAGCACCCTGTGTAATGGGGACACTTTCTCTGTGACTGTCCCCACCCCCACAGTTTGCCTGGAGGGGCAAAAATTACAAAAGAATGACTGTCTTATCTTAAGACCGATAGACTCCTGTCCTTAAATTAAATAGAATACGTGAATCAAACCGGGATGGTATAATGCCTTCATTGTTCGACAGTAAAGTTTTTGTAAAGCCAGAGTTTAAATTGATCAAATTCATAAATTATGGGTAATAATAAGAGGATGACAACATGCTTGTAGATCATTTCAATTCTAAAGTTACAAATGTTATTGACCCCCATTGCAGCCACTAAGGGGAAGGTGGTCTCTGGAAAGAAAAAATCACCATGGAGAGATGCAACGCTGGTAAGAATAGAAGAAAATAGAGGGTTACAAAAGCCGAACACGGGTGGCAAAAATGTCAAATCACCACGTACCTTATGACTTCTATAAAAAGATTCACATTTAGAATTTGGAACTATAAATCGCATCCTTCACTGACAAAATTCTGAAAATTTGACACGCAGTCAGTGGCGCCATATCAGGTACAAGATATGTGCTGTCCATGTGTCCACTAAAAATAAATTCATATACAGCACCATGACACAATTTGATTTGATCAACCAAAAACACTTGGAGGACGTTATACAACATCTTATATCCTCCCCCTGCTGCCTTGATATTAAAGCAACAGGCTTTTTCAAAAATGTTTCAAAGTGCCTCAGCCTCAGATCTTCTACAAATTGTCAAAACGTGTCTTCTCTTACGTTTCTTTACCACAGGCCCTGAAAACTGCCGCCATCAGGCCAGTCTTAAAAAAGAACAATCTAGACACCTGACTAATGAACAATAATAATAATAATAATAATAATGTTTGATAGGCTAATATCAAACCTCCCGTTTTTAGGAAAAATCGTTAAAAAAGCTGTTTTTCAACGCTGAATAATTTCTTGGCACTACACAACTGTTTGGATGTCTTCCAGTCAGGATTTCAACCCCACCACAGCACTGCGACTGCTCTTGTTAAGGTCTTCAATGACTTCCATCTAAACACAGACAGTGGCAGAGTTTCAGTCTTAGTATAACTGGATCAGTGCTGCATTTGACACAGTCGACCACAATATATTACTAGACCGACGGGAAAACTGGGCGGGACCTTCTGGCACAGTACAAAACTGGTTTGAATCCTATTCAAAGGACAGGGACTATTTTGTGTCTATAGGTAAATACACATCAGAGCGGACAAAAATTAACATGGAGTTCCCCAAGGCTCTATTCTGGGACCTCTTCTGTTTAACATCTACACGCTCCCACTTGCTCAGATCATGGAAAACAACTAAATATCTTACCATAATTACGCAGACGACACACAAATTTGCATAACCATATCACCAGGGGACTATGGTGCAATGCAATCACTGAGCAAGTGCATTGAACAAATCAAAGATTGGATGTGCCAGCATTTCCTCCAATTAAACAAAGACAAAACTGAAGTAATTGTTTTTGGAGCTAAGGAAGAATAAGTAAAAGTCAGCACTCTTCAACCGTTAATGTTAGAAAGCACAAACCAAGCCAGAAACCTGTAGTCATGGACTCTGACCTTTATTTGAACAGTCACATTAATAATAACTTTAATTACAAAGTCAGCCTACTATCACCTTTATAATATGTCAAGGATTTAAGAACTAATGTCTCAGCAAAATTAGGAAAATCTTGTCCAGGCATTTATCTTTAGTAGTCTAGACTACTGTCTTTAAAGGTCTCTCTAAAAGATCGATCAGACAGCTGCAGTTGATTCAGAACGCTGCTGCTCGAGTCCTCACTAAGACCAAAGAAGTGGATCATATCACTCCTGTTCTCAGAGCTTTACACTTGATTCCTGTCCGTCAAATAATTGATTTCAAAATACTACCGCTGTTTTTAAAGCAATGAATGGTTTAGGGCCAAAATACATATCTGGTCTTCTGCTACGTTATGAACCACCTAGACTCTCAGGTCGTCTGGGACAGGTCTGCTTTCTGTCCCCGGAGTTGAAACTAAACATGGAGAAGCAGCGTTCAGTTTTTATGCACCACATATCTGGAACACCACTAAGAAAACTGCAAGTGTGCTGCAACTCTGACCTCTTTTAAATCAAGTCTGAATACATTTCTGTTTGCGGCCGCCTTTTACTAAACCAAATATACATCATATTCAATCATATTCATTAATTTCTGTCAGTTTTATGACTTGATTTTATGCATTCTATGTATTCTATTTTTTTACCTTATGCAGGCATGTATGCTCTCTTGTTTTCATCAAGTGGGTTTTCATTTTAACTCTTTGATAATATCCTTTCATAATGTGTTTCTTTGCACTTTGTCTTAATGCTTTAAAGCACATTGAATTGCCTTGTTGTAGAAATGTGCTATACAAATAAACTTGCCTTGCCTTGCCTTGGACAAAGATAAGAAGTTCACATTTTCTTGTTCCATTGAGTTCAGAAAGCCTTTTCAAGGAAATACAATCTGCTAGAATAGAAAGAGAGAGAAGGATTATTTTTGAATAAATGCATACAAGCTCTTTTCAGTGCCCTATAAGCATGTGCCACAATAACTCATTGTGGCCTTTTAATACGAAGGTCGGTATCCCCCTCACCACCCCAAGCCGCTGCTGATTCAAAACCTGGAGCGCTAGGACGGAAAGCGAAAAAGAAGTGTAAAAGAATAGAAAGAAGAGGAAAGAGGTGCGGCCACAAAAAAAAGGGAGGCGAGGGGGCTCCGCAACGGCTGAATGGCTACTAAGGAACAAAACGGAACAAAACGGAACAAAACACCCTTGTGAAGCGTCGCCCTTGTTCGGATGACACGACTGAGCTGAGTTGGTTCCAGTTTACCACTTTATTATTATCATCAAAATACTTTGAATCCGGTTAAGTCTTGATAATGGACCTCATCCGCAACTCCCTCCATTCACTCATTCATTGCGGGGGGATGAAGATGTAAATGAGCCCGGGAGATTTTACACGAGCCAGTTCTGAATGATACACCCTGAAAAGTCATAAACTTTATTTTTTAGCGACCGTCCAGGTTACTCTTTTCGAGGGGCCGTAGATGCGCTTGGATCAGGCCTCCCGAGAAGCTTCCCGTCCGCCGCTTATTCTCCCCTTACTTACGCAAATCGATAGCAGTTTGTTTTCCTCCACGATGTAACGCAGCTTGATCTCTTGTTTGGGGAGGGGGGTCGTAACAACACGGTTCAATATCGCGCCTCTAACAGAACGCAGGACGAGAGAAACAAATGGATCCCGCTAATGCGGCGGACACAACCGGCAGCTTTCTTCCACTTACCCGCTCGCTCCTCATCATGTTCGGTCGGGGGGTTGTTTCATTTTTTTCCTTCTTCGTCGTTATTCAGATGAAAGCGGGGGAGGAAAAGAGGGGACTGCTTTTCGCCGCTCGTACTCGGTAGACACCTGCAGTGAGCCCATCGATTGCCGGCCGCACCCCCCCCCCCCCCAGGGCCTAATTTAAGACTCAAGGATTTCACTAGGTAAGAGGAGGAAAAAAATAAAAACATCAAGGCCCGAACATCAGGAAATCAAAAGGAGAAAAAAGAATGAAAATAACAGAGGAAAAGAACAAGGTCTACTTCGGAGGGAAGATGAGCTCTAAGCGATGCATATCGTTTTTTACCAAAGATCAATGGAGCAAAGCCTTTAACAAGTGAGGTCTAATTGCTGCGGTGCGGGGCCGTTAGTGTATCTCAGTACCTGCTAATAGATAAGGCTGTGTTTAATTGGCTTAGGATTGCTTTGAATTAATTTTTCAACAATGTTTTCCCAAATGATTGTGTGTGTGTGCGTGTGTGTGTGTGTGTGTGTGTGTGTGCATGTGTGTGTTTCCGTGTGTGTGTGTGTGTGTGTGTGTGTGTGTGTGTGTGTGTTTGCCTAAGAAATGCACAAGACGTGACTGCTATACACTACACTAAGCTGAGAATTGCCTGCCCTCTTTTCCCGTCCTTTTTCCAAAAAAGTCTGAAACCTCAGGGCGAATTATTTGGAAGCAAATTTCACACACATATTTACAGCAACCATAATGCCGTCACGCAGGGTAATCAGTTGACGATGATCTATAAAAATATATATTTATGCAGTATATATTTGGGTGCATCCACTCAACTCTGAGTGGAGAGAACGTGCTGAAACTGTACCACACACCACTTCAGGGGCTTACCTCAGGATGTCATTACATTAATAGTTTTTGTCCGAAAGGACAGTTTGAGGACATGAACACCATCAGGAGATCCGCCCTTTGGAATGTTGTGTCATGTCAAGCATTCAACTCTTGCAACAAAGTCACTTTTTATATCGGAAGTGGGCAGAAAACAAAGTCAAGTAAGTACTTAAAAAACACAAAGTAAAGTATATGTGTCAGTGATGTTATTAACATTAACAATGAGCATGACCATATTCGCTATCAATACACATATTTCATTCATTCATTCTTTCATTCAAGTCCGGCTAAAAGTTAATGAGACGGCCACTGCAGGGTAGGATCGCATTGTAGGATACCTTTTCGGATTCAGTGTAAAGCCGGCTTCGGAGGTGAAACTTTGACAAAATTGACCTCACTCTGAGATCAATGGCGCAATTTCCCTCAGCGATATTCTTGTGTTCATATGTAAGGTTGCAATGACTGCCAGTGTTGGGGGTAATGTGTTACAAAGTAACGCATTAGAGTACTCAGATTACTTTTTTGCTGCTGCAAGTAACGTAACGCGTTCGTTTTGCAATTCGAGTAATCAGTCATTTACAGCCGTGACGTTGTCAAATAAGCAATCCCTCACTGTTAAAATACCACGGGAAAAAAAAAAAAAAAGAAAATCCTGACGCATTTGCACCAGGGTGCCGGCCCACGTTGCCTGGAAGATTTCAATTTCCAGGACAAACGGGAGAAATACTATATGTGTTTATTGAGCTGAAAAACGATTAATAGGCAGGCTATATAAAGAGCGACATCATCAAGGAATGTCGAATTAATATTTTTTTTTAGGCTACAAAACGCTTTTGCTTACACTTTATATTCCAAATAAAATAAGTCCCATCAATAGACTCACATGCATAACGCCATTTAGAAAAAAAATAAAATAAAGTTTGTGGTGCTGCCTGTCTTTGTCGGCACGTCTCGTCATCGGCATCTGCTTTGGGTCGGAACTTTAATTTCCCCCAAAGAAACGCTAAACTATGGATGTATGAGGCCCTCATTTATCAACGATACATCATCTCTCTCATTCTCCGAGTTTTGGACGCTGCCGCTCTGTCTGCCGGTGTGTTTACAGTGTATATGGTTGTGCAACCTACCCACGAGGGAGGGGGCGGGGCTTCTTTCTAAAGCGACCAGCATGATTGGCTAGAGGTGATCGGTCAGCTTTATATCGTTCAAATTGATCGGCTTTCCGTTGCCACTTGCCAAACACGCCCGCCCGCATGTGTGGCTCATCTAGCGAGATGGCCGAGACGGCGGCCTTTACATGGTGGAAGTATTTGCATTATTTTGAATTAGTGGGTGAAAGGGACAAGAACATCACAGTGAAATGGGGGGTTTCATTTTTGGTAGCACAAAAGTACTCTAACGAGTTTATATTTCTCAGTAGGTAACGCTGTATTGTAACAAGTGACTTTATAATGGCAGTAATCTTGTAATCTAACAAATTTGTTTTAAAAGCAACGTTACCCAACACTGATGACTACATATAAGCTCAAAAACTATTATTGACTTGCAAATAAATTGCCCTTTTTAGAATCTCACTCATCATGCAGCATGGTGAGTAGCGGGTCCGTCCCTTTGCATCCTGGAATCAACGCCCAAAAGTCATTTTACTTACTATTTACGTTCACGTTAAACCCAAACTCTCCCTTTCTCTCACACTTTTCTCCTCTCTCTGAAGTCTCTTGTTGTTGTTGCTTTTTTTGCCCCCTCCCTCCTGCCCCGTCCCTTCCATCTCTCTCTCTCTCTCTCTCTCTCTCTCTCTCTCTCCCCAGCCCCCTCCCTCTCTTTCTTTCAGCCGGTGTAATTGCAGTGTGAGCTCTGCAGTCGCTGGCGAGTGCCCCGCGAGGCTCCTCTCGCTGCCCCTCGCCGGTCGTAGCCCGTCGCACGGTGACACCAATCTAGGCTGGGGCGCAACACCATTTTGTGGAAAACCGGCCCTCGTGTGTGATGGAGATGGCGTAATTGTCCTAATTAGGAGGGGTCGGGGATGGGGGCCGAGGAGGGGGGTGGGCGGCGGAGGCTGTGACCCACCCCAGCCCGAGTCCATATGGTGGAAGGCTGATAATGAGCCGCTTAATGTGCTGTGTCCATCAGTAGGAGATACACAATATGGACCCTCTCACTCGCTCTTCTTCTTTTTCTCCTCTCTCTCTCTCTCTCTCTCTCTCTCTCTCTCTCTCTCTCTCTCTCTCTCTCTTTCTCTCTCTCGCTTTAATACACACACTTTTAAAGTATATTGGCTTTGAGCTGAAACTACAGTGACGTATAATGCATGTATGCAGACATGGTCATTGACAGTTGCACCTGCTCGCTCTGTAGTGAGTGCAATATGCGTTGGGGCCGTAATTATAGTCATCATTCCCTCGTATCAGAAACAGCATTATCAAGCTGTTATTTTTTTTGTATCATTTGTTCGTGGCCTTGTCCCTCAACTCCCATCATGCAGCTGTTTCACTACACTATTCAGCACCGTGGCATTGTACCATTTATGAATATGAGATGTATTGCCTGTTCAAATGAAGGTAATATAAATCTAATGGACAGTAATAAGATGCTGTTTTGTCATTATTGCGTGTGTGTGTGTGTGTGTGTGTGTGTGTGTGTGTGTGTGTGTGTGTGTGTGTGTGTGTGTGTGTGTGTGTGTGTGTGTGTGTGTATGTGTGTGTGTGTGTGTGTGTGTGTGTGTGCTTATCCTCCTTGCTGTATGATTTGATGCTAATACACCCATGCTTTGTGCTCCGGGAGCAAGCACTGACCAGGATTCAGATTAGGTCTTAATGGCTTCCAGGCCTGGGGCTAAATTGAAATCTAAAACTCCAAACCAAACATTATTTAGTCCTTACATCTTGCGATGTGGCCCCTGCAAATGGAAATTGGAGATATGTCGCTGTTTAACTGTAATTTGCTTTGTTCATGTGATCATTGCATTGATGAAGCTACAGAATGTGTTTGAATTTTGCACAGTTAGAGTGAAATGTGTTTTTTTTGGTGTGCACTAATAAAACTCAGATGGATTGGGGCATATCAACATCACAAAGGATTACAGATATCTGAATACAAATGATCTGAAGTGAGAAGAGTGCGATCAGAGACGCTAAATTGAAATTTGTCATCATTATTACTTGAACATTAAAGTGGTGATCGTAACATTTTATTATTTAAAAAATCCCATAATTATTACTTTTTTTTAATCTGGCACTTAAGAAACAGCCATTGGATGCATTTGCCATTTACCATTCCTGGCAAGAATGCAAAGATCAGGCATGTGCAAGAAATGGAAGGCAGCCCCGGTGATTTTGATAATGCAGCATAGCTGGTTGTGGTCATGATTCGAATTATGGGGGGGATTGGGTATGACCCCCCTAATAAAGACTTGGACCCCCCCCCCAAAAAAAATTCTATATATTTCTTACCTGATATCGTAAACATTACAATATATTTCCTATTCATGCCTGGAAGAATCTTGTAATACCATTTCAGACACTCCTAAAGATTCAAGATTCAAGATTCAAGGGGTTTAATTGTCACATACATATACATACTTTCATACATATATGCAGTGAAAGGTCAATGCAACGCACCTGGAGATTATGCACAACAGTTACTAAACCTAACATAACAGCTAACCTAATTACTACCTAGCTAACTAACTGAAACTAACTGATTCCTAAAACGTAATGCAGTTAGTGAATAGAATACTGTAAAATTCAAGTCTCAAAAAGAAAATACAAAATAGAAGGGAAAAGAGTAATGTATATGGGATAGGCTATTTGTATATACAGATATGTGCAGGTAAGGTTCGTTCTTTATGTCGTCATTTGTTTATAGTTTTTGGAAGTATGATCCGCAGTGACAAAATTAATGCTTACATTTTCAAAGGGGCAGCTTACACACAGCACACGGAACAGGAGATCCGATAGTAAGCTTTTATTAGATGAAATATCACATGATATTCTCCCAATTCAATCCCATTCAGACTATATCCTTTATCCCGCTTTCCACCTTAACCTGACCCTCCCTTATTTGTCCCCTCCTTCAGCCCTCCTTCAGCCAATGTCCCCTCCTTCAGCAAATTATTTTGCTGAATGCCCTGTTTTCTAATCAACAATAAAGAGGAAAAAGTTCTTGGTCTCAAAGTTAATTTATTATCTTGTACAAGGGCCGGTTGTACAAGGGTTGGATCAGAGATGTGCTTAGGAGCAGCGCTCTGAGATCAACAGTTTATTTTTGGAGTCAGAGAATATGGTCAGCTTGGCGTCACAAATTCTTACGTGTTCAAGATGAGGCAAACTCTGTGGCGGTCGAGGGAATGAATGAATGTACACTTCATCTCTTTAGATGGTTCACAGTGCGTACTGTCAGTGGGAATTAACACTGTGTGCTGATCTGTGATTACATAGATTTAGATATTGTTTACACACACAAGTGTTACAAATATACTTGAAGTCCTGATAGCAATTTTTACGAAATACAGTACTGAGACTGAACGGTAACCATGTTCTTTCAGATTGTGGAAGCCTGAGGCTGTGTGGAATTCAGTCCAAGTGTATCATATAAGTTAAGCCTCTACGACACATCTCTGCAGCGGGAACTTCTTCATCTCAAAACATCCGTCTCAGTTTCGTTGCCATAGGATAGAAAGTCTCTTTTATATAACATCAGGGACCTCAAAGATAATAATTTTATTGGAAGCACATCATCAAATTACTACATTAAAAATGATTAAAGATACCAAGCATTTCCCATCACAGTTTGAAGAAATTAAGCCAATGTGTCTACATCCTAGGACGGGGAAGCTGTGAAGTAAGTGGCATCTCCTCATCTCTCTTGCCACATCCGTGTTCCCGTTCCAAGGCTTGACTGAAGTCGACACTCGCTCCAAAGACAGCATGGGGTTGTGGCTGCTGCTTAAAGGAAAAAAGGAGAGGCTGCAGGGGGCTGAAAATCATCGATTTAATGTCTCTCTGAACGCGTGTCCTTGGTGTGAGCGCACTGTGTTTTCCAGAAGCCTCGGTGAGGGCTCACGCAGGTTTAAGAGCCTCCACGCTTCTGGTTTTCTGGGTAAATATAATTTTATATGGATTATACACAAACTGTCCAATTCTTTGACTATCAAAACAACATGGCCGGGGTAGGACGAAGCATCCACCCTGCCTTAGAAGTATTTATTCATGAATTTATTTTATAATTTCTGAATTTGACTTTTTGATTTAAAGAACGGGTCAAATTGAGGTTTAACCTGTTTGCTGGTAAGCACACACATTTTATATAACTGCCATGTGCCCAGTTTGGGGTTTGTGGTCTGAGCTTGCAGACTGCGACCTCGGTCTTGCACTTGGGGATGGGTTGTGTGTTTGCTTCGGGAGAGTGGGTTCATATTGTGCATTTGAGGACTGGTTTGCACATCTCGAGACAGTGCGTGGGTGTCACTCTTTGGGCCCTGGGTTCTCTGCGGGTTCGGGATTCTTATTCAGCTACATCACTTTTGGCTCAGAGTATTTTTGCGGCCGCCAGGTGTCTGTGCAGCTGTGGGACTCATTGGTGGCTGTGGAGCCTTTCTGCTTGGAGGCACCATGATACATTTCTGACCTGGTACTCCAGCACTAATTAGGGAATAATCCCTTGCACAAGTTGGTGGACACATCACACACAAACATGCACACACACACTGTTGAGTTGGTATAATAAAACTCTCGCCATGTCAGGAACCCACCGCAACAAAGACTCTGTGTCCCTCCCTAAACACTTATCTGTGGGCAGAGACTCCCACAAGTGACAACTGAACAGGGACCCGGAAGGGGCAGGGCGCAGTCTTTTACATTCCCGCACCCCCCCTCCCACCAGCCGGGGTAAGTGCAGATGTCTACGAGCCAGGTTTTGTGGTGCCGCGGGATGCTGTCTCCCCTTCCCATGCCGACCCCTTTCTGTCCCCCATCAGCTCCCAGGGTAGTGCTGTCGCGGGAAATCAGGGAGCCGTACAGATGTCTGGGCAGTGGTGCAGGCACTGCAGGCGGCCCCCGGATGGAACTCGACCAGGTGGTCCAGGTCCCTGGCCTGCCAGACATCAGGTAGACATCAGGCTTTGCTGGACTCAGGCTGTTCGCAGACGATGATCCAGCAAAGCCTGGTTCGACCCAGGGCTTTGGTAGAAGCGTAATGGGGAGAAATTTGTTGTGTGCATGGGGATATTCACCCTTATACGATGGTCCGGCTTGAAATATGCTACAAGGGGAAAATACATAGGGTACAGGCTGCAGTTAGTTACTGCCCGTCACACTCCCTGATTTTGGGAATGGATTGGCCAGGGTTTGACGCACCCCTGATGAAAGAGGCTGGGGGAGTGTGCTCATGGTCGTTAGGGAGATGTGAGTGTTGCAAGGCACGCAGTGACGTGGAGGGGTGGCGGCAGGTGCGACAGGTGCGGGGGAGGGAGAATCCCAAGTGGGATCTTCCCCGGTCCTCTTGACCTTCCCTATTGATGATTTACCGCTGGAGCAGTCGCGCGAGGACACCCTACGCGGGGCCTTTGAGGGAGTAATCAAAATCTATGGCGTATTGATGCGCCCAGACTCTGCGCTCACCAGTATTTTTCGGTGATTACAGACAAGTTATATCGAGTGAGCCGTGACACTCGGACAGGGGAGGAAATAACCCAGTTGCTGGTGCCGAGGAGCTGCCGGGAAATGCTTTTCCAGGTGGCTCACCATAACCCAATGGCCGGTCGCCTCGGTCACAATAAACCACGACAGCGGATAATGGCCCGCTTCTATTGGCGGGGCATTTGGGCTACACCAAGAGTGCTGTTGAAGCCCCTCCCCATAGTGAAGGTCCCATTCAAAAGACTCGGTATGGACCTCATCGGGCCATTAGACCGCAGTGCTGGCGGGTAATCATTTTGTGTTAGTCCAAGTGGATGATGCAACCCGGTACCCCAAGGCGGTGCCATTGCACAGTATTACGGCCAAAAGTGGTGGTGCAGGCACTGTTCCAGGTCATCTCCCAAGTCTGGAATCATGAAAAACATGATTCGGAAGTTCGTTCACGACGGTAGCCATAATTGGGACAAGTGGTTGGACCTCCTGGTGTTTGCTGTGTAGGAGGTTCCTCAGGCCTTTGGGTACAGTGCTTGAGTCCCTGAGGCTTGCGGGGCTCACCGCCAAACCAAAGAAGTGTGCCGTGGGACGGAGGGAGGTATGGTATCCGGGGTACCACTTCGGTGAAGGCCTGGTCCAACCCCAGATTGCTAAATCTGCTGAGGTCGCAAACAAGCCGAGACCTAAGACCAAGAAGGAGGTGAAGTAGTTCTTGGGGCTGGCCAGCTACTATAGGAGGTTCGCACCTGAATTTTCGGAGCTAACCATCCCCTTGTCCGACTTAATTTGCAAGGGTGCCCCAGATCTGGTCCAGTGGTCAGAGAAGTGCCAGCAGGCATTTGCAAGGGTAAAGTCAGCGCTCTGTGGGAAGCCAGTGCTGTTCCACCCTTACTTCTCTCTCCCTTTCTGTCTGCTGACCGACGCGTCGGACAGAGGGCTGGGCATGGTCTTGTCCAAAGAGGTGGAAGGGACTGAGCGGCCAGTGCCGCAAACTTTCAGAGCAGGAGTTGAGTTTTGAGTTTTATGCATAAACATTAGAGCGGCCATTTTTGGTTATCAGAAAAAACGTTTTATACTTGGTAATATTTGTGATGGATAAAAATATGCAAAACCTTCTTTTCTGTGGTATAAACAGAAAAAGATGACCAAACATCAACCTTAATACAACAACATCCTTCATATAACAGGTACATAAGGATCCAATCATCTGCGGTAGCTTTTGGCGGTGAACTTCACCATGTCCCCCTTCGCAGCCGCTGAATACGTAGCAGTTGTTGATTGATGGTGGTTACCTGCTGGCGCAGATTGTCATTGATGGTATTGAGCATGTCCACTTGATCTTTGTATGATTCCAGCTGATGGAGGCAAGCCTTGGCATTGTGGCATGCCCTTAGTGACTGGAGCCGCCGTTGTTTCCTGATGCGTATTTCCTGTAGGCGGAAGATCTGAAGTCGTGGACAATCACCCAGTCACCTGGTCGGGTAGTGGCCCTTCAAGTGGAATGGGTAGGGTTGCTTTGACCTGGGTACATAGACTTAAACACTTGGGTGAGAGAGACACATTATGGCGACATTGTTTGGTCTAGGTCCAGGATTGTAAAAGTGTGGTATGGTCAGTTACGTATTTGTATTGTATTATAATAGCCAACTACAGTCTCAGTACCAAAATAAATGCATGCACCCTCATATAACAACAGAATTATATTATCACATTGTCTAATATGTAGGGGATAATGTCCATAGAATATTGATTAGGCTACAAAATAATCGACAGTGTGTAAATCGTGCAGGGTTTTCAAATTTTCCTGGAACACATTTCTCGAATGTTGCCTGAACATAATCCCGTCTACACAATTGGGTAAATCGAAAGTGACAAATACAAACTGGACAATCCGATCACTACTGGTTTAAGCGATGTAATTCATGTGTGGCTTTTGTCGACAGCATTTGGAATATAATGCAGAAAACTGGCAGTAGAAACAACTCTTCCTGCACTGTTCTAAGCACACTCATTTTCTTTACTTAATTCTCTACCTATCCCCCCTTTTTGAAAAATGGTACTTAGAGAAAAATGAGACGGATAACGGTCCTCATCACAGCCGTTTATATTCCGCTGCAAGGGACACCAACACAGCACTATCGGACCTGTATGATGTGTTGTGCGTATTTCAAAACAAACATCCCGACAAGGCTGTGGTGGTGGCTGGGGACTTTAACAGGACGAACCCTAAAAACGTTCTGCCTAATTTCCACTAACACATCACGTGTGCCACGAGGGGAGAAAGAACTTTGGACCACTGACACACATTATACAAGTTTTGGATACAAGACCGTCTCGCTCCCTGCTTTCGGTAAATCGGACCACACTGCCATCTTGTTACTTCCTGTTTACAGACTGTGCATCGTACATGGAAAGGTAGTGACAAGGTGGTCGGACTAATCAGAGGGTGCGCTTCAGGACACTCTGAGGGACGTATACTGGGACATGTTCAAATCAAGTTCCATTGACGTTAGCCAGTTTACAGAAGTAGCTACGAGTTTCATAGCTACATTAGTGGACAGAATCGTTCCCACGGGGAAAGTTGTGATATTTCCGAACAACAAACCGTGGGTCAATAAATCCATCTGCAGGACTCTGAATGCTTGCACGGCCACTTACAACTAAGGTCTTGTATCCAGAAATTTACATCAACATCTCGTCTACAGTTCAGCTTTCAATACCATAGTCCCCACCAGACTGGCTGTAAAGCTGCGGGAGCCAGGATTGAACACTGCGCTGTGTACCTGGATCCTGGGCTTCCTCACAGCCAGGCCCCAGGTGGTTAGGGTGGGGAGGCAAACGTCCAGCATCCTCACCCTGAACACAGGATCCCCCAGGGCTGCCTCCTTAGCCCCCTACTGTACTCCCTGTACACACATGACTCTGTGGCCAGGTCTAGCTCCACCACCATCATCAAGTTTGCTGGCAACACAGTCATGGTGGGCCTGATCACCGATGACGACAAGAAGTTCCGTGAGGAGGTGGCTGATCTGTCATTCTGGTGCCAGGACAACAGCCTCCACTTGAATGTCAGCAAAACCAAGGAGCTGATTGTGGACTTTAGGAGAGGATCATAACCGAGGCTGCGTGCACCGCTGGTAATTAATGGCACTTCTGTCGACAGAGTGAGCAGCTTCAGCCCAATGTACCACTGGAACTACCCTCCCCTCCCTGCAGGGCTTAAACACGAGGTGGTGTAGTAGCAAAGCCCGGAGGATCATGAAGGATCCTCACCACCCCAACAACGGACTGTTCCAGCTGCTGTGGTCAAGCAAGCGCCTCTGCAGTCATGCAGTGAGAACAGAGAGACTGAGACAGAGTTTCTTCCCGCAAGCCATTAGGACTCAACCCTCACGGAGACACATACAGTACATAGGCTCCTACTGCATTAATGTAATGTATGTTGCACATTGTATTGCATACTGTACTGTTGCTGTATTGCTTTGTCATACTGTGGAATACTGTACTGTATATCTCAACACACACTACCTCACTTAATTCACAGGCCACTTTACTGCACATATCCATATACTGTATATACAAATAGTCTATTCCTCTTATTTCTATTTTGCATCCTCTTTCAGTATGTTACCTTTTTATGCTTATTTTAATTTATTTGTTAACCAAATTATGTTTTAGGAATCAGTTATTCAGTTAGTTAGTTAATTACTTAATTACTTAGCTTTTGTGTCCTTGTACTTATTAGTTCAGTTAGCTTAGTTAGTAACATTATTTCTTAATTACTTAGCTATTGTGTCCTTGTACTTATTAGTTCAGTTCGCAAAGTTAGTTAGTTAATTACTTAATTACTTCACTATTGTGTCTTTGTACTTATTGTGCATAATCTCCGGGTGCGTTGCAATTACATTTCACTTCATATATGTATGCCCGTATGTATAAGTATGTGATAAATAAACATCTTGAATCTTGAAAAGTAGCTGCAGTAGGAGCGGTACACCACCACAAAGTGACACGAACGAATGGAAAGTTGCACATATTGATGATGGAGAGGTGCTGCTGGAGAGAAATGAGCCGATTTGTTTCGCAGCAAGATAAAGGCCGCAGTATGTAATCAACCCAATTACTCCGGCACCAAGTTTCCAAGCATGGTATGCAACAAGACATAATTAATCTCAATATGATTGCAACAACACAGCTAAAGAAAACAACAATGACCACAACAGCCAAGAAAGGCCATGCCAAGGTTCAACCCTGAGAAGAATAGAAATAATAAATGAAATGTCATGAATCAAATCGTCAACGTTCTTTTGTGCTTCCTAGAGTTATGAGAAAAAATAAACTACGTGACCATCTTGTTCTAAGTATTTTAGGAAGTCCTGTGTATCCATGACACAAGCAGATCAATAAACTATCAACATTTGAATGAATGTGCTACCATTTATAAACTCAATCAGCCAAAATACATTTCCGTAATGTGCCAGAAAAACATCACTGGAGGCTCCACATAAATTCAACAATAAGTTAAGCAACTAGAGAAGGTAAGGAAAAATAATGTGATTCACACACTAAAACATTTTAAATTTTGCATTCAATACTTTTACTACTATTCCTAATGAATTTATATCATGTTTACTTATACCCTTTAAGGTACAACTAATAACTGCAAACAATAAGACTGAGATCTCAGCAGTCGTCAAGCTAATAGCTTGACGACTCACTGACATTTTATTTTATCCATTATCTAATGGTCAATTTGTATCACCTAACTTCTAAGAAATCACATGAATTGTGCGTTAAGCTTTGAATTGCTAGTCTTACCTCTTGGCCAGGGAGTATTCAACTATAAATCACATCATCCTGCAGTCTGATCAGAGAAAAATTCATAGGTTATTTGGCATTTCCAATCAAGTTAACACCTTTACTTAGAGAAATATGTGACCCACTGCAGCAAAACCCGCATTGTCGGGCATTTCAAAAAAATCACCAGGAGCAGCCAATTAAGTTGAAAAAACATTTCAAGCAGAAAAATTGAATTTTTCCAGATCCGTGTTCCTTTGTTTATTTGTTATTTCTCAACATATTTTCAAAACCAAGTTTGATTTATAAATAGTAGAAGAATCTTAAACCGTGACGTTAAATATTCTCGTTAGATAACATGGGGAAACACATTTCACTTACTGAGATGCTGAATAGCGCTGAACAACGGCGATCGATAGTTTCCTTTAAAGCGAAAATCCAGGTGAAGATCATTGCTCGATATTCCATGTGATGTGAAGTCACAATGTGAAACCGTTTTGATAGAGTTCAACCTTTAAATTGTACTACTTTTACACACACACCGAGACATTATTGTGTAGGGGTACCAACATATACCAACGAAGAAGTAATGTTGACGTCACTTTCTTAAACAAGACGAGGATCCTTCGGTTTCACTTGTCTGTGAAAACTTTCATCTCCATTTTGTTATGGATTACGAGAAGCGGGTGGCGGATCTAAATCATATCGCTGACCCTAATCTGACCATTGCGATACATCGAAGTCAGTGTAAGCAGCCCATACTGGACTTCATTTTCCACAATGAGTCAGTTCTTCATTTTCCACAATGAGTCAGTTCTCCGACAGCGGCGCGGAGAACAACATCAATGCTGAATCTGATATTATCCCAGACATGGAGACAATTCGAACAGTGGATTTCAACCTGAATGTGACGATGAAATGGAATATTTTCAAGAACCACCGAAGGAGACCGACGATACGCCCTTTGTTGTTACAATGGAAGAAGTTGATGATGTGATGAAGTTCATTGAGGTTGGTGATGCAGATTGTGAACAAGTAGCAATGCACAAGATTCTCAAGTTTACCTGCAAATACAGCCAGGGGCGAAAAGAAAAGGCAGCCCAAAACAAGCTCTCAAAGTGTAGCTGGGGTAGGGTTGGGGTTAGCCCATGTAATAATTCCAAGAACTTTGAAGATATTTGGCATATGCACATCTATATATTAAATGACACACTGAGGCTGATATAGAGAGACTCATATTATTGATAGACACTACATTTTGTTGTTTTGTTCGCACTTTAAACTCCTTAATAATTCCACTTTCATAATACATGTATATCCTTACTGTTAAATAAAAGCTTTTTTAAAAACAATAGATGCTGTGTGTCGGTGCGGCGTTCCACATTCCCTCAAAACACAAGAACAATGTAGAGATTGCCCCCATTCAGCAGGGTGTCAAGTCCCCATTCAGCAGGGTGTCAAGTGGCCATATGACAAGTAGCCATGCGGCTCTGTTGGTCCTCCATTTTATTTGCATTCTAGGAGCAGGCTGAATTAAGTCAAGTGTGGGGGGAAACTTTGAAGGTGATTATCTCAGAAAGACAGTTTGCCACACCCTTGTCATTAAGAAGTCATAGCTTTAAAAATATTTGCTTGATTTGCACAAGAGACACCTTCTTCACTTTCAAATGATGCGAAAAACAAAAACTCAAAAGCCACCAAATGTACCTAAAGTCCTCGGTGGGTCACATATATATCAGACAATAACATAACCAGCATTTAAATTGAGACCCTAGAAGGGCTATGATTAACACATTTAAGACAATCAATGACACAATCACGTTTGTCTATTATCTGTGCATAATCCTGTTTCTTCTTAATGATTTTAATTTATTAAATATTCAAACCATTTCGTACATTTTTTAAAATGATTGAATTTCAATTCGCTAATACTCAAACTATAATGTAGTTCTTATAGAACATTTAATAATCTGTTTACTATCAGGACAGACAGATTGATAAAACAGCTGCGAACACTAGTTAACATGTTAACATAACCTAAGAGTCGTTAAGATCCACGTTAGATATTTTTTCAAATAAAAACCCATGCCAAGCTAACTTCACCGTAAACGGTGTACCCCGAAATTCCAACTTGGAATTCAAACCAAAATGGTTGCTCCTTTCCACATTTCCAGGCAGAGGTTGGGTTTTTCCGAGTTCTTACTTCAAAGGAACGCAGCATTAGCTCACGTCATATTTTACAACTTGCACAAGCCCCCTTCTAATAGTAGGAATAATAGTAAGCCAGCATAGCTGCACACATTTACTATCATTCCTGAGCTTATTATTATTATTGTTATAATAATAATAATAATAATAATAATAATTATTATTATTATTATTAATATTATTATTATCATTATTATAAATCCTGTCCCCCTGTACCTGGGAGCCGAATATGTGGGGAATTCCCATGTGGCTGTGGCTTCTTCTTCTTCTTCTTCTTTTGGGGTCTTTATAGCAGCTTGCATTCTTTTTTGTTGTATTATCGCCTGCTCTTGTCGTTTATCTGATCTCACTGCTTCTCAACATGAATGTGTGGACATATGCAGGATGCGTGTGCGTCAATCACCATTTCTTATTCTCCTTGTTGTTCTTCCTTTATTTGACCTCCAACTTCACCATCTCGTGCTCTTCAAAAATCTCATTATTACATCACATTGTTTATAGGGTTGTCATGGCAACATATGGAATTCTGAGTTCGTATAAAAAACAGTTCTTTCTCACATCAGCTTCAGATGAACTTTAATGCAGAAGCAAAATAGAAGAATTCAAATCCAAACCCGAGCAACATAACAAGGGACAACAGACCATGAAACAGAAGTCAGACAATGATAGACAACAGACAACAAAATGGTAGACAGACAACGCAACAGACGACAAACAACAAACCAGACGACAGACGACAAAACTGACAGTGAACGACAGACAACGGAAATGATCGCCAGTTATTTCATTAACCCTATGGCCTCCCTGTACATCGGGGATCTGCATCCCGATGTAACAGAGGGCATGTTGTATGAGAAATTCTGCCCTGCCGGAGCCATCCACTCCGTTCGAGTGTGTCGGGATAGAATCACTTGGCGATCCCTGTGTTATGCCTATCTTAATTTCCAGCAGCCAGCCGATGCTGAGCGTGCACTGGACACCATGAATTTTGTTGTGATCAAGGGGCAGCCAGTTCGTATTATGTGGACCCAGCATGACCCCTCACTCAGAGAGAGTGGAGTAGGAAACATATTCATAAAAAATCTGGAGAAGTCTATCGACAGCGAGGCCCTGTATAATACCTTCTCTGCTTTTGGCCACATTTTGTCCTGCAAGGTGGCCTGTGATGAGAATGGCTCTAAAGGGTATGGGTTTGTGCACTTTGGGACTCAGGAAGCAGCAGAACAAGCCATTGAAAGATTGAATGGCATGCTGTTCAATAACCAAAAAGTATTTATAGGTCGCTTCAAAACTCGCAAGGAACGCGAGGCTGAGCTGGGTGCCCAATTTACAAATGTCTACATTAAGGGCTTTGGAGAAGACATGGATGATGAGAAACTGAGGGAAGTCTTCAGAAAATATGGAAACACCATAAGCACCCGTGTCATGACCAACAACAGTGGCAAGTCTCGTGGCTTCGGTTTTGCCAGCTTTGAGAGGCATGAAGATGCACAGAAGGCAGTTGATGAATTGAATGGCAAGGAGTTGAATGGCAAGTTGATCTCTGTGGGCCGCGCTCTGAAGAAAGTAGAGCGACAGGCTCAACCCAAGCCCAAATTTGTGCCAAGCAATCGTTACCAGCCTGTACCTCTCTCTGGCTCCTTCAGGGCAGCAACACCCCAAGCTCAGAGTTGTAATGCCCACCATCCTGTCACCCAGCTCTGCCCCAGTCTGCAAGGATCTGTACAAGGTGTTTGGCCACAAGCTCAGACCAGGACCCCTTGGCAAGCATCTGCAGATTCTGCTGCAACTGCCCCTGTGTGCAGGGTCCTTCAGGACAAGTACGCTGCAGGGGACCAAAATCCCCAACAGTACATGAGCACAAGGCCCCTCCTCCCAATGCAGCAGCCTGCTGTCCAGATGCAGGACCAGGAGACCCTGCCTGCCTCCATGGTGGCTGCTCTCCCAGCACAGGAAAACAAGCTGGGTGATTCTGTCAAGCCCCTGGGCAAGAACTGTCAGAATGTGACCACAACGCTGACCACTTTGAAGGAGGAGGTATGCCCGGCTGCTACTCTCCCCTCAAACAACAATATTGAGCTGGATATGACTAGAGATGTAATGCATACAAGCACTGATGAAGAGAACGTATCCTCCATTGCAACTGATCCAGTGACAAGGAGTCACAATGCACTGTGTTGAGAAGGAAGTTTATGAGGGCTAGCGTGCCCTATATATACAGTATATCATCATCACCAGGAAAATGTTCAGTAATATATATATATATATATATATATATATATATATATATATATATATATATATATATATATATATATTTGACCACCAAATGACCATTTTCCTGATGATAGCTCATATTCTTTAGATTTTTTTAAGATTCTCTAAAAACTGACAACTACGCTAAAAGCTTTTGTTGAACTTATTTAATTTTGCCTTATCATGTATTTATTAATTCCATTTGAAAAGGAAGAAGCAACATTGCTTTAACACAGAACTACATATTACACATACAGTTGCACGGTCCTCTAAGATCTGTTGATTTATTTTTCTTTTTTTTGTTGTATGGTGGTTCAAGGGATGAGGGGCCAGGAACAAGATATGTGTTAGAGTACGTTTATTTTGGCTGAATGGCACATCCCTACTAAGACAATCATGACGTCCCTGCCATGTCATGATTACAATGTTAATAACGTTTATACAATGTTCCTGCAACAAACCGTTTTCAACATTACTTACTATTACACTGCTGCAGCGTAGTGATGTTGGAGTACATGAATACTCATGGGTTTTCATTTGTAAGTTTCCAATGTCTGCAGCATTGTAAACATGACGTTTCATGTACTTTGCAATAAAACGTTGCTACAAGATTACTGCAATCCAGTTACCAGCTCCGGTTCCATGGGGAGTTTGCATGTTCTCCCCATGTTCATGTGAGTTTCCTCTCATCCTAAAGACATGCATTTTCGGGTTACACACTCCCGCCAATGCCCTTCACCAAGGCATTGGCTTTAGCTCTAGAGTCGGTCCCCTCTCCCTCTGTCCTCACTAGGATGGGTAAAATGGGTAGAATTGGTTACAATGCAGAGAACAAATTTCCCCACAATCATCAATAAAGTGGAGCTTCTCTACCTGAATACACAAGTTGTATCAACATTTATCGTTGTAACATTTAACTTATTTTTAACTAAATATGTTCCAGTGATGTAGTAAACATAATGTTGATATGAAGTCTGAGAGAGGTTGCTTTTCTGTTCTGACGACGTCGTCAAGCAACGTTAAACGGAACTTTATTTTTACCGTCTTTTTTTTTTTTTTTACATCTAAAGTGACGTCACTGCGACATATAATGTTTCAGAGGTTATGTTGCAGACGTGCCAGAAGTGAGTTAGCGGCGGTGTCCTCCATAAGATTGCTTCGCTCTGCACACAGACTATTTATTTATTTTAATCACACCGCCGGTCAACACAGTGACGGCTGGGTGGCCCATTTGAGGTGGTAGTATACTTTAAAACGCTTCTTCCATGTGGAAACAGCAGATAAAACGCAGGCCTGGGAGTTGTTAGCTCCGTCGAGGATTCACTCGCTGTATTTTGGTTGCCTCCATGCCCGGGCGTAAGAAGGAGGTCGTAAGGAGACGGGGGTACTTGGCTGTCCAATAAAGCTGGCCTCCAGGAACAAAAAACCGCCAGCCGACAAGAACAAAGCCACGCTGCTTGGCTGGGAATGCCGTATTGATTTATTTTGTATGCTAAACTCCAGTTTCAAGTTGAACGAACAAACAGGCAACTTTTTTCCTTTTGTTTTCATACCAAGTCCAACCCCCCTGAATCACTCTGACCCCAATAAACAATAAATATGCTTTTGAAAAATACAAAAAGCACTTCTGATGTTGATCCCCAAGTTTCCATCCAATTTGTGTGTGCGTGTGTGTGTGTGTGTGTGTGTGTGCGCGTGTGTGCGTGTGGCCTGTGTGTGTGTGTGTGGGGGGGGGGGTGGGGGGGGACTACGGGGATGCCTTCGTTCTCTTCGTGGTGCTCACCTGGGGCTGATAACTAGCTCTGAGAGCACGGCCATACAACGCTCGCAGAGAACGCCGGGGCAATTACACAACGATCATTTGCTTGAGATTACCTTTTTTTTTTTTGTCTTTGATGTTGCTCAAACAACAATGCATCACTGCTCTTTATCCCCTAATCGCCCCCTCCCCTCCCACCCCCCCAGGTACCGAAGCTGGTTTTAATTACCAAGGCCAACTGCGTCAACACTGTTGTTTTCAAAGTGGGAGGTTGAGCGCCCGGCAGTGGGTCGCAGACAGAAGTTCCACATTTATTGGACCGAGCACATGTCAGCCATTTATGGTGGCACGGTGGATCACACAACACATTTTTTCACACTTTTTAACACTATATTTAGAGGCTTTGTGAGGTTTCATCTTTGTTACATGCCCATTTTGTTGAAATAAGTTTGATTACTTTGGTTTGTTCATTTGTTTTCCGTTGCGTTTCCATTTTTATGCCACTTTGCACTTCTGCACTTTGTGTTTTTGTAAAAAAAAAGTGCTGTATACATAAAGCTTCACTAACTGAGGCAATCAACATCACTGCAACAACCTCTGGTTTAGATCAGTGGCCCTCAACATGAGGTCCGGGGACCTCCAGGGGTCCTTTAATAGGTTCTAAGGGGTCCCTAAGCAAAATGAGAAGTGGTTAATTTCATTTGCAGGACATTTTATTTTATCAAATATTTTATACACAATATTATAAAACATTTTATATTATTTTTTTCTTTTTTTTTTTCTTGAAGTATACTGGTACCCATCTTCAAGAATAAGGGAGACGTACAGAGCTGTGGTAACTACAGGGGAATAAAGTTGATCAGCCACAGCATGAAGCTATGGGAAAGGGTAGTGGAGGCTAGGGTAAGAGGAGAGGTGGGGATCAGCGAGCAGCAGTATGGTTTCATGCCAAGAAAGAGCACTACAAATGCAATGTTTGCTTTATGGAAAAGTACAGGGAAGGTCAGAAGGAGTTACACTGTGTCTTTGTGGATTTAGAGAAAGCATATGATAGCGTGCTGAGAGAGGAAGTGTGATATTGCATGAGAAAGTTGGGGGTGGCAGAGAAGTACCTAAGAGTGGTACAGGATATGTATGAGGGCAGTCAGACAGTAGTAAGGTGTGTAGTAGAACAAAGGCATTCAAAGTGGAGGTGGGATTGCATCAAGGATCAGCTCTGAGCCCTTTCTTGTTTGCAATGGTGATGGACAGCTTAACAGATGAACTCAGGCAGATGTCTCTGTGGACTATGATGTTCGCGGATGACATTGTGATCTGTAGCGAGAGTAGGGAGCAGCTTGAGGAGAGCCTGGAGAAGTGGAAGCATGCAGGAGTCAGCAGGAGTAAGACAAAATACATGTGCCTGAATGGGAGTGAGAGCGGCGAAAAGTTGAGAATGCAAGGAGTGGAGGTGGAGAAGGCGGATGACTTCAAGTACTTGGGGTCAACCATCCAAAGCAGCGGAGAGTGCGGGAGAGAGGTGAAGAAGAGAGTACAGGCAGGGTGGAGTGGGTGGAGAAGAGTGTCCGGAGTGATCTGTGACAGAAGGGTTCCAGCAAGAGTGAAGGGGGAGGTCTACAGGACGGTAGTGAGACCAGCTATGTTGTACGGTTCAGAGGCGGTGGCTCTGACAAAAAGGCAGGCGGCTGAACTGGAGGTGGCAGAGTCGAGGATGTTGAGGTTTTCATTGGGAGTGACAAGGATGGACAGGATTAAGAATGAGTACATTAGAGGGACAGCTCAGGTTGGACAGTTTGGTGGAAAAGTGAGAAAGGCCAGACTGAGATGGTTTGGACACGTGTAGGAGAGATGAGAGTCACATTGGGAGAAGGATGCTGAGGATGGAGCTGCCAGGCAAGAGGAAAAGAGGAAGTCCAAAGAGAAGGTTTGTGGATGTGGTGAGGGAGGACATGCAGCGGTTGCTGTAAGAGAGGAAGATGCGCAGAACAGAAGGTGTTGGAGGCAGATGATCCGCTGTGGCGACCCCTAACAGGAGCAGACCAAAGAAGATGAAGAATAAGAAGATACTTTTATGATTTTGTCTCGAGGATTTTTGCATTGGTAATTTGATTGAGAGATCAATCTGTAGTCTGGATCAGTGGTTCTCAACATGGGATCCAGGGACCTCCGGGGGGGTTCAACTTCAGTTCAATTTAATTTCCAGGATGTTAGCACAATTTGAGAATGTAGAACAACGACAGTTTAGATCCAACATTCACTGTTATTTTATTTAAGAAGAAAAAGGAGAAGAATCTTTAATTATTTATATTAATATTCGGGTTTCCGTTTTTTTTTTAGATATTGTTTATTGTTTTTTTTTGTATATTGCCAAAATTATACAATATATATAACTTTCTTATTACATTGAAGATTGTGTTTTTTGTCATTTAATTCGCCTTTTGGTGCTTAAACTAAGCCGCAGCAGCAGAAACGTGGGCCTAGGTAAACTTCAACCCAGCAGATCACTAGAGTCTGCATCTTGCTGGGACCTCAGGCAGCCGCACCAGCAGCGGGCGTCGAAACGAAGGTGACGATGAAAGACTCAACAGTGAATCAAATCAGAAATATTTTATATGACAGAGCACGTATACATACACACATGCACGCACGCACTAAAACACGCAAACGCCAAGTATACGGCCACGTCGACAGCAAAGGCCCAAACACATGCCGCACTGTGTCAAACTGAGATACCAACAGAGATAGGTTTATTTGTTGTTGTTTTCTTATGTTTGTTTCTTAAGCCGAGCACATCCTCGGCACAGTGGGAATGCATTATTCAGAGTGATCATTGTAACTCCTCCAAGATGATTGTGGAACAATCAGCCATGAAATAAGTTTCTGCTGTTTTTTAAAAGTGTTCGTCTCCCCGCAGGCCTCTCAGGTGTAGCTTTGTATTCAGGTCTGCTTCCCCGCGCCAAAAAATCAATCTCAATCAAAGGTGCCGAGGAGTTTATCATAAATTATCATGAAAAGGGTTCCCACTCAGTAGATGCTTGATTACAATCTCATTTGAATAAGTTTGCATATTAATTAGTTTGGAATGAAAACGGGGTTTGCAGGGATTGTGACGGGGGGCCAGGGGGTAACCCACGGCGATAATGACGGCCCTTTTAAATGTATGTGATATTAGTGCTGGTGCAGGGCCGCGCTTTACTCAAACACACACACACACGCACACACAAATTACACAGAGGCATGAGGTATGTAGTAAAATGCGTGCGTCGGCTTCATATTGTCAACGGATGATCTGACACACACACAAGGTGTACAAAGGTACACACACACACACACGCACACATCAGAGCCCCGCACACTCAGGGGCGTTATAATGTGATTAATGGCGGAGTATCTCTGACATTAATAAACTATAACCAAATTAAAGACTTCATTACTCTACTGGAGCTCAGTGATGGTCACACGGTGAATCAGCATTGTAGGATTTTATCTGTAGCACAAATTGTTAAAAAAGTTAATGCTGCTATAATAGAAAGGTGTCAAAACACACAGCGCATCGCAGCTTGCTGTGTACGGGGCTGCGTAGCCACTGTCTGGTCAGAGTGTCCATGTTGCTGTCCACCACCGAAAGCACCTACAATGTGCACGTGAGCATCAGAACTGGACCATGGAGCAATGGAAGAAGGTGGCCTGGTCTGATGACTCATGTTTTCTTCTATATCATGTGAATGGCCGCAATTAGGGTCCGATCGAGCATCTGTGGAATGTGCTGGAACAAGCCTGATCCATGGGGGCCCCACCTCACAACTTCCAGGACTTAAAGGATCTGCTGCTAACGTCTTGGTGCGAGATACCACAGGACACCTTCAGAGGTCTTGTGGAGCCCATGCCTCCACGGGTCACAGCTATTTTGGCGGCATGAGGGGGAGCAACTCTAGTGGTAGAGTGGTTATTAGTGGTGGTTTTTTTGTGCAGAGAGTGTGTGAGTGTTCTGTTGTTCTGCCAGACATTAGGACACAAACTAATTTTAGCAGTAAATGCATTGCATTAGATGGACGCAGTAGATGGGTTTTGTTTTTATTTACATATGATTTTTTTGCATTTTTGTAAGGAAACAACAGTCATTGCGATCGCGTAAGGTGCACAAGCAACCACATCCATACACGCATGCATGTCTAATCCATACATTACAAGACTTTAAAGAAGCGCTCCACGGTGGCGACTGGTATAACGGAATAAACGACATCGCTGGCAAGACTCCCTTCAGACAAATTGGATGAAATGATTTCACCTGCTGAGGGGTTCCTTGTCATGGACAAAGGGGAAATGCAAATGAGCCGAGCGACGAAATGAGTTGCACAGAGAAAAACGGACTAAAAACGAAAACAAAAAACTGGACAGCTCAGCTCAGTCTATTCACAGGTACCCCGCCCTCTTTTTTTAAAATGTAAAAGTCTGTGGACGTGTTGGAGGGTAGGTCAAAAGACAATTCCACGCGGCTTTTTTTTTCCCCATGACATTGACTATGTGTGACATGTATGTCTCTTAATAAATGAAATAATAATAATAAATAAGAGTGATTCTGGTCTATAGGAGAAAAACACACACACACCACTCCTCACAAACCCACATTAGATTCCTTTTCTTCTTCCCTGCATCATTGTTTATTTCTGTGTATTTGCTAGAATCTACACATTCAGTACTGTATAAAGACAATATTCCCCCCAAAACTGATCCATAGAATAACTATTTCAGTAGCATATCAAAGTAACAAAGTTATGATGTCCCATTTTTCTTCTGTGTATCACAGGACTTTTATTTGTTGGCAAAAAAAAAACAGAAAAAACAACAACAAATCTTGGACTTTCACCTTCCACTTGGAACTCATGTCAATGAGCAGGAAATGCTTCACACAGCTTTGGCTTTTTAGTTTTTTTTTTTTTTACTCACAATACCATCATTTCTAGACCAGGAAGCTGGTGAGACCCACGGCCGCCAAAGGGGAAAAGGGGGTAGAAGAGAGAGAGAGAGAGAGAGAAGGAGAGAGAGAGAGAGAGAGAGGGAGAAAGAGGGAGACAGAGGGAGACAGAGGGAGACAGAAGGGCTGT
>NC_137202.1:10153236-10163236 GCF_960531495.2 Zeus faber | reverse complement strand
TTAAAAAACGAGAATTCCTCTGCTCACAATGGAGGATCATGAAGGAAATCTTTGGGACTTCTCGTCCATCGATGTTACCTTTGCTCTTTGAGAGGAAAACGGATACAGTACGTGGTAGTATCCTCACATAAGCAAAGGCCATGAATTCATGTAAACATGCTTTTCAGGGGGAATCATGTCATCACTTCTTCAAGACACTTCTTAAGAGTTCCACTTTTTTTTTTTTCTCGGGTAATTCTTTGTGGCCGAAACTTAAAATCCAGAGCAATTTGGTGAGGTGATCGATAGAAGAACAATAAGTCTTGATGAAGTTAAAATTCCACGATAAAACAGCTCAACTATGAAATGAAATAAAGACATGACAGATGACAATTATGGAGAAATATAAGTGATATCTGTGGCTGAGCTGTGTCATTTCCATTGTTTCAGTTTTATCCCGGCCCTTTAAACCAGCCTACAAGTGTTGCCACGTTTCACAGAGAGCGCTGAGTTGATTTTATTGTTGGATTTTGATTTTTATTTCGTTGGGTTTATTCGCCAAGTACATACATGCACGGGTGTGTGTGAGCAATGTAAAATGTAGAAAAATATACACAAAATATGCTGTCTACGCAAACAAAAAAAAAAATTGAATAAATAATAAAAAACAATAAATAAACACACACATACGCATAGATACATACATACAAGCAAACACACACACACACACACACACACGCGTGCGCGCACACACACACGACGAAGTGAGAAAGCTCATTTAGTCGCTCCCTGGTAACCAGCCAAGTTGGCATAGCAACCAATATTACCAGCAAGGTAGGAGAGCACTTTAATGAGTTTGCTTGGTTGTAAAACTAAAAAAAGACCTGGTTTTGTTTTTTGACTTTTTTTTGCATATGATGATGCTGCGTTGCACAGTACAACATCGTGGGCGAAGTTTCTCCCACGTTTTTTCTCGGGTAAACATCACGTATGCTCTCCCACATCACCACAGCAGAGAAATGAAAGAGGCTTCCCTGGCCGAGAGAGAGAGAGAGAGAGAGAGAGAGAGAGAGCGAGAGAGACTCCATCCCGGCTCTCATCAGACTATGCTCTGCTAACACCTTCAACCCTAATTTGTTTCCCTAACATCCAATAAACAGCTCATTCGACGGTCAATCAGTCACCTCAGCAGCAGATTAGAGCCAGCCGAGGGTACGAGAGAGGGAGAGAGAGAGAGGGAGGGAGAGAAAGAGAAGAGAGGTTAGAGTTGGGAAAAGTGATTGGAAAAGCAAGGAAAATAGAATGGAAAAATATGGCGGTATTATATTATCGCGCTATCGTACGGTGATGTCATCGACGTCCATGTTGAGTGTGTCCACTGGTGTGTATTTTGAGAAGTCACATGGCAGAAATTTGAACGAGATGAAGCCGCTTCAGAGCCAAAGTGAGTGATTTGTCATGTCGCATTTTACTCAACTTCACTAGCCGTGGTCAGTCAAATGTCGACGTGGGTGAACGTTCACAAAAAAAAAAAGGGAACAAAACATATCCCCCCCCCCCACCCCCCATCTGACGCGACCAGGAAAAAAACAAATCCAATCAATCGACCGGAAGAAGGCAAAAGTGACCGTGAAAAAAATCCAGGGTAAACCAGCATGTTGGAAAAAGGATTTCGCGGTTTCTATAGGACTTCCGGGGACTCGCAGGAACGCAGCCAACACCGACGATCTCGCGGGACGCCACTTTAAAGTGCCATATTCCGGGATGCGCCTCGGTGCCCACAGCTTGGTTTGGTGCGGCTGTGAGCGACGACACCATCGAGGGCTTTTTCTTGTGTGGACGCGCGTTTATCTCTGTGTTGTTTTCATACGTGTGACGGATACCACACATGCATACGTTAACATGCAAGTTCAGGAGTGCACACGCTTTTGTGGGCCCGCGCGTGCACGTGTGCGTGTGTGTGTGTGTGTGTGTGTGTGTGTGTGTGTGAGAGATACAGTGGCGTGACGGCTGTTGTCCTTGTCAGAACACCTGCTGTCTCCTCTCCTGTCTTCCTCCTCCTCCTCCTCTCCTCTTTGCTTCCGACACTTCATCAATCCGTCCCTATCGGAGGAGGCATGGAGTGGGGGGAGGAGGGGGAGGGACCACACACACACACACACACACACACACACACACACACACACACGGACGCACACGCAGATGCACTCTAACACAGCCATTTCGACGATTCCGCAAGAACGAAAGCAGGGTTCTTTCATTCGCCGTACCTCCGCCCTCAACCTGCCTCTTTAATCCTCCGCCTTGCTCATTTCTCCATCCTGCTGCCGCCCCTCATTTTTCAACACCTTTCTCCCCTCCGCTCGCTCTCCCTTCTTCTCCATCCGCTGCCCATCCCTCTCCCTCCCTCTCTCCCTCTCCCTCTCTCTCTCCTTTCCTCTCTCATTACCTTAATTAGATCCAGCAGATGAACGTCCTCTTGTCTGCTGGAGAGGAGAGGGGTCCGTGTGATGCAATAAGGCTCATTTGCATTCGCCAAAGTTAATTGCGGAAGCGGAGCAGGTGTATGGCAATAATAATCATCACACATGACACTCACCTGTGACCGGCGGCGAGCGTGACACATTCAGGTGCCCCGAGATGTGCCCGAGTGAAAATACAACCCCCCCCCCCCCCCCCAGGAAAACGAAGGCCGGACCTCGCAGCTTGCCCGTTCTAATAATTAAAAGAAAAAGTACGCTCCGACTTGATCAGATATGATATATTTACAATACGTCGCTTGATTCGAATCGACAGTTCCTGGTCCCATTTGGCCGGAGCAGCGTGGTAGAACTTTGCTTCACACATTGTCCCGGAGTCATCATCAGAAAGATGGACTTAGAGTTATAGTTATATAACTCTTTCTTGGGGATCTGTTCCCCGTGGGGACAATTTTCAAGACCAGTCAGTGGATTTTTGCATGTCAAATCAAAAAGAAAAATACACATCAACTTAATGAAAATCAATGATTTAAAATATGCAGTAAACTTAAGAGGTGATACTGTAAACTGTACTGGGCAATAGAGGCCCCCTAAAATTAGCCTGACAACGCCGCCGCCTCGCCCCCGTGGTCCGGCAAAGAAGTCAAGTTCACGACTTGAGCGCCGGCAACGATAAAAAGCTTGATTGGTGCGAGGTTGTTGTCTGACCTGAATAATTTATACCGGAGTGAGAAGCGGGGATCACACCTCTGTGTTGCCAGGTCGACCGTTTCAGCGATGCGGATCGCGCTTTGTGTTGCCAGGTTGGCTGGACAGGGTGGCGGAGGTGCGGGTTGGCAGTGGTGGTGATGACGGGGTGTGTTGCTCGCACCTACGGTGTGAGATGGATTTTCACTGTGCATTAGTTAACGCTGCTGTATCCTGACGCCCGATCCAGGCCATATTTAGATGGATGCGGCGAGGTGTAGCGTCACCTCCTCCTTCGCGAAGTTTATACTTAAATCGGAAAACATTTGGCGAAAAGCTATAAAGAGTGGGGTGACATCAACCTGACACTGCACAGGTTTCCGCCCTTGCGCAGACAACCAGCAAATATACACACGATCACACACACACACACATACACACAATCACACACAGATTTGAGGATATGAAGTATTAGATAAGCGATAGGATCACTGGCCAATGGGATGATATGCATGCATCTCGCGGTCTTCGAGTTTAGCTTGTCAAGTGTCACATCATCGACTTTATTGATTTCTCCACACGACAGTGGAACTCAGGAAGCGACTCTATACAGTCTCGTTTCGGCAGAGCCGATATATTCTAAGCCCTGACAGGGCGGCCTTGGTTCAAGTGCGCCACTATCAATTGTCTACGCGATTTTTCCGGCGACTGTGAGGCGAAGCGACAGGGCCGACGCCTCGGACGCGTCTCGTCGCGGGGCCCCTCAAGCGCAGGCGCCGCTCGCCGGATGCAGCCACCAGCGCACACTGTCCGTTCGCCTGGAGAGACAAAGGGGTGACAGAGAGGACACAAGGAGGCAGAGCAGAGCAATTACGGCTCAATGGGATGATTGTAACAAATTTGAGGATTGTGGAAGTGAAAATGTGACGATCGCACCAGATGGCAGTTTTCCACATCGCTTCAAAGAGGCTGGAACGGCGCTTTGTAGGCATTCGTGCCGACGCCTCCCCCCTTTTTTTTGTCTTTTTTTTTTTTTTTCCCCTCCCACCGCGGAAGGTCGGCGCGGGTCGGGGAGTGTAGTGAAAACGGGTGTCTTTATTTAATTGCGCCGCCTAACTGACTGCGGATGGGATTAGGTGTAAATACAAAGATTCCTTGCAATATTGCATTTTACACTTTTCTCAGGCATGAACACCTGCACAATTGATTATAAGAAAGAAAAGTCGTTTGTTTGTCGTGACTTTTTTTTTTCACGCCCCTGCGCGTGGGAAGAGGGGACCACAAAGTACGGAAGTGAAGTATTTGCCCGAGAGTCCTCCATACCCCGGAGGATCTGCCTGTTTCTGGTATACTCTATTATGTCGGTTTCAGCAAAGTCGTGACAATTAGCGCCAGTGCAGGATTGGGCAGAACGTGTGTCGCTCGTGCTGCAGTGTTCAGGCACCGATATGCTGACGGCAAAACAGAACTTTTCGAGCAGCAAGAGGCACGGAGAGAGAGAGGAGAAAAAGCCTCGGTTGTTTTGTTGTCAAATTCTTTCTTCATTTGGAGTTTACCGCCTGCATTGCAGCGGTCCTTTCTGAGAGGCGCGGCCATGTGACATGAAAGGGGATGGGAGGGGAAGGAAAAGCAAAACATAACTCGACAGCGGATGGGATGGAGCCACCCACGTCTTAAGAGTTGCTTCATATTGACAAGCAATCGCCGAAGCAGACGGAACAATTCAAACTTGACGCCACCCTATTCCGCGAAATCCTTTCCAACATTGCCCAAGTAGATCGGTGGGCGATGAGGAAGGGCTTATCTCCGTCTAAGTCGTGCGGGCTGTGCAGCGTCGGCGGCGGCATCGGCGTGCATTAGCGGTGTTAACGTAGATGTTAAAGTATGGCTACCTCATCCACGCCCTACGCCGCCACCCACCCTGCTCCGTGAGAAAAGGGCCGTTCTCCCGGGGCAGATATCGCCCCTGCCTGGACTCGCGGCTTTTTTCCCTTTCCTTCCCTTCGAGTGGGGTTCACCTTGCTTTTCCAGTGATGGTCTCGTCTCCTTCGACATTGCTTGAAATGGAATGTCGCCTCCTTTCTCTGATCCCCCGCATTCGTTCCATCGCTCCACGTGAGGCCTTTGGTGAAAAGAGCGGCATTTCCTATGATTATTAGCTCTCTTAACTAGATTGCATCATGGTGTCGCTGATATGGAACTTGGCTCTCATACAGCCTGTTATAACTAATATGGCTTCTGGAGCGTACACTAATGACATATGGGGACACTTACGCTAAGTGCAGAGTGTTCAATGGCGCACGGAGGAAAAATGGGCATCAAGACAATTGTTATGGCTCACGTTGCACCTCCGATTCAGAGATCATGACGCGGGTTTTCGTGTTTTCCCACTAAATGATTACCGTCGCCGAAATTGTAAAAACACGCATTTCCCAAAGCTCCAGAACTGAATGTCCGTCAACATGAAATCCCGACAGATACTTCGGACGCCGCCGAAGCATGTCGGGTGTCGTCGCTTCGAAATAAAAAGAAGGAAAACAAAAGATCCGGGTGAGCGGGAAGAATAAAAATGGAAGGAGCCGGGGGGAGGAGGAGGGAGGTAAAGAACAGATTGGAGGGCCGATGCTAATTTCCTCCGTGTTCCTCCCTGTTGATGGAAGGGATAAACAGGAAGCGTTCTGGCAAATTCCGCCTGAAGAGTGTGATTGCTGACAGGTCTGACCCCTGCGCTCTCGCCATGTTTCCCCATAACTCACAATTAACGCCGACATTAGAGCATCCCGTGAGGCCCGTCCGGCTTTATTTCCCTCCCCGCCAGAAAACCGAGCAGCGGCGAGGCCCCTGGACCGGAGCCCAGTTCTGTGATTTAGTTGTGGGCAGGGTGGGAGGGTGGGTGTGGAGCGGGGGGCAGCCGGTGGAGAGGAGAAAATGGAGGGGAGGTGGTGGTGGTTTAGAGGCAATAGAAGGGGGTACCCAGAGCACACTTTGGGGGTTTAGGGCTGTTATGGATATGGCTGTGGTAATTACTCTGCGCTTGTTATTGCCCGCGCCGCCACACCTGCGTCCGCCAAAGTGCCGGAACAGAGCCGGCGGGCCCCGCAACATCTGAAGAGCGCCGGGGACGGTATCGAGCTACACGATCGCAAGAGCGGCTTGAGAGATGAACACAAACAGTATCGACGAAAAAAACAAAAACGCTTGTTTTTAATTGGCTTGCATCCTCTCCATCCACTCCCCCACGCCCCTGAAAAAAAAAAAAAAAAGGAACGGAAAGAAGAATCGCGGCAGCCTTCGCGTACACTGGCTTGTGCCGCTATATTATTTGGACAGGCGCGCCATCAGGCAGCGCGTCGGGCCCCGGTCCTTTTATTTGGGAAAATAAACGAGCACCTGTTCTTCGACGTGTCAAACCCAATCTCACGGCTCGTTAGCGGGGGCCCCCGCCCAATAACCCAGCTTTAGCGCCGCTTTGGCTCCTAATTCCCATCTCTGTGCTGTCACACAGTGTCATCGGCACAGTCATTCATGTTTTTATTCATTTCACATTTCATCATTTATTTATCGAGCAGCCAGATTGGCACAGCAAGTCTAACCTAGGACAGTTGGGGTATCTAGAAAGCAGGACAGAATCATTTATCCGGAAGAATAAAAACACACGCACACACACACACACACACACACACACACACACACACACACACACACACACACACACACACACACACACACACACACACACACGGGCAGTGGTGACTAGAGATACAAGATTCAAGATTCAAGATGTTTATTTATCGCATGCTTATACATACAAGCATACATATATGCAGTAAAATGTCATTGCTACGCACCCGGAGATTATGCACAATAAGTGCTAACTTCCACAATAGCTAACCGAGTTACTACCTTACTAAACTAACTGAACTAACTGCTTCCTAAAACGTAACGCAGTCAGTAAATAGAATAAAATAAGAGTCAAAAGGTAATATAGTGGGGGTACAAAATAGAAAATAAGAGGAATAGACTGTTATTTATATACAGATATGTGCAGTTAAGTGACATGTGAATAAAGTGAGGTAGTGTGCGTTGAGATATACAGCACAGTATACAACTGTATGACACAGCATTACAGTAACAGTACAGAATGCAGTACAGCATGCAACATACAGTACAGTAAGGCAGTGGGGCCTGTGTGAGTGTTTCAGTGAGGGCCCCCGGTGAGTTCAGCGTTGACAGTTCTTTTGGCTTGCGGGAAGAAACTCTGTCTCACTCTCTCTGTCCTCACTGTGTGACTGCGACTTGCCCGTTGTTGGGGTGGTGAGGATCCTTCATGATCCTGCAGGCTCCGCTACTACATCTCCTGGTGTAGTAGTGGAGTCCTGCAGGGAGGGGAGGGTAGTTCCAGTGGTACGTTTGGCTGAACGCACCACCCTCTTCAGGGCCCGCCTATCCTGAGCAGTACAGTTCCCAAACCAGGCAGTGTTGTTGCCTGTCAGGATGCTCTCCACTGCTCCAGAGCAGAAGGCCTTGAGGATCCTCACTGAGACCCTGAATTTCTTCAGCTGCCTGAGGTGGGAAAGACGCTGCCTCACCTTTCTCACCAGAGAGTCTGTGTGTAAAGTGAATGTTAAGTCCTCTGTGATGTGGACTCCCAGGTACTTGTAGCTGCTCACCCTGTCGACAGAAGTCCCATTAATCACCAACATCACGTGCTTCCTCGGTTGTGATCCTCTCCTAAAGTCCACAAGCAGCTCCTTGATTTTGCTGACATTCAGGAAGAGGCTGTTGTCCTAGCACCAGAATAACAGGTCAGCCACCTCCTCACAGTAGGCCTTCTTGTCGTCGTCGGTGATCAGGCCCACCACAACGGTGTCGTCAGCAAACTTGATGATGGTGTTGGAGCTGGACCTGGCCACACAGTCATGTATGTGTACAGGAAGTACAGTGCGGGGCTCCTGTGTTCAGGATGAGGGAGCTGGACATGTGCCTCCCCACCCTAACCACCTGGGGCCCGGCTGTGAGGAAGTCCAGGATCCAGGCACACGGCGGAGTGTTCAGTCCTGGCTCCCGCAGCTTGTCAATGAAAGAGAAATAAATCTTCTGAAAGAAATAGTCGTGGATCATAGAAATAGCATATGATATATCACAGATTGTGCTTAGTTACTATATATAACATGTCTAAATGTGTGTGTAACTGGCAGCAGGGATGCCAGGCTGGATTACACATTTTACAGTTTCAGTAGATGTGATTTAGGTATTCATTCATTGATCTCCACAGCGGAAAACGGAGTAATTGAGGAAAACATAATAATAATGTAATAAAGACTCTCAATGTGTTTTTCTGCAGGTACATTAAGGGCCTGAATTTCAATTTCTGTCATTTTGGGGAACATTCCATTTTTGGTCACGTAAAACAGGCTGTACGTAGGTGCACAGCTTCAGATATTTCTCTCCACAATCATGCCCTTCCACCTGCTTTGTGTTTTATCCTTGAAAAAAAACATATTTTCGAAATAATTAGATATCATTTTTAAACCAAGGAAAAAATGTTCATTGATATAAAGTAAAATGAACTTCCCTAGTTGGAATCTGTTGGATTTGATGTATCTGAAGAAGGTCGATAGAACAGCTGTGCACCTCTCCAGCAGCGTTCTATCTCATACGCAAACGGTTCTACATCTTCCCATCTGCCCCGGCCAAGTGGGTAGAAGCAACTTTCCTCGATCTTCTAAATGCAAAACTTTTATTTTTTGTTACATCTTTGACCGCCCGTTCAAAGGTATGTACAGACAGTATCTTGCGTCAGGTCAACATTTTAGTTTTTTCCCCAAAAACACATTCCGCACTGAAAGCCAGTGGCGTAACTACCGACGGTGCAACCGGTGCAGCTGCATCATTGGCGATGGGGCACCCTCGATCAGCGCGTCTCCTTGCCCCATTCCTCCAATTAAAAAAGCAGTGTGTGTTTTGTTTTATTTTAGATGTAGGCTATTTTATTTTCCTCCATTATTTCACTCGTGCCGGGCTGGGTGCGTGTGTGCGCGCCGGGAGGGGAAGTTTCCAAAAACATATTTGCACCGGGGCCTATCACCATCATGTTATGCCACTGCTTAAAGCTTTGAAGTTTTGGGTGTAGACATTTATCTTAAAAATTATTCCTTGGTTGTGAATTAAATGCGGAACATTCATTCCATTTCCTAATGTGGCAGCTCTGTTGCCAGAACGGCATCTAATAGTGAAGAAGGTAGAAAAGCAAAAAAAAAAAAAAAACAAGATTAAAAATTGTGCAGCCTTTTAATTGCTTCGTCCCACAAGGACATCGCGCTGGCAGCTAAAATGGAAACATAAATTGATGCCTTATTGATGTTGATCTTACCATCATGGTATATTCTATTTTGTTGAAGGTTGTGACAACATATATCAGCTTAATAGCCCAGAGTCTTCCGGTGGGGTTTTTTTTTCCACCAACATGTTATTGCAAGCTCTGGCCCTGGGTAGATTATTTTATTCTTATTTTGGTTCCAATATTTGCATCGGTTCGATGAGAGTCATCAAGTCATGAGCGGCCCTCACGTAAATGCAGACTCTTTGAATGAATCTGATGGTGAGCAACGCAATGTATTTAGAGCTTCTGCTTTCATATATAACCAACAACCTTACAAACAGTACACATTTAAGAATAGCTTGAGGGGATATCATCTAGAAACGTGTCAGTTAATTTAAAGCTTAAGATCATCTAAAGACGATGAAGGTGCATTTTCTTTTTCCTTGTTTTTGAGTTCAGCTGTACCCGCAATAATGAAAATCACTTGTTGAATTTGCCAGGTCCCCAAGTTGGTAACAGGCAGAAAATCTGG
>NC_137202.1:10048236-10145736 GCF_960531495.2 Zeus faber | reverse complement strand
GGGCCCTGGAAGGCACCTGGCAGCGCTCCCCGCAGTCCCGCCGGGTCGCAGAAGGCCAGAAGCCACCCGGCGCCAGGGGCAAGCCGACAGCGGGCCCCTCCCCGGGCCAACCCACCCACCAGCGCCCTGCCACCAGCGAAACCCCAGTGCTCAATGTGTGCTGTTGGTTAATGCGGTTAAAATTGCGGAGGGGTGGGGGCACGAGTCCTCTAAGCATGTTGAACCCGAACCACCCGTCCATCTATCCATTTAACCATGAATCCAGCTATCTATCTATCCGATCTAACCATCCATCCATCTATCTATCCATCTAACATGCTCTCAAAAGTATTATTTGTCCACATATAGATAATATAATAACTCAAAGTGAATTTTGCTCATGTAAAAATTTATGAAAATATGAATACAGATATATTTCTTTGTAGTGTGTTTTTTTCTCTTTCCGGAAATCACCCTGTGGGCCAAATTGGAAGCCTCTGATCTAAAGCTTCAACAATGAAAAACAGGGTTTGACGGAGAACTGCTGTTTAACGGGTGACAGGACGGCAAATACTGGAACCAAACTGGTCCTCTCTGGACATATCGGAGATTCGACGTTTATTCAGAGGCTGTTGTTATCGTCTAAGGACGCTACATACAGAGGACATTAGCAACGGTAAAGTCGTTCTGTCCCCTCGTCCCGGGCGTTGTTACTTGATGCCATCCAACCTCACACATCAAGGTCAGTCGTTTTGAATCTATTATGTAACGCTCTGATCTCAGCGCTGTTGTCGAGGTATTGATGAGCGGAGCTGCTAAAATCAAAAAAATTTCCCAGCATTTAGTCGGTAGCAGATGGCAATGACGGTGGCCAAGCCGCCATAACATTAAATGCCCGATGACTGATCGCTTAATAGACGCCTGTCTGCAAGAAGCTGCTGCGGGGCGAAAGCATATATTCAATCTCATAAGTGATCGGCGCCGCTGGCACTTTGGCGGCTATGATATCAGCATATTATTTGGAAAAGTGACTTTTTATAGGAGGAGTCGGTGCGCCGTTAAACACGGTGATTGACACTTTTGTCTACAAAGTGCGGGGCGGCGTATTCAGAATGCGTTGTCCTTCGATCAAGTGCGGGACAGATTTGATGTATGGAGCGTTCCCAAGAGCTTCCAAGGTTCATTTGAAAATGTGATCTGACGTTTCGCCAAGGGCTTAGAACTGAAGGAAGGTATTTTGAGACATTCCTTGTAGTGTTACAGTATAGCTTCCGTGATTCAAGTTTGAAATAAAATCGTATTTAGTAAACAGCGTGAGTTACTAAGACATAGACGTAGACTTTGACTAAGACGCACGTGTAATGATACCTAACTATCAGCGGAGACAAAGTGTAACATAGTTCAGCCTTAAAACGGTTGCAGGCCGCCCTGTTGGATGATTCACCGGGAGGGGAAAAGCAAGTATTTTGTTTAATGACATGGGATTGGAAGTTTGATTGCTTTGTCGTGGAGTTAATTGCCATGTCATGCTATTTTCCTGTGTTCAATTAAAGGAAGTCAAAGTATGTCTGGTTATAGAATTTGTTTCATAAATGTGATTATCTCATTCTCCCGTCTTGTCACACAGTGTTTGCTCAAGTCAAAATATCACTTTCTCTCTCTCTCTCTCTCTCTCTCTCTCGCTTTCTCTCTCTCTCTCTCTCTCTCTCTCTCTCTCTACTTTCCTTTGTTATCCTTTATTCAAAGTAATCTAAAAAAAACCTAAACTAAATAAACAACAACAACTGATGTGTGATCTGTGTGTCAGATGTGTGCGTCTGACACCAGTTGAAGAGGGAGCCAAACTTTATGGAAAGATACAGAACAATAGTGCCCTCTCCTGGTGCTCCTCTTCTACTACAACCGCATTCTGAGCCCAAGGTAAGACGAGGGGACGGGGAGCTGGAAGACAAAAGAAAAGGGTGGATGCAGCACTCCCCTTCTCCCATCAGATTTAGGACAGTGGCCTCCCACAAGGCTGCCCATCGAACCGCCCGTCCAGAGCTACGATCACTGGTCAGGTTCCAAACCGCAGTTTGTTCTCTCCGCTCCTTCCTGGGAGGAGCCCTCGCTCCACCTCGGCCACGTGGACGCTCAGAACGTCTGAATTGCTGCCTCCACTGTCATCGCAGACTGAAGTCTTCAGAGTTCACCCGGACCCCAACAGCACTGGCAGACAACCTCAGAATGAACTTGATAAAAAATAAAATTTAAAAAAAAGTCCTCTTTACTCAAACTGTATTAATGTTACTTATTCCTGGAGAAGGTTGGGGCTGTGACTGTGATGTACAGTTGGACAACTCCCGACAAAACGGACTTATTGTGATCAGAAAAAAGCGCCTGCTGAATGACGCAGTGTAGTGTAATGTAATAAAAGTAATAAAGACAGAGAGAGAGCAAGGGCAACAAAAAAAAAAAAAAAAAGAGTCAGAAACTTGGACGAGTCCCCGTCACCCGGTGGGTTCCTCCCCCCGCCTCCATCTCTCTGCTGTCTAATCATCCTTCGCTGCCTGCGACTGGCTCATTAGGCCCGACCGCTCCCTCCATTAGGGCTCCGGCACCTGGCCCCTTCTCCACTTGGCACAAAATGGACGCCCTCCGGCCGCCCCGCTGACTGGCGGGGACCGCCGCAAACTGTGCGGTTCGCCCGGCGGCATGCGGCGCCACGTCTCGGCCCGCCCCATGACGGATCTATCCATCACCCGCCCGTTTATCACAGCCGTCCGCCGACAGGGTCCATCCATCAGCGCTAAAGTGTCAGGACCCGCTGAAAAAGCGCTCCGGCTCCTCTGGTAAATAAGGAGGAGCGCAGCGGGGACGCAGAGCGGGAGGCGAACGTGTGTGTGTGTGTGTGTGTGTGTGTGTGTGTGTGTATGTGTGTGTGCGTGCATGCGTGTGCGTGTGTGTGTGTGTGTATGTGTGTGTGTGTGTCTATGTAGTGGGATGATGGAGGTTGGGGACGGAGAAACAGTGGACTAGCAGAGGCAGGGAGACAGTGACCAGAAAGGGCTAAACGGTGGATGGAGTGAGTGCTGGGATGTAAAAAAAGAGTGAAAAGAGCAGGAGAGGAAGAGAGGAAGAAGAGGAGGATGGAAAACAAGGGTAAAGTAAAGAGGAAGAGTGAGTAAAAGAGGGGGAGAAAGTGAAGGGACAAAATAAAACTGTGAGGGAGAGAAGTTAAGAGGGAGGTGAAGGAGGGAAGGAATGGAGAGAAGTTTGAGGAGGTTAAGATGAGATAAGATGATACTATTGATCCTCGGTGGAAAAGTCAGGAGTATTATAAATAAATATTGTGCATTATTTGCAGCAAAGCATTGAGTAGAAAATGACAATACAGATAAATGCATGCATGCAAACACTTGTTTCAGAACTGTCCAACTAAAGATGTGGCTTGTGTGGTGCTCATACACACTGTGTGTGTGTGTGTGTGTGTGTGTGTGTGTGTGCGTGTGTGTGTATGTGTGTGTGTGTGTGTGTGTGTGTGTGTGTGTGCATGGGTGTGTGTTCTGCTCCTGCACCTCCACGTGTTTTTGTGTGACATTTATATCAGCTGTCAGTATGGATATTAATCTGCCCTTTTTGTAGTCCTGGGGGCCGTGGCGGAAGCCCAATATCTCTTATCTGTGTGTGTGTGTGTGTGTGTGTGTGTGTGTGTGTGTGTGTGTGTGTGTGTGTGTGTGTGTGTGTGTGTGTGTGTGTGTGTGTATGCGTGTTTGTGTGCGTGCGTGCGTGTGTGTGTGTGTGTGTGTGTGTGTGTGTGTGTGTGTGTGTGTGTGATTGTGGCCATGTGTTAGCCTGGCTATCTGGCGGATGATTGTGGATGACGGCTGTACACTCGTATGACAGGACGCTCGCTTGTAATGGATTACCTGGCCGGGCTGTCCAACCACCCTGGCCGGCTTGGCTGGGGATGCTCAGCACACGCACACACACACACACACACACACACACACACACACACACAGACAAAGTCACGTAAATACACAAGCGCCATCAAATGTCCCCCCAATTTCGTTCCCCATTTTGATGCAATCCAACCGTCCTCATCTCCCCCTAACCATTTCCAACTGCCCTAATACCTGCTCCGCTCTCTTACCCCCTTTACTCCTCCGCCTCTCGCTGCACTCCTCCATTATCTCCCTTTTCCATTTTTCTCTCTTTGCTCTCCCCTACAGTCCTCTAATTGAATCTATTGTGTGTGTTTTGTTGTTTTACCATGAGGGTGTGTTCGGCCGGTTTGCGCCGCGGACGGCAAAGGTGCCCTCTCCCCGCGGAGGAGGGTTTGGACGGGGTTCCACGGCAGCACAGATGGGCGGAGAAAGATGTTCTGATCCTGACCCAAATCCAACACGCCTCCAAGGTCACCCTCAGACACACACACACACACGCTCACACACACACACACACACACATTTTTCATTCATTCCTTTCAACATTCCTTCCACTGCCGCCCTCCGCCCCACCCTCAGAGTCAGAGGTCATGAACCCTCTCTGACAGGACAGCCACTGTGACCTTTAGCAGCGATGGCCGCCAACGTCCCTCCAAAATGTCACGCTGAATGTCAGCCTGCGACCCCACTGCAAAAGCCGACTCCCTCTGCCCCCACAAACAGACACGAGCGGGCGGGGACGTACACACACACACACACACACACACACACACACACACACACACACACAGACACACACACACACCATCAGACCGATATGGCTTAAAGAGATCCGCTGGCGTAGCCCACGGACGCATAATCGTCGCGATGTCGACAAACATCCATCACGTGTCGTCAGCGTGGAGATTAGAAAAGCACCGTGCCAATCACGGACTGTTTACAGATGTTAAACGTCTCCTAGCATATGCAAAATATTGCTCTGATTAAAGTGGGATCCAATTAGTCGTTAAGATTACAATGTGACTGGGCGCTGTTAATTTGCGCCCCGTCCCATTAGCGTGACAGGGGTTCCCAGATGTTGCAAGTTATGAAACTATTCATCCAGCCGCCGGTGAGGGGAGCGCAATTGATGTGGCATCAAATCCGTCGCGGCTTCTGGGGCCGTCGCCCGTCATTTATCACAGTTATTTATCGCAACGGATAGTTTGACGTTCAGACGGACGCATTTGTTTTCGGTGGCTGAATAAAGGACCCGTCTCCCACGTTTTTCCTCTGCCCCTGTCCTCAGTTAACACTTCCTCCGCTCCGCGAAGGGACGACTCGGCGCCGACCTTGCGGCGCTCCGCGACGAAAGGTTTCCGCATCTTGCGACACTGCGAGCGCGCAAAACGTGATTGATAAATAAATAACAAGGCGGCAAGGAGACGAGCGAGCGCACCACCAATCAGCTGCGCCCGCGTTGCTTCAGTGTTTTTTTTGGGGGGGGTTTCGATTCACCCAGCCCTTTCCAAGAATAGAGGGAGGGCAGCGGCTCAAGGTCACATCATCGTCTCCCGCCGTCACGCGTCTTTTTTTTTTTTTGGACTGATCTTCTCCGGGACCCTCTGTGACTTTCCACCTGAAAGTAAACAAGACGGCAGATAAAGTCCTGAGTAAGCGTCGCCTGCTGCAGGGGGAAGTGTGTGTGTGTGTGTGTGTGTGTGTGTGTGTGTGTGTGTGTGTGTGTGTGTGTGTGTGTGTGTGTGTGTTTTCTTTTTTTTCCCCGCATCATGCCATCAATCGTCGGCCGGCGGGGCCCCGGCCCCCTCGCCTCGGTAGATAATTGACAGATAGATGGACGGATTAACCGGCGTCGGGTATGGGATGCTGATGCTGATGTTTTCTTCAAAAATAATCACGATTTCAAATTCGGGAAAACAGGAAAAATTCAGATTCAGAAATCTGGGATTCGGGGGAAAATGTCACTGTAAAAGCAATTGGCCTCTCACGTGAAGGAAGGAAAGGAGAGAGAGAGAGAGAGAGAGAGAGAGAGCGAGAAAGAAGGAGAGTTTGAGGATGACGAGGAGACAGAGAGGGAAGGGGGAGAAGAAGGAGAGGGGGTCAGCGGGAGAGCGAGAGGGTGAGAAAGAGAGGGAGGAGGAATCCGAAGGAGAGAGGAGGCCGAGAGAGAACGAGAAGAACGGGATGGGGGGGGGGGTGAGAAAGGGGGGACCGGGAGGGAGTGAGGTTGTCAGGAGCTGGATGTTGACATGACACATCCAGATGTGCTGATGAAGGGAGGAGATGAGAGGAGAGGAGATGAGAGGAGAGGAGAGGAGAAGAAGGGAGGAGAGGAGAGGAAAGGAAAGAACAACATCTCTCCTCCGTCACTGCATCCCCCAAGGGATCATTACTGAGTGGAGTGTTAGAGCTTCACCGACGCTCACTGAGAGAATCTATGTATTTTTAACTGACTGTGTGTGTGTGTGTGTGTGTGCGTGCGTGTGTGTGTGTGTGCGTGTTGTTGCTTTAATAATGGCAGGAAGTGCGGCTGTCACCCCGACTAGCGCTGCTGTCGTTAAGCGCTGACGTGCAGATGGTGGGAGCCCGTTAAAGCGCTCTCACCTCTCACCCGCGCTGTTTACGACCCGCCGCCATAACGCACCATGATGCACTGCCGCCCATTCATTATCGGCGAGGGCCTCGCGCACCACGCCCTCAGGATTCCCCGTCACTCCTCTCCTTCTCCCTCCCTCTCCCTCTCTCTTTTCTTTCTTCCCGTCTATCTGAAGATGAAGGCGTTCTCTCATTAACGGCGTGTCCTCTGGGAATCAGCCACGCGGCTGCAGACATGACTGGGTTCGACCCAACCGTGGCCAGAACCTGTCAGGATTTAGGAGTTACAAATCCCCCCGACACAGGGAGGGAATCGTCATTTTTGACTTGCCATACCATCATATATAACCAAGTACCATTTGCTATATATCCGAATCAGGCTTTATCGGCTTAGTATGCTTACACGTAGGCCCACAAGGAATTTGACAGTTGTCAGTTACTTCTTTCCACACAATTCTCCTCCGACTAGTTCAGAACGCATCACCCCGATCCTGGCTTCCCTCCATTGGCTCCCTGTTCGGTCCAGAATCGATTTTAGGATTTTTCTGATCACTTTTAATGCACGTCTGGGTCTGGGTCTGACTCCAAGCTACATGACAGATATGTTGACCCCATATGAGCCAGAGCGCAGCCTTAGATCCTCAGGTGGGCCCGTTCCAAAGTCTAGACTTAAAACTAAAGGTGGCCGCGCCTTTTCTGTCAGGGCCCCTCGACTTTGGAACGACCTGCCTGAGGAAATACGGCTGGCTGAGTCAGTGACTTATTTTAAATCACTTCTCAAAACCCATTTTTATAGATCTGCTTTTATGTGATGTCGCCCCCTTTTTTTATCCATTTTATTTTTTACCTATTTATCTATTTACATTTTTCCTTTTATTTCGATTTCTTATTGTCATGTTGTATCTAGTTTTTGTTTTTATGTCTCTATATACGCTTTTAGAATTTAATGAATTAATTTAATTCCTGTTTATAAATGTTCCTTTGCTTTTTAAATTCATGATCTGAATACTCTGCTTTCATTTAATCTGTCAAAGCACTCTGTAACATGTGTTTTAAAGGTGCTATATAAACAAAGCTATTATTATTATTATATTTAATTTGTAAGATTTATGAAACAAAATTAAGAAATACATACACCAAGTAGGACCTTTAATAAACCGTATTTGCGTGTAAAGGGAAAGCAGCATATTCAAAGAGGTAGTTTGTGCAAATAGTAATATAATAAATAAATAAATATTTGAATATTTACAGTGGGCGAATGAATGTGGGGCACAGTCAGCTTGTTCATTTTATATTCAATAATTTACTCATACTTTGGTGTACCCAGCATCTGCCCATATTGGGCTCACAAGTTAGAATAGTGCTAATCCCTGTTGACTCCTGTTTATATGCGTAGATATATTTTATTTCCTCTCATTTCAGTTTTTTTTATTATATCTTACAATATTATGTTAAGGGTTCTGTTTTTCTAATAAATATCCTTACTTTACTGTTGGAGGCCTTATGAGTCAAATTAGTAATGATTCATTTATTATTTGAGCTGTCTACTACTACTACTCACTAAGATGCGTGATATCCGTTTTTTTTTGCGTGTGAGTGCTGATCACCATTTCTGGTGCTAAATTATATTATTATTATTATTATATCGGTGTATCTCAATTAGTGGTCGACCCTGTTTGACAGAAAGGACGGTACGGGGGGGCAAAACGAGGGATTTATGGAGATGAATTAACGAGACTCATGGATACACTGTATTGGCAAACTAAGCCCCTGTCCTATTTCGAAGAGTTTTAAAATTATTAAGTGTTAATTTAAATGGGGTAAAGAGAGTAGTCAGCAATTCTTTCGGTTGATTACATTTTCCATTTCCATTTTCACCACCCACCCTCAAACCACCAATATCTGTTCTTCGTTTCTTTCGTCTTTTCTTCTGCTTCTTGCTTCTTACGCCTTTTTGCTTATTTGAAGAAAAATTTGGCCAATTTCGGTGCAGGCTGCAAAGACTGGCGTGGCACAGTGAGACTCAGGCGAGGTGACACAGCATATGTACACACACACACACACACACGCACACACGCACACACGCACACACGCAGACACACACACACGCACACACACACACACACAGACACACACACACACACACAAACACACACACTAGGATAGTTTACTTCCATAATTATTTTTTTGCATTTAAAGTGGTTGCATTTAAAAATTGAGCAAGCAATGATACTCATGTACGTGTAATTACAATGAAGAATACCCTCTGGTCTATCATAATGATAATTGCGGTGATTCAGTCATGTCTGCTGCACGGTAAAAGTATTCTGAGGAAAATAGAAAATGGATGAAGTATGAGAACCAAAAATTGAAGATTGGCAAAACAAAAAGCAAAAAAAATAATGATTTACAATTAGTATGGTTGGAACTGATAGATACAATAGTATCAATACTACAATCAATAACGCTAAACTTTTGAATAGCATTTCTAAAGACAAGGCATAGTTTACTCGAAACCAACATTTAAAATTTATTTTAGGAAACAAGAGTTTACTTGGTACTTCATGTAATGTATACTTTCACCCCCAACCCCTTATTCCCCCTGAAATAATAGTGCATGTCATGATGCTGCTTTCACGTGTACTTGTTATATTAGGTTGCCATCTGCAGGAGAAAGGGAGCATCTCCTCCATCACCCCCCAAACATTTCAGTATGAGCCAACATAGCGTACAGACTAGGCCCTCTTTTAACCCATGAATACACAAGTGAAGTATTCAAAGCATTGACTAAAAAGACACTGTATTCGGATTTAAAAGAGGATGAAAAAAATTGACATAGCAGGTGGATAAAACTCATCGAAGACTCAAAGACTCAATAACCAAGTCCAATGACTATCTTTTAATCATGCATTCCAACCCCCAAGCACGGCAAACCATTACAACTCAACAAGCGGTTATGAAAAAGTATGAAGTAAACTCACTCCAAAAAAAAAAAAAGATTCCCTGTTCAGCACGTTTCTATTGTCGTCACTCAGCACTGACCTTGTCTAATGCTTTTTTTTTATGTGATGTGTTGAAAGACATAAGTATCAAAGTTATTCATGGGAAGTAATATAACACACACACACACGCACACACACACACACACACACACTCTCCTTAATCACACTGCCTCGTCATTTTACACCATTTCTATAAAGGTCAGCATTGCTGTTCTCAAAGTTGTTCTTCCTCATGCCGCTACTTCAGAGGGAATGAAGCCTCTGAGGACATCATAAACTAAGAAGAGGCTTATGAACAAGTGTGAAACATTCACATCCAAGGGTTTTACACATTCAGAAAAGAAAAACCCGAGCATCTGAGAGCGCCTGCTCTCAAGTAGCAAATGCAAAACCTTTACACCTGTCTTGAGATGAGAGTTTGCCAAACTCGCTGATTCTAAGTGACTGGAGCTCCTTGATGGTTTTTAAGAAACTCTGCTTTTCGCGTTGAAGTGGTTGCGGTCCCCGAGTGTGTGTGGGTTTGTGGGTCTTGTTAAAAGACAACCTTCTCTCCTCTTTCTGCATCTCATCTCCTGTACATTAGAAGAAGTGTTTGCATCCCATCAGGGGTGGAAGTGGAAGTGTGTGTGTGTGTGTGTGTGTGTGTGTGTGTGTGTGTGTGTGTGTGTGTGTGCGTGTGTGTGTGTGTGTGTGTGTGTGTGTGTGTGTGTGTGTGTGTGTGTGTGTGTGTGCGTGTGTTTGTGACCGTGCTCTGATAGCGTGTCAGAGTGAATTAGCCTCCAAGTGGCGTCCGCCTGGCACGCACGCCGCCGCCTGCCCTCTGCCCACCAACCCGCATATGTGCCCGAGATTAGAATTAATAACCAGCCCTGCCAATCACGCTTTAATCACAATAACTCTGCATTTAGGGGGCGCACAGGGGTCACAGGCATCTGGGCTTCTGGACAGCCAATCTGGAACACTTCATGAAGGAGCGTGTGTGTGTGTGTGTGTGTGTGCGTGTGTGTGTGTGTGTGTGTGTGTATGTGTGTGTGTGTGTGTGTGTGTGTGTGTGTGTGTGTGCGCGTGCGTGTGTGTGCGTGTGTGTATCCGTTTCCCTAATGGGCTAATTTCTGCAGCCTTAGTGGTAGCAGCTGCTCAGGTGAGCCATGGGGACCAACGGGAAGAGCAAAGGACAAAGGAAACAAAGGTAAGACGAGATGAAACAGAAAGGCACACCGCTCCAAGGGAAGACTATATTTGCACGGCAGTGGTTCCATGTGGGGTCCAGGGAGCCCCAGGGGGTCCTTCAAGGGGGGCGGTGGCGTCACTAGGGGGTACGGACCGCACTGGTTGACACCATGGCGAAACGTGGGTCCTGCCCACCCAAGAATAGTAAGCGTGCGTCTTGCCCACCCAATGAAAGGTTCCACTTTGCTGCACAATCAGAGAGCAACCGTGCGCAACGGGGATACTTGCGCAGTTGCTCTCTCACACACACACACACACACACACATATACTAAAGGACTAGAAGAACACTGCATTTCAGTGATTCACAATTTCTCTGCAAGATTCTTCCGGACGTAATCAGGCAAAAAACATCCAACCCTCCCGCTCTGTGTTCTTCTGTCTCTCGCTCGCTTGCTCCCAGGCCATTCGCTCCACCGGTGAGGTGCGTCCATATTGCCGTGGCCACGTTCCACCACTCCTTATTACACAGACACCCCTTCTAATTGCAATCAAAATAACAAAACAACATATGTCAGGCCTCAAGGGACTCCCGCCGGTGTGTTCTGTGGGCGCCGCAAATGAAGAGTGATGCTTGACAAATGAACATGAGATTGGCTACATAAATTAGCCCAGCTCGTATAGTCACCCTCCAACAACTCTGGACAGAGCCATCAAAGCTTCTCCATCAGTGCAGGGGTGGGGGAGGGGATGGTTAGCTACTTGATGAGATTTGGGTAGTGTGCGGAGAGGCAGAGATGTTCTGGCCTTTGGATCCTGAAACAGGGACGAATTGAGGAAATGAGCTGTGTGATTCAGAGAAGAGAAAATAAAGCATGACAGATGACAAATATGCGTTAGCCATTTGACTGGTGTAAATGCATCTTATCACAGGACCTCAAAGTACAAAGTAAGTGTGGAGGCGTGACAATATGAGCCCAATTCGTGGTCTGGTCAAATAAAACAGCAGCCTATGCACGAGGCACGGGACACGGACGGTATGAATGTTATATTCATGGATATATTCATTTGTGACATGCAAACCAACATGGCTGGATTTGGGTGCATTCCAATTTTCCTAGAGTCCACCATGAAGTGCACCTCACAGGGGATGTTGCTACGTCAAGGGAGGTGGCAAACCCAAGGGGGTGACAAAGTCCACTTCGTAGTGCACTGCAAAGGGAACAAATCAGAAGTGTTCACCCGATGGTCACACAAGAGCACATTTTACCCACTACTCATAGCCAGGCTTCTTTGAGTTTATTGGCACATCGTAAACCAAATGTGTCCCACCGCAGCAAAACCCGCTGTCTTGCGCATTTCTAAAATCGCCGGAAGCAGCCAAATAAGTTGAAAAAACCTTTCTTGAAGGAAAATGCGATTTTTCTAGATTCATGTTCCTTTGTGTATTTTTTTATCTCTCAACGTATTTGCAAAACCGTTCACTTACCGAGACGCTGAATAACGCTGAACAATGCCGATCGATCGTTTCCTTTAAAGCGACCGCTCAGGTCACTTTAAAGGAAATATATATATCAGTATATACTCATATATATATCATATGAATATAGTATATATGATATATATGAAATATATATATATGATGTATATGTCAATATATAGTATATATGATATATATGATATATGAGTATATACTCATATATATGAGAATATAGTCATCTAATATATGAGTTTCGATCATTCATCCATATTCCATGTGATGTGAAGTCACAATGTGAAACCGTTTTGATAGAGTTCAACCTTTAAACCATACTACTTTTACACACAAACGGAGACATCATTGTGGAGGGGGTGTGTACCAACGTCTAACATTGAAGAAGAAATCCTGACGTCACTGACGTCACTTCCGTAAACAACACGAGGATTTGGTTTGTGAAAACTTTAGTCTCCTTGTTGCCAAGAATTACGAGAAGTGGGTGGAGAAAGAACTCAATCATATCGGGGCCCTTAATCTGACCAGTGAAATAGATCCAAGTCAGTGTTAGCAGCGCGTACTGGACTGATGAACAATGACCGCCACTGGTGCCGTAACCAACAGGGTGCCAGTGGAAATTGTGCTACTGTCGGCCGAAGAAGAAGAAGAAGAAGAAGAAGAAGAAGAAGAAGAGGGGGAAGACGTGTCCGGAGACAGCAGGAGAGGAAGAAGGGTAGGAGAGTGGAGTTGAGAGTAGGAACTTTGAACGTTGGCACTATGAAGGGTAAAGAGAGAAAGCCTGCTGACATGATGGAGAGAAGGAAGGTAGATGTACTATGTGTATAAGAGACCAGGTGGAAGGGGAGTAAGGCCAGGAGTATTCGAACCAGGTACAAACTGTTCTACCATGGAGGGGATGGCAGGAGAAATGGGGTAGGGATAGTCTTGAAGGAAGAATATGTCAAGAGTGTTTTGGACGTGACGAAAGTGTCGGAGAGTCATGAGCATGAAGCTGGAAATTGGTGGGGTGATAATGAATGTGGTCAGTGCGTCTGCTCCCCAAGTTGGGTGTGAGATGGAAGAGAAGGAAGAATTCTTTAGTGAGTTGCATGTAGTGGTGGAGAGAGTCCCCAAGGGAGAGAGAGTTGTTGTTGGAGAAGATCTCAATGGGCATGTTGCGAAGGGATCAGATGAGAGACGAGGTTATAAGAAGGTGATGGGTATGTATGGTGTCAAGGAGAGGAATGTGGAAGGAAATTGTGGATGGAATTGGCTGTTGTTAATACGTATTTCAAGAAGAGGGAGGAACACAGGGTGACATACAAGAGTGAAGGAAGGTGCACACAGGGGGGCTACATCTTATGCAGGAGGTGCAATCTGAAAGAGATTAGTGACTGCAAAGTGGTGGTAGGAGAGTGTTTTGCTAGACAGCATCGGATGGTGGTCTGTAGGATGACTCTGGAGGCCAAGAAGAGGAAGAGAGTGAAAGAAGAGCCAAAGATAAAATGGTGGAAGTTGAAAAAGGAGGAGTGTTGCATGCAATTTCCATGCAAGGATGAGGTGAGAACAGCATTAAAGAAGATGAAGAGTGGAAAGGCCGTTGGTACAGGTGACATACCTGGGGAAGCATGAAAATGTTTGGGTGAGATGGGTAACACCATCCTGGAAAGGGAGAGGATAAAGGAGGAGCGGAGAAGAAGTATACTGGTCCCCATCTTCAAGAATAAGGGAGATGTACAGAGCTGTGGTGTTTCCAGGGGAATAAAGTTGATCAGTCACAGCATGAAGCTATGTGAAAGGGTAGTGGAGGCTAGGTTAAGGTGGGGATCAGCGATCAGTGGCAGTATGGTTTCATGCCAGGAAAGAGTACTACTGATGCAATGTTTGCTTTAAGAATGCTGATGGAAAAGTACAGGGAATGCCAGAGAGAGTTGCACTACATCTTTGTGGATTTAGAGAAAGCATATGATGGGGCGCCGCAGGAGGAAGTGTGGTATTGCATGAGGAAGTTGGGGGCGGCAGAGAAGTACGTGAGTGCTGTACAGGATATGTATGAGGGCAGCCAGACAGTAGTAAGGTGTGCAGTAGGAGTGACGAAGGCATTCAAAGTGGAGTTGGGATTGCATCAAGGATCAGCTCTGAGCCTTTTCTTGTTTGCAATGGTGATGGACAGCTTAACAGATTAACTCAGGCAGGAGTCTCCGTGTGACATTGTGATCTGTAGCAAGAGTAGGTTGCTTGCTAGCAGGTTGAGGAGAGCCTGGAGAAGTGGAGGCATGCATTAGAGAGAAGAGGAATGAAAGTCAGCAGGAGTAAGACAGAATACATGTGCCTGAATGGGAGTGAGAGCAGCGAAAAGCTGAGAATGCAATGAGTGGAGGTGGAAAAGGCTGATGAGTTCAAGTACTTGGGGTCGACCATCCAAAGCAGCGGAGAGTGCAGGAGAGAGGTGAAGAAGAGAGTACAGGCAGGGTGGAGTGGTTGGAGAAGAGTGTCCGGAGTGATCTTTGATAGAAGGGTTCCAGCAAGAGTGAAGGCTAAGGTCTAAGACGGTAGTGAGACCAGCTATTTTGTACGGTTTAGAGGCGGTGGCTCTGACAAAAAGGCAGCTGGCTGAACTGGAGGTGGCAGAGTCAAGGATGTTGAGATTTTCATTGGGAGTGACAAGGATGGAGAGGATTAAAAATTAGTACTTTAGAGGGACAGCTCATGTTGGACAGTTTGGTGGAAAAGTGAGAAAGGCCAGACTGAGATGGTTTGGACACGTGTGTAGGAGAGATGAGAGTTACATTGGAAGAAAGATGCTGAGGATGGAGCTGCCAGACAAGAGGAAAAGAGGAAGGCCAAAGAGAAGGTTTGTGGATGTGGTGAGGGAGGATATACAGGCGGTTGGTGTAAGGGAGGAAGATGCACAGAACAGAAGGTATTGGAGGCAGATGATCCGCTACCCCTAATGGGAGCAGCCCAAAGAAAAAGAAGAAGATTCTACCTGTTAAATAAAAGCTTTTTTAAAAACAAAAATAGTTGTGTGTTGATGACGCTGTTCAACATTCCCTCAAAACACATAAACAAAACAGTGATTGCCACATTCACCAGGATGTTAATTAGCCATGTGGCTTTGTTTGTCCGCCAACCCCATTTGCATTCTGGGAGCTGGCTGAATGAACCTGGTGTGGGTAAAACCTTGAAGGTGATTATCTCAGAATCACAGTTTGCCATACCCTTGTCATTAACAAGTCATAGCTTTAAGAATATTTGCGTGATTTGCACAAGTGACACCTTGTTTGTAAGCTCTGATTCTCCACTCTAACATGATACAGAAAAAAAAAAAAGTCGAAAGCCGCCAAATTACCCTAAAGTATGCGGTGGGTCACAATATATGTATGGCAACTATTCTGTCGGAAACTGCGCAAGAGAGGGATTCACAAGAGGCGTCATGACGCTAAATCAAGTCAAATGAATTCAGTTTACATTCTATAGTCATCTATAGTTTGGTATACAGTACATGGCATAATCTGTTTTACTCACCCTACGTTAGTCAGCTCTTACAGTTTTCTGTCTGACTGACAACTCTTAGATATTTGTTAATCTTCATTTCGCATCATTTGAGTTTGGTGTCTGGGCTCTACTGCTCGTCATTCCCAACAAAGTGTACGACAAACATAGGTATACTTAGTGAGCTCAAAATATAGGAGTTCGAGGAGCTTGAATCCCCTCATTGGATAGAAGAGCAGAGCCCGACAGGTGGTTAGGCAGAGGGAGCGTAGCAAGTGAGAAGAAAGCAAAGCAGGTGGAACAGGTGGATTGCTGATCGAGATGAGAAGCCCCGTCAAGTTGTCTGACAGAAAAACCTCTGCAAGCTACACATCATTTGTCTCACATCCCACCCAATGTACGTTATGTTTGGTCTCAGCATTTGATGACGCAGGACATTCAAAATGCGGGCATTTGGTCTGCAGTTCATTTGGCGTTGCACTCTGCCAGGCAGCATGTAGGGAACATTGTGACCCTGCATTGGATTGGAATGCAGATATATATTGCAGAAATTTGTTGATTTCTGAGGCCCACAAGCCATCATCCAGTAGAGTTGGTTGGTTCCAAATTAATGTTCTCCGTATTCACCTCGTTCCGTGCCCTTGGGAGCCTGTTTATGTACGCTGTGACGAACGCCGTAGCCAAAGTAGAGGATTATCCCTGTGTAAAAGAAAAGGAGAATCATCAAATGTTAAATTGGTGTTAAAACCTGTCCTTCGAAATCAGAATGTGCCTACCAACTGCCATCCAAATGGCGTAGGCTGTCCAGGTTTCTCCTCCCAGCTGAACCATGAGGTAAGTATTGATGAAGATGCTGATGACAGGAAGCACAGGTAGACAGGGAACCTGGGGGATGTGGGAGAGGACCACGCAACAGTTATCACCCAGCCATAAGAACATTGGTTCAGTACTGTAGATTTGTATGCACTTCAACAGTCCATGCCATGCAAATGATCCCTCTGCTCGTCAACAGGACTGTCCTATTACTGCTGTCAATAAGTAGATGTCTGGGATGCATGGAACCCTCCCACTAAGGCTGGCCGATATTGACAAAAATCAAATATCGCAATATTTTTTACAAATACCTCGACATCGATAATGTGACAGATATTTTGGAGATGACTATTGGTGCTTTCAGATATTTACACATAAGACTGAGAAACAATCATTAGTAATGTGGATATTATGAACAAGCAGGTAGAGAAATTGACTAGAACAGTCTATGAAGTTCAGAAAAGTGTTACCCCCCCGGCACCCAGATTGCCTACCATGAAAGAGGCTTTCGTTGCGTTCTGTGGCTGTCGCCAGATGATGGCTATTCCAAGTAGTAGTGTAAAAATGAGGAAAGAGACAATCACCACGCTCCATGCCTCACAGCGCACCAGTGAATGCATGGCTTTGTACAACATCACACTCAAAGCTATCACAACAAACACTGCATGGGGAAATGAAGGACAAAAATAATTACCGTTTTGAATGTTTTCACAAGAACTTTTTGATTTTCTGGTAAACCAAATTGCTAAAAAGAAAAAGTACAAAAATGTACTCACAAATTACGATGATAACTATGTTGACATTTTTAGACGTCTGGGCAGTCGGATGAGAAGGAGGCCTCAACACCCCCATTAATGAAAATGGTTGTGATGTGTGTTCCAAGCTGGAATCTTCTGTATACCTAGCGTGGAGTTCAGTTTAGGTGCTGTGTCTTATTCTGAAATATTTACCTCATCTATTTTTGGCCACTCTACATTTATTATATGTACTTATGTTTGGGTGTGCATACCTCAATATGAGAATACACACTGCAACAAGAGTGAAGGCAAAGATCGTCCCCATTGAACTCATGTCAACCAACGCCTTCAGATCAAGCAACAAGGCCATGAAAGCTGAAATCCAAACATGTTTAAGTTTCAATGAACAGACATTCCATAACAGTAAGGAAGTAGATATATGATGATAACTTTAACATGATAATTTTGAGGAAAGTCCTATTTTCTATTCTACACTTCTTATATTTAATTTTCAAAAATCCTACATTTACCAAGAGATTAACGCACTGACAATGATTCACACACTAAAGGTCAGGATAATGGAACCTACTTTTACTTTTGATAATTTACTTGAGTAGTATTTTTGAGTAATATTTTATTTAAGAAAGTCATAAATCGTAAGATAAAGTAATATATGATAAGAGCTAAAATTCAAAATATTATGTGTGTGTTTTTTACTTGTAGGATAAGAACACTTCTCCAATCACAGAAGAAAACCAGTACTATGGCAGGTTTCTCATAAGCGTAAACTGATCTACTCACCAGCCAGGGCCCCCAATGACAGTGTAGCAACGTGGGGGACTTGTCGGGAACTCACGTTCCCAAGGGTCTTGAAGAGCAGGCCGTCGCTGGCCATAGCATAGAGCACCCGAGGCATGGGAAACATGACCCCCAGGAGACTGGAAAGATTAAATGGATACTGCACACTAGAACATGTTTTCCCAGCTGTAAACTGAAAATATATGACTGTCATTTAAAGGAATGCTAGCCAAACTAGACATGTCAGGTGTAGACTAGGTGATCTGCTTTGCAGTCTTGCATTGTCCTGAAACAGTTACTATACTGTAGCATGCAGCATTGACCGTCTCATCGAAATCTCTTAAAGGGGACCTATTATGAAAAACTCACTTTTCCAATGCTTGTGCACATACATTTGGGTCTCTGATGGGCCTACTAACACACAAACTGTGTTTTGCGGGCAGCCTTTGTCAGAAAACAACAACAGAAACACCCCGATCAGATTTTTGATCCCTTCGTATGTCACAGAACTGCCCTCCATCGGAGTAACTCAACAAACAAACAAATCTTTTGAAAGAAAGAGGAATTCATACCAACTGTTCCTGAATAAACTGAAGATGAGGGAAATATATAAAAAATAGTTTCTTTCTAAAAAAGGAAAATAGTAGACTGTAGGCTGCTTTGGAACAGGATGGTATAGAGCAGTCCTTCTCAAATAGTGGGGCGCGCCCCCCTGCGGGGCCTCGGAGCGATGCCAGTGTGACCTCAGGGAACATGCTTTTTTTTGCCGCAGGGAGTAGGGTTTTTTTGCACCGAACAAGAGCACACAGCACAGGGCAGGAGATATGAAGTGCAGATAACAAACCCTTAAGGGACACCATGGAAAAATATTTAACAGGGATGAAAAGAAAGGCGGAGAGAGACGGAGATAGTGAGACAAACGTAAGTCTCTTCTAAGACGTGGAAATATGACAAAGCGTATGTAGCGCTTGGCTTCACTGTGACTACGGTGGGAGACGAGGAAAGACCGGTATGTTTACTGTGTCTAAAAATGTTGGCAGCGGACAGCATGAAGCCAAATAAATTAAGGCGTCACTTAAAGACATTACACCGCAATCACGCTGATAAGCCGCTTGAGTTTTTTCAGCAAAAACGTGCCGAATATTGCCAACAACCGTCCCGCTTTGTGAATGCTACTTCAGTAAACCAGCGAGCACTGTTAGCATCATATAAGGTGGCGTACCAAATTGCTCAGTGCAAAAAACCCCACTCCATAGCAGAGGAGCTGATACCCCCTGCAGCATTAGACATGGTCTCTGTCATGCTGGGTGACGCAAGTGCTGCAAAAATAAAAACTATCCCTCCGTCCAATGACACTGTCGCCAGACGTATAAATGACATTCCTAACGATCTTAGAGAACAGCTGGTAGATAAACTCAAAGACAAACGTTTTGCCTTAAAGTTCGATAAAGCAACTGACAGCAACAAAGACGGTTTGTTTATCGCTTATGTACGTTCTGACATGACAAACTCCCTGTGCGAGGATCTACTTTTTTGTAAATATGTCAGAGATAGAGCCACAGCTGAAGAGCTATTCAAAATGCTGGACTGCTTCCTGACTGAACTTGGGCTAAAGTAGGAGAACTGCATTGGTGTTTGCAGTGATGGTGCACAGACCGTGGCAGGGATTAGAAAATGACTTGGGGCGCTGATCAAGAAGGCCTCACCTAATGCTGAGTGAGACACACTGTGTTATACACAGAGAAGCACTGGCATCAAGGCACCTTTCCTCTGAATTAAGTGAGTTTATGACTGACATTGTAGGTGTAGTCAATTTTATAAAGACCAGACCACTAAAAACAAGAGTCTTCTCTGCGATCCGTGAGGAGATGGGAGCTGAACATCAAGCTGTGCTGTTTCACGGTGAAGCAAGGCGGCTGTCACCAGGAAAAGTCTGGTCCCGAGTTTCTGAGCTCAGAGAGCAGATAAGGATGTTTTTGGAGCAGGAGTATGACCTCGCAGAAAAATTTAGTGATGAGAACTTCCTGGAAAAACTGGCCTACCTGAGTGACATATTTGGAAAGCTAAATGAACTAAATCTACAGCTTCAAGGGAAAGATAAACACCTCCCTCAGGTCACAGACAAGATCAGCTCTTTCACTGGACAGCTTGCAATGTGGGCCAGGCGACTTGATGAAGATAATACTGATTCATTCGAGAACCTGCATGAATTTGTTGAGACTACTGACTATGATGCTACCTTAGTGATTCCATATATTAAGGAGCATATTTCATCACTGATGGGATTCTTTAAAAAAGTACTTCCCTGAAAACAGTTCCCAATATGACTGGGTGAAAGATCCTTTCAATGCACCAGCTCCAACTGGTTTCAGCTCTGCAGAGGAGGACCAGTTCATTGATATGACGTCTGACTCCACATTGAGACTGAGGTTCACATCACAGACACTGAGTGTAGAGAGGCAGTATCCACTCTTAGGGCAGAGGGCCTTGGGCATTCTTCCTCCTTTTGCAACATCTTATCTTTGTGAGACTGGCTTCTCTGCTGGTGCTGCACTGAAGACCAAGTACAGGTCCCAGCTAAACATTGAGCAGGAGCTGAGAGTTGCAGTATCATGCTTTGAACCCCGCTTCGAAAAGCTGTGCACTGCAAAATGTGCTCATTGTAGCCATTAATCCTGACTTCCTCATTTTGATAAAAAAAAGAAAATCAGCACAAATTGTTTTATTAATTTTTGATTTATAAGTCAAAGTGTTTTATATATTGTGCTCCTGAGTTAATGTTGCTGATCAATTTGAATTAATTATTATTTATTGATTATATTTAATTTTATTTTTCAGTATCAAATGGTCAAAAAGATTTTACAGTTTAAATAAGGATTGACATTTTTTTTTTAATTTCAGGCAAATTGATGCACTTTAAGGCTTTTCTGTTACAAACTAAAAAACAATGTTAATAAAGTTATTCTTTGTTGTAAGTTGATCTATATTTCTTTCTTTATTCTTTTTTTGTTTTCTTTAATGTTAATAAGGATACAATGTTATGCAGAGGTGTACTTATAACAATTTTATAGACAAATGATACTATTTACAGTCGCGGCAGAGAGTTGGGGGGGCGCAAAATGTTTACTTCTTCCTGGGGGGGGGGGCGTAACAGAAAATAATTGAGAAGCTCTGGTATAGAGGTAGTTTAGAATGGCTAGAATGCATTATCTGAATGTTATTTTCAGAAAAAAACCTTCAAAAACATGTTTTGGGGAGCTTGGAGACCTATATTGAAATATTGATATACCTTCGGAAAAGGAGCAAAATAGGTTCCCTTTAAACGTTTCTTTAGAAATGTGATCAAATCAGCATTAGAACGTGGCCCAGCACGCAATTTAGTGGTTGGAATCAGCACAAAGCTGGCTTGGAGAATGGTGATGATGATTATTACTAATAAACAAGGAAAACATAAACAAAGGGGCAGTTCCATTCCCATCAACCGCTGTGCATGGACCCTCAAACCAGGTTCAAACCAGGGCCTAAGGGGTGAAATTAGTCTTCAACAAATGAACCATCTCAAAGTGTAGTCGCTGTAGGGTCTACTGCACCACGCAACTCCCAAATTATTGGCCCCATACCATAATAACGTAAGTTGGGCGGCATCATCTGAACAACTTCTTCCCTTTGAAAAGAAAATATTTTCGAACGTTCACCAGTCAATACAGCACCTTGAGGAAAGAGCGCAGAGGGAACCCACAGCTACGGCGTACTTGGCCGGCTCCCAGCCAACGTATTTAAAGGCCACAGGTAGAGGGCTGTGGGCGTCGAGCAGATAGTAGGGCATCATCAGAGTCAAAGCAGCAGACGCACCAAGGTAAGCCAGGAAGCAGATGAGCAGCGAAGCAACAATGCTGATAGGGATGGCCCTCTGAGGATTCTGCACCTCTTCCCCTGTGAGAGCAGGTAGGAAGGAGAGGCTGAATGCTCATCAAAGTATTTATTCTTCAATTCAAAAAACATGTGGCTTTCAAATCCAACGGTAAAAGACTCTGCCTGACAATGCACTCGGGATGCACCCATATCGATATTGAATTTGATATCTTTTCAGACACAGAGGCATGTTAGATGTCGTTAAGGGAAAATGTCGGATCACATCAATGTACTCTATAAGGGGCACCAAACGAACTGTCTAAGTATAAATTGTTCAGTAAAAATATGGAACTTGTTTTGGCCAATATTTTTGGAGCGAACAGTCCTTCATAACCCTGGACTTTATCCCAGAAATATGGATTAATCCTCGCCTACTGAAAAGGAGACACATCAATGCCTATGAATCTGAATACTGTCTCTCACTGATTACGGCCTGGCCCCCAAGTCTGTCAGGCAATTAACCACTAGATGTGGAACCCCTCAACCCCTCAACCACAGGAGGGTCACAAATCCTAGTACGAACTTGACTCCGTCTCTCCCTGTCATTACATGCAATACACACTTCAAAGGCACAACCACACCACGACCACAACTCTGAACACCCCATGGGACAAAAGGGTGACCCACAACCTTTGTGTTGATAACGTCTAGGTTGCATAGACAACCACAGTTCCCTGAGGAGGAACCAGATCTTTTATTAATTGGACTGATCATCAGATCACGTAATCCATTTGAAAAGCTCTGCAATCACGCCTGAAAAGGCAGAGGAAGTGACAACGCGGGACCTCCGTAACGCCCCCCACGGGTATTTATTGCGGCTCGACTTCGGCTTCCTCCTCTTTTCGCCCCAGAAGTGTACCGTACTGCAGCGCTCAGTCATAGATATGGTCCCTCCTCAGGGAACCTTGATTGCCTACGCAACCTAGACGTTCCCTTTCGCAGGAACTGCAATCTATTACTCATGGGACAATATACCACCCCACAATAGCGTGGCGATCACCCGAAAGAGGTTCACATAATAACTTATCCCCCCACTGGCGTATTTGAAGAGGGCCCAAGAGGAGGACACTCCCCTAAGGGGGTGTGTGTGAGCCTCTGAGTACCGGCTCCTATAGGCCAAGTCTATGGCTTCCACAAGCCAATGAGCCAACCACTCCTTTGACAGGGCCCTACCCTTTGCTTGGGTGCCAAAGCACACAAACAACTGGTCCCCATGCCTAAATCCCTTTGTGCGGTCCATATAACACTGCAGCGCCCGAGCAGGGCACAAAGTTTAAAGCCTCTCCTGCTCCCCTGACTTAAAAGGCAGTGAGGAGAGAAGGCTGTTAACTCAGTGAACCAACTCTGAAACAGATTGGTAATGACCTTTGGGGTGAAAAAAGGGCCTAGGACGCATGACCACTCTATCCCCTCCACCCACTAACTGTATGCAGGATGGGTGGACTGACAGCACCTGCAGCTCGCTTACCCATTTCGCCGCGGCAAGCACCAGCAGCAAGGCCATTTTCAGAGAAACATTCTTGATGTCTGCAGTAATAAGAGGCCCTGACAGAGCCCGCAAAACTACCAAAAGTCCCAAGAAGGGATTAGAGACACCCGGGCTGGGCGCAGGCGTCGCACACTCATGATAAAGCTAGACGCTAGCGGGTGACTACCTGGTGTGAAGTTGTCCATAACCACATGACATGCGCACATAGCTGCCAGATAGACCTTAAGTGTAGCGGCCACTTTCCCCTCAGCCAGGAGGGCCTGCGGGAACTGCAATATTGGCCCTATAGGGTAGTCGGAGGGGGCGTGTCCCCACTGTTCACACCACTGGGCAAAAGTACGCCACCTCAGTGTGTATTGGAAGCGTGTAGAGGGCGCCCTGGCGCTCTGTATAGTGACCACTGCCGCATCTGAGAGGCCCCGAAGCTCGGAGCTTCTCCCTCTCAGGTACAAGGCCCGAAGGCGCCATAGGCCCAGGCACGGGTGCGAAATCGTTCCATGCACCTGCATGAGTAGATCTCAGACTCACATACTCACGTCGCACAGATCGGCAAACCAGTGCCACAGGGGAAAAGCGTAGAGCAACGCCTCCGGCCACGGGTGGGCCAGTGCTGCCATGCCCAACGGTGGCTGGTCGCCCCCTAGGAGAACATAACATGCACTGCGTCGTCTGTGGCGACAGGTCCTCCCCCAGCTGTCCAAACCACATTCAGATTTCCTCCACCACCTGTGGTTGAAGGTGCCCATCTGTGGACATCGCTCCTCCGTCGGCATCCTCCTCGCACCAGTGCGGCGCGTGTCTCCTGACAGTAGCCAGGGAGAGCTGAGAGCTGCACTTCACGGTGTCCTCCCGGAGCACTGCCTGGGTGTGCTGCCTACCCAGGCACATGGCACAGAACCGAGTAAAGAAATAAATGTAATATATACTGCCTCACCAAACAGTACTCAAGCCAGTGATTCACACTGACTCACACGAATGGGATCTGTAAGGTGAAGCAGGCAGGAAATATGATTGTCTCGGTATCGATTATTATTATTATTATTATTATTATTATAAAGTAAGAAAAGAGGAGGAAGCGGAAGTCGAGCCACAATATATACCCTCGGGTGTAGGACGGAAGAGCGGCGTTGTCACTTCCTCTGCCTTTTCAGCCGTGAATGCAGAGAGTTTTGATTGGATTATGGGATCTGAAGATCAGCCCCATGAGTAATCGATTGCGGTCCCTGCGAGGGAGGGAGGGAACCTCACTGCCCCGTCGTGAAACACACACACACAGGCACGCACACACACACACACACACACACACACACACACACACACACACACACACACACACACACACACACACACACACACACACACACACACACACACACACCGCCTCCCCATTCTTTATCACTGAAGTGACACGGAGATGTGAACTCTCCCAGATCCCCTCCCATAAACTGCTAACATCTACCTGCCGACCTCTCTCCATTAATTCTCTGTATTTAAACAACAATGGTAAAAACATTATTATTAATTAACTTAGTCTGTAACAAAACTATGTTTAGACTACACAATGTTTCAATCCAAGTAGACTAAAACCCGGTCGTTCAACGAATGGCAGAGATCCCACAGGCCCTGGTTTCGGTGTATTTCTTTCATGGGCCTTTGCTGCCATCATGTGGCATCTGACATAAAGTGATGGATGCTGACAGAAAGTGTCGGATTCACATAATGCGTCGCGTATTTCCTTCCCCCAAATTCAATGTTTTAGTTTTAATACATTTTTATTTTCATTGATAGTACAAGTATTCATTTGTTATCATCCAATGATTATTCTTCATTTAATTTGTGCTATGTGAGTGCTATGTTAAAAAGTATGCAATGCCTGGATGTTTTCATAAACCCCCCAAAATGATTTACTTCATGTTAGGTTTCAATCATTGTATTGACAGTGGTGGAGGAAGTGTGGGAAATGTCGGTCTCAAATAAATACGTAAATAATTGAATAAAATAGGATTGTAAAATGGGTTAGGGTTAGGGTTAGGGTTAGGGTTAGGGTTAGGGTTAAATGACCCCGGTAGAGACAGGTAGAGACAGGACGTCACCCCGAGGGACTGGCTCAAAGACATGCCCCCTTCTCACCTTTGATAGAATTGGTAGAATGCCATTTTGTCAAAGAGTTTTTTACTGGGCAACTTCTCCACTATTTTATTTATACTCCATCCTCTAATTTTGCACAGATTATGGCAGGGACCAGTGTCAGCACCCGCCTCTGGTCCGGAGGTCCTGGAGCCCCGGGGAAGGACCTGGTCCACCCGATAAAGTCCGGCGGAGGTCCCGCATGTTATTTTTGAACGAGTCAACCAGCAACAGTTTCAACCGAACCACTCCGATCCAATCCAGCCGATCCGAACTCAAGAGTTACGTACTGTATCACCGTCCAGCTTTGTCATAACGCGACCTCCTCACGCTGCCCCATAACGGGATAACGGAAGACCCAACAACGGCGTATCCCTTCAAACCCGTGATGCTGCACCACAGTGGAGCATCCCCGCCGAAGGCCATCATGTCCTGGGGCGGAACGAGCGGCCACTCGTGGGCTTCCAGCAGCTGAGACGCGTCGTAGGTAAATATAAACCAGAACAATATTATCCTTCTGCTGCGCTTTTGACGGGAGTTGGTGTCTAGTAGATTTCAAACCGTTAGATTTGAATTTTGAATCATATTTAATCTCTCGGTCCCTTTATTATATCCCTAATCACATTCACCATTACTGCTAATGGTGGGTTTGACTCAGCGATGATTCTTATTCTTATTCTATAATTCAATGCTTTTCTGCTCTGTTTAATTGAATTTCCGTTATTAAATTCTTTATTTCCCATTTCTTCACATCACCTTTTATTTGCCAAGTATTTTAGAATAAATAAAGGTTTTTTTAAATTATTATTAAGGAAGTTGTTTTGTGATATTTAGTATCAGGTAATTACTAGCGGTCCCTGAAGGAGAGATGAACTGCACACTTCAGGTATGAGACTGGTGTGTCAGGTCTCCTACAGATGATGGTAATAATTGATTTACTAAAATCAACACACTAGTTTCTCCCAACTAAACTATAATGGGGTCGATGCCCTAAACAAGACAATTATTAATGATTAAATATTAAAAAATATGTTGTGTGTTATTAACGTTACATATTAGAAAATCTAAAAAGAAACGGTGGTTTCACCCCATCCCTACCAGCCACAGGGTGTGAACATTATCTTAAACAACTGCTTGAATAAAGTATTGTATGTCCTAAAATTATCTGTACAAAAAAAAACAACAGAATTATCATTGTACCCTATTTTACCTGTTGTGGCAATGCAGTCAAATCCAATGAAAGCATAGAAACAAGTGGAAGCTCCCGCCAGCGTTCCCTTCACGCCAAAGGGGAAAAAGCCACCGACGCCGTAATCGACAGTATCGTTGAAGGGAGGTGACAGGTTTCTAAGACAAATAAAGAATTTCATTTCCAGTTCAGTTCAGGTTCAAGAGAATATTTGTCACATACATATGTTGTTTACTTATCCTTAAAAAACCCACTTTGAGATAACAGAGAGTGCTTACATTGTTGCGTTCCGAAGCATGTCCTCGGGGATGCGCCAGTTGTTCAAGTCTCCATTTATGAAGCCAGCAACGATGATAAAAAGCAGCATGGCCATATTCAGTGCAGTGAAAACTGTGTTTACCACAGCAGATTCCTTCACGCCTAATGAAAATATTCCTAGAATGTGTATATATATATATATATTTAGGATGTTAGTGTGTCAACAACTAGGATTAAGGTTTCTGCATTATTGTTTAAAATATGAAACACTCATGATTGCCACATTAAAGGATTGGCTCAATATTTTTAAAACCTTCCAAACAAACTTCCCTGAGCGCTTTACTGTTCAGAAACTTACCACTCAGCTGCTTCTCACTGTACTTAAATGCAGTACAGAGCCATTTCCTTTTCAAAGACAGGAATAATGGAAAGCCAAGACTTTGGGTTGAGAAATGGCGAACCTTTCCTTTAATAAAATGAGAAGTGCTTTCCCCCCTACTCCATAGTGTAACTTGAGTAACAACTTGAGAAGAAATTTGCAACCAAGAATATGTCAACCTGTTTAACCTGCTTGTGTCATTTTACTTTATTAAGATAAATTTAAGATAAACATTTATATTTTTTACATTTCATTACCTGCCAGCAGTATAATCAGTCCAGCGGCAAAGAAATCTGGGTAAGGTGCCAAGGCAGGTGAGTCCATGGCTAGAGAGATCCTCAAAGTATGCGCAATAACGTTATGGATGAGGTCATCAAAAGTTCCACTCCAGGCTCTCGCCACACCTGACGTTCCTAGAAAATTCAATGGAATTCAAGCGTCAGGGCACATCCAATCCTGCAGTTATTGACATAGGGGCGAAAGTGCAGCTGCACTGCCTTTGTCTCTGCCATTGGAATCGCCAGTATACATTTCAAGTTGAGCTGAATTCAAACCGATGGGCCGAGATACTGTCGCCATCCGTTCGGCACAGTCGATTTTTCACTCCAGCTGATGATGTGAAAAAAGTGTGGGAAAAATTGGCGCGATCAAAGGCTGGCCCCCTTGTGGTTGCGCAAAGGTTAGCTCTGAGGAGGATGTTTTGTTCTGGAAATGATTTTACTCACCAATTACATAAGACATCAGCAGATTCCAGCCGGTGGCAAAAGCCCACACCTCTCCGACCACCACGTAGGTGTACAGGTATGCAGAACCTGTCTTGGGGACGCGGGCTCCTAATTCAGCATAACACAGCCCTGCAAAGATGGCTGCTACTGCTGCCACGAGGAAAGAGAGGATGATGCTTGGGCCGGCCACTTCCCTTGATACCTCTCCGGACAGCACGTAAACACCAGCTCCAAGGGTGCTGCCCACGCCCAGGGCCACAAGGTCCAATGTGGTCAAGCAGCGACGGAAGCAGGAAACTTCCCCCTCAAGCTCCAAGGGCTTTTTACGGTTAAGGCTGCACATGAACTCAAAGACTTTTGAAGAGCAGAGTCTAAAAACCAGTAGCATAGATACATAGATAAACAATTGAACAAAGATATGAGGGTAAAGTTGTGGATATCAATTACTATACATCACAAATATTAATCACTGTAGCATGTTTTCACTGTGAGAGAAAAATGCATATGATCAACTATTTGAATGATGTCTGACATGTTTTACGTAGGCCAATAGCCTTTTGTATGTTACGTGGTTTTACAAACATTGTCTCTGGGTTTTTAAGGAGCCTCCCAGAGTTTATGTTTTTCTCAACAATGTCAATTGTAGTATTGAAGAACCAGATCACATTCTATCCTTATTCAACCTTGTATGGAGATAAGGATAACCCAGGGAGGCTTGAAAGAGCGTTTTTTTTTTTATGGCATACTAGTACCTATTGTACCTGTGACCGGAGTTTGATTGTTAAATCACCGTTTGGGGGTAACTGACAATTGAGGGGCACGGTCTTGTAAATGACATCTGACCAATGGCAGACAACATTATATTCATAACTATAATATCATATATATACTGTATATAACTCTCTTGGTCAGTAGTTGGGGTAGTCTGATAAGCACACTGCTCTGAAGCATGACTGTATCTTTCCTCTTTATTCTGCAGAATAAGGATAACACAGGATAATTTCTCCAACACAACACAAGACTTTAAAATTGTATTCATATATTTTTTGAAGGTTTATCCCTGCATTTCCACAAACTGCGATTGAACTCAGACAATGTTACATAAAACTGAGCACAGTGAAGTTGACATGATAATGAAAAGTCCTGTTCGGTAGTGGAAAGAGGTCATTCCAAACATGAAGATAAAAAGCAGATCGTTATTACCTTTTGTCCATTTTCAATCCAAATTCAGAGCACAAGTGCTGCAGCCAGAGACACGTGGGACACTGGGATCTGGTTTCACTTGCAGCGCTTTTATTTCCGCACTTAACATAAACAAACTAGGATATATTCCCTCTGTTCTCTGCTGCCATTGTTACAGTGGAATCGATGACAATCTAAATGTGTGACTGTAGAGGTTGCTGTTGCACATTTTCTACAGGTATGTTGTCGAGAACAAGCATGAAGTCGTTCATGTGCAGAAATATGCACAAGATTAAAATGTATGAGTATGCTACTAGTCCAAGTTGAGGTATTAATAAACATTTCAACAACTGCTGCTCATGTTTTACTGTTATGTATATTTTTGGTAATATATTATAATATTAGATTAATAATATTATAAAACCCTATTCCTATTGTCCACATTCACTACCTTTACAGCCTCTGAAACTGCTGCTAGTTATAATATATAATACTTTTAAATATAATAATAGATAAATATAATATTATATAATATTTATCTCATAATATTATATTTATAATATTCTAATACTCTATTTTTATGATCCATATTCCGCATTTTTAAAGTCTCTGAAACTGCTGCCAGTGTTTTACTGGTATGTATATTTTTTTCTCTGCGAAGTTGTTCTTCGCCATGTTTCAAGAATTTCAATGTTCAGAATGACTCTGGTTTACTGTGCATTTGACAAACAAAACACTTTGACTTTGACTTTGACATTGTATCCGGGATTCGCCATCTCTCACTGTCCAAGATAATTACACACTGATTGTTATCGCTTCTTATGGGGAAAGAAGCTATACTATAACGGGCCTCGTTACAAGCCCTTGTGTGATTGGTCAAACTGTAGTTTGGTTTTTGTCATAATGCACACATGAGGTAAAAATACTTACAATATACAATTACAATACAATAAATATACAAAGAAAATTGACATTCCTGAGACATGGCGAGCAACACATTGTTGAATGTGGAGGTGTGTTCTGGTGCAGGGCCAGCTGGCCAATGTGTCCGGTGGCTTGCGTATCGGGCTTGTCCCGCCCAGTCCAACATGTCCCCCAAGCACGCCGATCCTCAATGCGGGAACAACAAAACATATATAATTTCCGGGGTCTGGGATCGAACGAATAAGCGGAGTCCCTCTGTTGATTTGCCCGATCTGCAGTAGCAGAGCGGCTCTGGGATGGGAGCCTGCACCGCCTTTCTGCAGCTGAGGCTTGACCACCCCCCCCTTGGTCTGCCACAATGAACTACTGCATACAACTACATGGTAGGAAGAAAATATATATTATAAAAAGACATACAAATGAGAATACCTGGTGGCGAAAAACCATGCAGCGCATTCTCAAACATCAATACTGCTTAAAATAACCCTGCAGCCTCAAAGAACATACTTACATCAGTACATTTAGTACACAGTACAATATTGTCTGCATATCATGACATCAACAAGAAGCTGAACATGCTTGGTCTGCTCCTCCGAGACATTTCCGAGATCAAAGTCAGCCTTGATTTCCTGGCCCGCCCGGTCTGCGAGGTGCAAAAAGACAACGCGGATCTAAAAACCTCCGCAAAGCGTCTCACAACGGAGATTTAAGTTGTTGTCCCTCCCTACTTCTCTCATCACTCTCATTCTCTATTCAGTCTTTCATTATATGTATGTTTGTCTCTGCAATATTCTATGTTTATCCTTGTCTATTTGTCATTTGTTTGTGTGGATATGTATCCCTACAAACCTGTCCTGGCACTCGTCTGACATTATAAAACAATAAATTTGTGGTCTTGCTCTTAGCGATTGCTGGCGATCAAATAATCCACATAAGAGGGAATACACATATTACTCACCACCCCACACAAGCTTCTCTAGAATTTCATTTTTTTTTACATGTAACTCGGTAATATCCAAAATGATTAATCCTGAAATCCATGCAACTGTAATCTCTGATCACGGGCCGATTAGTTTCAACCTCATAAATGAAGCCAACCCAAACTCCCCTGGCAGGTGGCGGTTTAACACCTCACTGCTGACAGGAGAGAATATAATCATTTCTTTTCCAGAGAATGGACCTTCTTCATTGAACTGAATGACTCTCCAGAAATATCACCATCCTTACTCTGGGAAATGGCATCGGCAGTTCTGAGAGGTAGTATTATTTTATTCTCCAGTCACAAGAAGAAAGGACAAGAATGACAAAAATAATCGATTAAAAGACTTGCACTCCCAACAAGCCCACTAACTCACTGAGCAAATCCCAAATGAGATCCGGACGATTACATCTCAACTTGATATTATCATCCATCAAATGACACAAATCCTCATGCAACGAACAAGAGTGAATTATTATGAATTCAATGACAAACCTGTAAATTTCTTGCCAATCAATTTAAATGCGATAGAGAACAAACACTTATTACAGACATAAAAGATCCACAAAGTAGAATAACGCACGCAAGACACCAGTAAAGACACTTTTATAATAAGCCATATCACTCAGATAATGAATCAATATTAAACATTAACTCATTCCTCGATGATATCGACTTCCCTAAACTATCCACAGAGCAGGCTACCACATTAGATTAACCACTTTCTCTAGAAAAACTCAGGAAAGCTCTATTCTCTATGCCCAAAAATAAATCACCTGGATCGGATGGCTACCCAGTGGAATTCTACACTTCTGGCCACTTATATTCCCATTATTCATCAGAATGGTTACAAAGATTAAATCCACCTCCACCATGCCTCCGCACATGAATACTGCTCTCATTTTGATTTGGTTCAAACCCAATAAGGACCCAACGCTCACCTCCAGCTATAGGCCCATAAGCCTCATTAATTGTGATTTAAAGATCATTAGTTAAACACTTACCAACAGAATTGAAAAGGTAATTCCATTCATAATTCACCCACATTCACATTTTTGAAAACAATTTGCTTATATCCTTCCCAACCCAAAGGTATAATAATGGTGGCCACAGTTTCCTGCAATTCTTTCAACTATTGCAGTCTCTAAAAGTTTAAATAATATTAACAGACAACATCCGACTACCACCTCTGATGATTGAACATCCTACTCATACAGGTAATCACTTTCACTGTAATCACTAAAAAAAAAAAACAATTTTCCAGAATATACAAAATATATAAACTTTGGGTGTGGTTGGCCGGAGGACGACCGGGTTGTACCCCTCCCCAGAGGGGCTGCGGAGAGCGCCGGCAGGTGCCTCTCTAGGAAGCCGCTTGCTGGGCGTCGTGCCTTTGTCAATGTGGGTTGGGGTGCGGGCTGTGGCTGTCGGCCTTTGCTTCTGCTGTGCGACTTCTCTGTGGCAGGTGCCCCGGGTGGTGGAGGGCACACATATCTGATCTTGCGGCCTGTGGGCATCGGCGGAGGGGCCTGACATCCAGGTGCCCTGTGCTAAGCACACTCAGTAAGGATGGGAGCTCAGGGCTTGTGGCTGGATGGTGCGTCTGGCCAGTTGTGGTGGGGCGAGTGTCGCCTTTGTGTGGGTCCATACTATGACTCTGGTTGGACCCTATACAGCCCAAAAACCTAACATTGGACGTAAACAGTTCACATTTCTTTGGTGTGAGTTTTACTCCACTCCAGTTAAAAATGTGCTTTGACGGATGAAATAAAAGTGTGTGTGTTCAGATCATGAATTCTAAGGCTGTGCTCTGGCTCATATGGGGTCAACATATATGTTATGCAGACGTGCTTTAAAAGTGATCAGTAAAATCTTAAAAACGATTCTGAGCCGAACAGGGAGCCAATGGAGAGAAGGCGTGATGTGATGTCGTCTTTTGTAACAGGTAGGAAGCCGAGGTGCTGCGTTCTGAACTAGTTGGTGGCGAGAGAGTGACTTTTGTTTGACGCCAGAAAGTCGTGAGAAAATTTGTGTACTTTTTTTAAGATTACTTTTTCCACGTCGCTGTGTGATAGTATTGGTTTGATTCTTGAAATGCTTCTAAGTTGAAGGAAGCAGGACTGGACACTTGTTTAAATTTGTTGTTCAAAGTTTAGGTCAGAGTCAAATGGTACTCCCAGGTGCCGAGGCCAGTTTCGATTTGACCGGTAGAATTTGGGGGAGTGAGCAATACGATTTCTGATTTTGAATTATTGAGCTGAAGAAAATTCAGTGCCATCCGAACGGTTGACATAGTTGAGACAATTTACAACAGCTGCTAGGCTGTTTGAGTCACCAGGTCTCGGAAGAAGGTATACCTGTGTGTAGCCAAATGCAGTGTCCTTAATACCAGCCCAGGTGTTAAGACGGTCAATTAAAATGACGTGATCTACAGTGTCCAAATGCACTTAGATCTAAAAGAAATAAGATTGCACTTTCCCCCCTGTCAGCTGCTAAAAGGATATCGTTGGGTACTTTGAGGACGGCAGTTTCTGTACTATGTAAAGCTCTTAAACCAGACTGGAATTTCTCAAAGATGCTAGTGTGACACATAAAAGCCAAAAGCTGGGTTGATACCACCTTCTCCGAAACAATTGATAGAGATCAAAGTTAAGAAAGGGGCCTACAATTGTTAAAAACAGAGAGATCAAGGTTAGGTTTCTTTAAAAGGGGATGGACCACAGCATGTTTAAAAGCAGGAGGAAAAATGCCTTTCTCCAGCAAGCTATTTCTAATGGATAATATACTGGGTCCAATTGTGTCAATCACCTCTTTAAGAAATGTGGTTAGGATAATATCAAGGCTGCACGTGGTTGATTTAATGTGGGCTAGAGTTTCAAGTAAAAATGATAATGACACTGTTTCAAAATTGCTAAAATAACTGTCAATGTCCCTACTGGCATGTATAACTTCAGGGGGCGTCATTTGCTGTCTTATATTCTCAACGTTATTCGCAAAAAGGTTTAAAAACTCCTCACACATCTTTGGTGAGGCCTCAGTAAGCGGAGAGCGGGTGATGACAAAGTCTATAACCTTAAATCAAAGTATGTTGTTGGAATGGAAGGAAACCTGCACTTGCTTCTTTAACTGCCCTTTGATAATTGCGCAAAGCGTCTTTCCAGATCTCGAGAAAAATGTTTAAACTGCTCTTCTTCCATTTCCGTTCCCTTCTCCTGCAGTCTCTCTTTAGGTCCTGGGTGGATTCATTTAGCCAGGGCTGCCATGTTGCATTTGACTTTTTTCCTCCTTGTAAGGGCAGTCAGCCACATGTCATTTAAATGAGAGACGAGCTCCTCTGTGTTAAAATCTGGATCTGAAAGTCTCAGAAAACGTACTCGCTGACGAAGAGTTAAAAACACAGCGGTGGACTGGATTGTTGTGAGCGATAAAAAAAAAAAATTGGGATAAGACCACACTTACTAAAACTGCTTTGTGATTGGACACAAATATCCTTTGTCTCAATGTTTTCAGGGCTGAGACCACTGTAAAACACTAAGTCGAGGGTGTGGCCCTTAGAACGTGTGGGAACCTCCATAAAATCAGTAATAAAAGTCTGGCTAGGGCAACAGACATGTACTGTTAATGTTAAAATCACCTAAAATCACAATTGTGTCATGTTTTGACATACAATGAGATAACAACTCGGCAAATTCTTGGTTGAAAAACATAATTTGTTTCCAAATTATTATAAGTATTAAAATCATGACAAAAAGGAGACAAACAGTTCTCCCAGTCTGGGAGTTAGGCATCGATGCTGGCATAGTTAGCAAATCCGAAAAACAGTTCAGGCGAGGGTGAAAGCCAAAAAAATTGTGTGGATATCACAATGGGAACAATCCGAAATCCGTAATCCAAAATCAGGTAAAGTTATCAAGTAAAGTTGGGAAGCTATTCAACGAAGTATCGTACTGACATAGGTGCAGGACTGTTTTTCCACGGTCTAATAGAGATAGCTAGATAGATAGAGAAATGCAAATTGACATATGCAAGAAAAAAACAAGTTGTGGGGTCCCTTATAACCCAGGTGGCAAACATAAACAATCCTCTTAATAATGTAGTAAACATAAACAATATTTTAAATATCACTTAACCTGTCACACAAGCCACAGCGAAAGTGTGCCGAACAGACATGCAGACTTGCAGGCTCAAGTGCCTCCGCTGATCAGTGTAATTTTCGTTCTTTACGTGAGAGAGCAGGAGCGGTCGTCCCATTTTCATGACGCAAGCACAATAATTATACATTATTATATATTTTGTTGTTCCATTGCTTGCCGGTACCTGTTGCTAACTCACCTAACTCATCATCTAATTTTAGTCGAGGCGTTCAACCAGCCGAGCGAATAAACATACGGCTCCCGAATCGACCCGACTCCATTCAGACTCTCAAGGTACATGCTGCGTTTATTATTGTAGCTGAAAGAGCAGACATTTAAATGTCTATGGTGCCGGGCGAAACTCGGGGCTTGTTTGTTTTTTCTGTTTGGTTTTTACGAGAGCGTGTCAATATGGCTAAGTAGTTTTGGCACTATCACAAGGCCCGGCCTATTCACGTGAAAGCTGTACTCGTTCCGTAGTGTCTCAAATCCTTACTTTTCTGCACGGTGCGTTCCTGTGGCTCTTCCTGTGAATGACACCGTCTGCCTCCAGTTTGCAGGAGCAGCGATAACGCACCGAGCGAAGAGAAACGAGCTGTCGATGAGCACAGCGCTTGCCCTCACGCTTGACTTCTATTTTTTTATCTGTCGCCTGTTAAAATGTCTTCTCGACGATGTACTGTTTGCTGAAGGCTGATTGAACAGCCAAAGTGAATGATATTTGAACTCGAATTTTTCGTGACAGACTCCTCCTCGCACCTCACCTCGCTACAACGCTGCTGATGTCACCTGTTGAAGGTTTTGCTGGTGATGACTGTCCGCTTGGCCCCCGATATGGCTGTACAGAGCGTGACATCCGCCCATTTTGAAGAGGGTGCATCATCACAATGAAAACAAGGGGTGCAATGTTGTTTAGACAGGTCACCTGGGGGAACCACAGCAGTGAGCAAAGGGTCTCCCACCCTTAAAGTACCCATTGTACTTTGGTCCAATTGAGGTCAAATGGGGAATATACATTTCAGTGAGGAAAAATAATTACAGCACATGTGTAGATCACAATGATTTCATGTCATTTAATTTCCATCAAGCAAATGTAAAGAACTTGTGAGTAATTAAACTCTGCGGCCGAGAGATGGGCAAGCAATAAAGTACGATCTATGGCAAATAAATAAACTATGAATTAATTCAAATTTAAAAATAAATAGATAAAAACATGTTGTTAATGAATTAATTTAGATGAAATGCACATCATTTGCATTTTCAAAATATATACCCACTCTGTCATCTTAACTTTCTAATCTTCATAATTTCCAATTATCTTTCTTGCATGCCTTCCGACAAATCTTTTTTTTTTTTTTTTTTCATACATACATACAATTTTATTATTATTATTACATACAATACGGGAGTTAGATGATCCACTTTTACAGATGATGACATAAGGTCCCAAACGGTATACACTGGACACCAAGACGCATATGTGATAGTTTAACCTGTACTGCATTACCTCTCTTATACACATTGCTTATACTGTAGGGCTGGGTATTGTTGAAAAAATTACGATACCAGTCCTAATACCGGTAACCTTAAAGTGACACTGATAGAGTATGTCATTCTAGAACTTTTTATTCTACTATACCCATCATGTGAATGGAAGCATTCAGTTGTGTAAAATGGCCACCACCCCTCCCCATCCAAATTATTTTTACACTTATACATTTTGAAAGTGTTCAAATTATGAAAATATTCATCAAAGAACTAAAATGGAAAAAAAACGTATCTGGACAATCTCATTTTTTTAAATAAATAACCAGTTAAGCGAGGAAAACCTCTTTCATGGTTGTAATGAACAACTGACTGTTGTTTTAAGACGAACTTGAAAAATTGTGAACCTCTTCTCTAATAGACTGTCCTGCCAATCACACGTCACGTTAAATCGAGAAACGCTTGCGGTGATTGGCTGCGAACCAATCCATACAAATAGTCATTTTTCTTCTAAATCCGGGTACAAAAAAGATTGAACGCAGGTGTCGTTTGACTGGAGAACTTTCAGTACTACTTTATATTGGATTATTTCAATCGATACCTTAAAGGTATTGAGTACCAGCAGAATCCAAAGATCGTGAGCGCCAGCGGATATGGGCAGTATTTTAATTGTATGTATTTGAAAATCCTATTTTAATTATGAAATTGAAAAAAATACATATATATTTATTAAAATGTTAAATAATTTAATATTTTGACGTTTTAATAACTTGTACCAATTATTTTTTGGCGTATCGTATGAAATACATTTTATCAGCACATAAAAAAATGTATTGATCTATCCACTCAAAGTGCTTTAAAAAGGGCAGGAATAAATAAAAACACAATTAAGTACAATTAAAAACAAAATAAAAGAAAAAACCCACTAAAATGCACATGCTTTCTTCTGACAATACAGAAAAAATATGTTGGGATGAATATCAAAGGTTTTAAAACGTCTATCTTGTAATTCTTTTTAGACATCACAAGATGGCAGCAACATCATTAAATATAAAGCTGTGCCTATATTTTACTTCTGCTTTCCTGCTTTCACTATCTATGACATAATCTCCCTTCCAATGAAAAGGCTGGCAATTCTGATTGAAATATCTACAAGATATGGAAGATGCAATTTTTCTTTTTAATGTCTGCATTTCACACTGAGAAAAAAAAAAAAACAAGTTAGATATTTGAACTTCATTTTAAACAATATTAATAACGTCACTTTCCTTTCGTTCAATCAAACTCCAGGAGGAAACCGTCTTTAAAACAGTTGAACATCTGCTTCTGTATTTGTTCCATTGAGTTATAGATCATTTTACACCAGCATCATTGCATGCATCACTCTCCTCTACCAGCCACCCCTTTGTATCACCTCTCTCTCTCTTCACCTCCCTTTGTTCAGGCTTTTGCACTTTTAAGTTTTAAGTACTTTTAAGAAATTCAGTCGTATTGTGAATCTTTGCAGGAATTAATCATTAGGGCAGGTGAAGGGATGCAACCACCATGACCATTGTAGGGCGTACAAATAAACAAACACCATCTCTTTGTGCTTGCGTGCGCGTGTAGCAACTGCTGATGCAGTATAGATGGCATACAGCCAGCAGTGAGCTCCGTTGTAGGTCACACGACAGTGTATCTTCCTTGTTCCCGACGCTATCTCTCCCCTCTAATGGAGTGGTAATTGTTCGTGCCGAGCTGAAGCTATTCCTTAAAGCTCACCTTGGCACAGAGAAAAATCAATGGCGTTTGTCATTGCCCTGTTGCTTGCATGGAATAGCGACACACCTTTGAGATTACAAGTGTGTATGTGTGTCTAGGGCCATGTGTGTGTGTGTGTGTGTGTGTGTCCGTGTGTGTGTGTGTGTGAATGTGGGTGTTTATACTGTACCATTAACTGTAAAGGCTTCGATGTGGAGACATAACAAAATGCATTGAGAAGCCACCGACTATGGTAGAAGGTGACATGTTTAAAATTTTGTATCCAGTACCTGTGTAATGGAATAAACTGCAACCAGCACCTGCACAATAGAATAAACTGTAACCGGCGCATGCATTGTAGAATCAATATAGAATAGACAGGGTAAATCCATATGGTCTCTTGGAGTAATATCAAAACTATAGTATGCATACTATAGTACAACTACAGTGTATAGCACATGGTTTGGTGAGACCCCCTGACTCTGTCGTGCGTTAGACTCCTTGATCCGTGTTTCAAAACGGATCGGGTCGGTAGTCGGCATCGCCGCTGGCCCTCTGCTCCAAGTGTACGTGGCTTTGCCTGGACCCTTCAGACTCGGGGCGGGTGGTGGCCAAGGTCCCCCACAGTACTCGTTGCAAAACAGTATGCATTATATTGTTGGATTCTCGTCCAACATATACATAAAGAAATAGTTAATGATGCCAGATAAGAATGAAGATCCATATTCATCACTGTGCATAACTCAAACTTCTATGAACCTGCCACCCCTTGGGACCTTTTCTACATGAACAATTAACATCAACGTGGCTATTAACATAAAATAGCTTTTGTAATTTCAGTATTGGATCAAAAAATAATAATTTTCACTTTGCATTTGTATAAAGAAGTTGAGTCATTTGTATAAGGAAGTTAGTTCTGCAGGAAACAGCAGGTTGCTCTGAACCCAACCAGGATATAGTGACACCAAAATGTAGGTATACATCCTATTACGGATCCTATTACATCCTGGTTTGAATACAGGAAAAATGGTACATACATGTATGAGCTTGACACGTAAGGAATGGAGGCTGGTCACTATGGCAACCCCCTATTAAAGAGTGCTCTTGTATACCAAGCCAGCAGGGGTTTGGCCCTTGAGTGCATTCTGAGAGGGTCAGAGAAGATCATCTCTGCCTTCATTGGTAACTTTCCAAATCTCAATTCCTCTATCAAAAACAGACTAAATATTTTGCTGCATTGGATATGAATTGAATTGTACTGCAAAGGACATCCAAGTGTTTGCGCATGATATTCTCGCAATCTTTTAGAACACAATAATTGTATTTCATTAAGTGCACAGCTAGAAGCGCTCAATGACTGTGTTCAGTTTAGAAACCAGCTACATCAACCTACACCGCCATTCCCTCTTCCTTGCCCATTAACACGATCTTTGGTCGGTTGGCAAGCTGTTTTTGTTTATTTATATGGATCTGGGACGACCCATGGGATTTAAGCTTTGTCAGCTTCGCTGTGTCTCCCATCTGGACTGGCAAAGGTCCGGTCCAGGCTCGGCAAGGATGTTTCTATACATGATCTACGCAGCATTGTTGATCAGTGTGTGTTGCGCCTGCTGCTTTGTGCCGGCTGTCTTGGTCTTGTGCGATGTGATGGACCCCTTGCTTCTTATAATTGGTGCTGTACGTCTGCTCTTGTGACTCGTAGATAGACAGGCCGAAAGATGGTGATTAGAAACAATACCAGAGGCCCAAAAAAATACTTCTAATAGATAGAGCAGTCCAGGAAAGAACAGAAAAGTTTATGACTCAGTGGGCCACAAATGGATCAATGGCTGTCATGAAGGTCAACAACAATCCAAGAGACACATTTACGAAGGCTTTGGTGCCTTGTTACAGATGCATTCTATATATAGCAACTTGTAAAACATTCACATACATTAACCTGGAACTAAGAGCCTTCATCGAGAACACGATTGATTTTGAGAACAGCAATAGGAGCCAACTCAGAGACGGTTCCACAAGATGCCTTCAAGTTCAACGTTCAAGAATGGGGCAAAAATGAGCAAGGCACTGACTCACTGATCCGTCTCGTCATTACAGCAATGGCATAAATACCTGGATGGCACCAGGTCTCGATCTGATCCACTCTTTATTGTTAAGGAAAATAGCAACACAGCATGGATGCTTAGCAGCATACAGTATCTGAACCAGCTCATATCAGTTGACACCCACCCTGACCGGATAATACAATGCATGATATATGCAACAGCCAGGAGTATATGCAACATCATTCCGACATTCAGAGCTCACTTGGTTTCCACGGGTAATAAACTAGGAAAGGCGACGCACTTAAAAATGTTTATTGCCACACATCCAGCCAGTTGCGCCCATTAAAAGCTCATTTCTGGTGGACTGGGAACTGGCAACTGGTGGAACAACTGGTCGGACTTGGAGCTAGCAAGGCCATAAAACCCATAAAAAAAAAACATTTATGTTACAGACGTGTCATTGAAGACCCAACATCTTGAAACCTTGACTAAGAAGATTCATTATTTGCCTAAACAAGGGAGAAAATGACGGTGTACATACACCACACAGGGAATGGCAACAATTCCGTTTGGAAACGCCGGGACCGTGTCTTCAGTAACGATGGTTAAAGAAGTGTGGAGATACTGGGTATCTGTGCCCAGTCTCAAAAAGTGAAACCTGAAAGCTTTAGTTAGGGCAGGTTAAACTCATCCGAACTGAGTCCATTTCACCAGGGACACCCAGAAACTGCATTGTATGTATAGAGGTGTAGGACTCAAATGAAGTCTCAAATGAAGCTGAGCTGGCCCTCATCACCTGTTCATCTACAATCGCCAGGTTCAATTCCAAATTAGTAAAAAAAAAAAAGAAGTAAATAAATAAACCTTCAATATACAATGGTGCAATAGCCGTACAATGCTACACCAAACCAAGGCTGCAGATGAGGAATCCAAGTCTTCTACAACCAACCACAGAACATATTGGAGACCAAGAAAGGACAAGGTGACAAGGGCAGAGAGGCTGACATGGCGCCCGCTGGGCTGGCACCAGACCAGAAGGGCTGGAGGAGATTCATCAATGGCCCATGTTCCACGAAGGAACATCAAGGCCTGTTAAATATCATCATTGTTCCCTAGGATAATGTATTGAAACATTTTGAGCTGTTTCGCTTGTTTGGAAGAGGAAGGTGGGTGACTCAGTGGTTTCAGGTCAATGTGTGTGTGTGTGTGTGTGTGTGTGTGTCTGTGTGTGTGTGTGTGTGTGTGTGTGTGTGTGTGTGTGTGTGTGTGTGTGTGTGTGTGTGTGTGTGTGTGTGTATAGTTGAGGGGGTTGAACTTCTCTGACTGATGACATTGCGTCATCATAGACTGAGTCACAGTCCGTCCGCCTGCCAGATGGTCACACACTTGCATGCAAACACACGTGTACACAAAGATATTTAATCTGGATCAAAACCAAAATATTTCAACAAAAATACTTTTTTTTCTGGGCTGCCCACGTACACCATCTTATACCAATAGAGAAAAACACACACACACACACACACACACACATCATGCGCATGCAAGGCATATGGCAACACAGCAATCTACCAAATGCTTTGATGGCCTTTGGCATAGATACAGTACATTTGATTCATAAAACTATTTTAGCGCTCGCACACACACACACACACACACACACACACACACACACACACACACACACACACACACACACACACACACACACACACACACACACACACAATTAAAACAGATGGACCACTGAACATATGGACAAGCCACTGTAAACTCCAAAACCGAATGTAGACCCTGTTAAACCGGAATTATCTGGTGAGCCTGATAAAACGGTTGCTCAGTCCCCTTTTCATCCCAGTCGGTGGTTATTTGTGTTTTAGTTCCGTCCCAGTTCCGACTATGATGCAGCGGGAAGCATCGACAGCGCGCGGGAAAAGCTTTGATCACCGACCCGATGCTGTTGGGCTCGCTTGTCGGAATATACAAAACTGACTTTGTATTAAATGGTACATTCTGATCATTACAACAAAACACCAATGTGTAAATGAATGTGTAGCTTTCAAATCCTCTAAACTAAAATAGCAATTAATTTCCCCAACTTTCACTTTGATATTCTCATGTAGACTATCTAGCCAAAATATACAATTGAATGCCTAACCGAGTATCAGGTAACGTCATTCCCAAGTCCCATGCCCCGTTCACTGCCTGTGTCCCATCTGTAACTAGCACAAATGACAGAGTGGAGGAGGTTAAAAATATGTCTCAATCTGGGTCAAACAAAATCAAATCCTCTGGATTCCGCTAGTGCCCACGGCCGCATCGCTCCGACAGGTTGCCTGGAGTAACTCAGAACTCTTCCGAGTTCTTTCAGAATGTGCTGGAAACTGTTTTGTGCAAGGTTATTCACTCGTCTCATTACAGTAACACGCGCTGCAGAGAAGGAAGAGCTATAATGAAGACGGCAACGATTCTCCCTGCCTCTCTGCGTCTCGTTGTCACCGCTGTCTCAGTTGTTTTTTTTTCCACACTGTCAGGCAGAGGAGAGACACTGACAGTGCAAACTGTGTGGAATGAGCTAGGGTGTGTGTGTGTGTGTGTGTGTGTGTGTGTGTGTGTGTGTGTGTGTGTGTGCGCTGGACGACTGAGTCAGAGTATCTCCAAAACGACAGATCTAGTGGGGTGTTCCCGGTATGCAGTGGTTAGTACCTACGAAAAGTGGTCCAAGGAAGGACAACTGGTGGACCAGAGTCAGTGAGTGATGCCCATGGGGAGTGAAGTCCAGCCCGTCTGGTCTGATTGCACAGAAGAGCTTCTGCAACACAAATTGCTGAAAAAGTTCATGCTGCTATGATAGAAAGGTGTCAGAACACACAGTGCATCACAGCTTGCTGTGTATGGGGCTGTGTAGCCGCGGACCGGTCAGGGTGCCCATGCTGATCCCTGTGCACTGCCGAAAACGCCTCAATGACACGTGAGAGAGCGTCAGAGCCTCACCATGGAGCAATGGAAGAAGGTGGCCTGGTCTGATGAATCACATTTTCTTGGACATCATGTGGATGGTCGGGGTTAGGGTCCGATCTGATCGAGCATCCGTGGGATGTGCTGGAACAACAAGCCTGATCCATGGGGGCCCCACCTGACAACTTACAGGACTTAAAGGATCAGCTGCTAACGTCTTGGCGCCAGATACCACAGGACACCTTCAGAGGTCTTGTGGAGTCCCTGCCTCCACGGGTCAGAGCTGTTTTGGTGGCATGGGAGGTGCGGAGCTCCACAACATTTGTGGTTATTACTGGTTGTTTTAATGTTGGTGCTGATCGGTATATGTATGAGGCCTATCTATGACGGTTAAATCAGAGGCACATCAATACGCACCGACACACTGCTGGACTGCTTGAACAAACCACTGTTCTTTCCTTACTTCAGCACAAATTACCCATGATCCTTCTCCCATTCCCGAGGTAGACAGGACAGATGGGACGAGCGGCAATAGATGGCTTCTCATCGGCCGAGAGCTGAGTGGAGAGCGGAACACGATTGGCCGCGATGTAAACCACGGACGGACACTCCTATTTCTAATACGGCTGTCTGTGGCGAAAAAATGATTCATCAGCCGCAGTCAATAACACGTTTAGTGGGTTGCGATAGAGCAAACTTTTAAGCCGACACTTCCAAGCGGCAGCAAACACAGTGAACGGTGTAAGTATGTTTTTTCCTCTGTACTTTACGATGTCTATTTCTGTAAGGTTGTGTGTGAATACACATGCAGGAGTGTGTATTTGTGTTCATATGCAATTGATAGTGTACAATACATGCACAATCGTCTGGAGTTTGGAAATAGAGCCATTAGTGCAGTGATTCCCAACATGGGGTGCCAGACCTCCAAAGGGGTCCCCAGAGATCACAAGGCCTTGGACGATTTAAGCCATATGTGTCCTAATGGTCAAATATTGGTTCAAAAATCCACATGAGTGTTGAGTTCAAATATTCTGTACATTGTACTGTAATCCATGACGATACGTTATAATGTATTGTACTGTATGCCCTAAAAACCTTGCCCTCTCTACCACGACAATAGAACCAATTCGGACAAAAATTACACAAAAAGCCACCCAAGAAAAACGACGGCTGACGTCTTTCAAACACAGGGATATCAGATTGAGGCAGGTTTGTTTTCCGAGGTCTCGTGACGAAAAAAAAAAAAAAAAGATATATATACAGTGGGGCAAAAAAGTATTTAGTCAGCCACCAATTGTGCAAGTTCTCCCACTTAAAAAGATGAGAGAGGCCTGTTATTTTCATCATAGGTTCACCTCAACTATGAGAGACAAAATGAGAAAAAAAATCCAGATAATCACATTGTCTGATTTTTAAAAGAATTTATTTGCAAATTATGGTGGAAAATAAGTATTTGGTCAACAACAAAAGTTAATCTCAATACTTTGTTATTTACCCTTTGTTTGCAATGACAGAGGTCAAACGTTTTCTGTAAATCTTCACAAGGTTTTCACACACTGTTGCTGGTATTTTGGCCCATTCCTCCATGCAGATCTCCTCTAAAGCAGTGATGTTTTGGGGCTGTCGTTGGGCAACACGGACTTTCAACTCCCTCCAAAGATTTTCTATGGGGTTGAGATCTGGAGACTAGCTAGGCCACTCCAGGACCTTGAAATGCTTCTTACGAAGCCACTCCTTCGTTGCCCGGGCAGTGTGTTTGGGATCATGGTCATGCTGAAAGGCCCAGTCACACTTCATCTCCAATGCCCTTGCTGATGGAAGGAGGTTTTCAATCAAAATCTCACAATTCATGGCCCCATTCATTCTTTCCTTTACACGGATCAGTCGTCCTGGTCCCTTTGCAGAATAACAGTCCCAAAGCATGATGTTTCCACCCCCATGCTTCACAGTAGGTATGGTGTTCTTTGGCTGCAACTCAGCTTTCTTTCTCCTCCAAACACGACAAGTTGAGTTTTTACCAAAAAGTTCTATTTTGGTTTCATCTGACCATATGACTTTCTCCCAATCCTCTTCTGGATCATCCAAATGCTCTCTAGTAAACTTCAGACGGGCCTGGACATATACTGGCTTAAGCAGGGGGACATGTCTGGCACTGCAGGATTTGAGTCCCTGGCGGCGTAGTGTGTTACTGATGGTAACCTTTGTTACTTTGGTCCCAGCTCTCTGCAGGTCATTCCCTAGGTCCCCCCGTGTGGTTCTGGGATGTTTGCTCACCGTTCTTGTGATCATTTTGACCCCACGGGGTGAGATCTTGCGTGGAGCCCCAGATGGAGGGAGATTATCAGTGGTCTTGTATGTCTTCCATTTTCTAATAATTGCTCCCACAGTTGATTTCTTCACAACAAGCTGCTTACCTATGCAGATTCAGTCTTCCCAGCCTGGTGCAGGTCTACAATTTTGTTTCTGGTGTCCTCTGACAGCTCTTTGGTCTTGGCCATAGTGGAGTTTGGAGTGTGACTGTTTGAGGTTGTAGACAGGTGTCTTTTATACTGATAACGAGTTCAAACAGGTGCCATTAATACAGGTAACGAGTGGAGGACAGAGGAGCCTCTTAAAGAAAAAGTTACAGGTCTGTGAAAGCCAGAAATCTTGCTTGTTTGTAGGTGACCAAATATTTATTTTACCGAGGAATTTACCAATTAATTCATTAAAAATCCTACAATGTGATTTCCTGGATTCTTTCCCCCCATTCTGTCTCTCATAGTCGAAGTGAACCTATGATGAAAATTACAGGCCTCTCTCATCTTTTTAAGTGGGAGAACTTGCACAATTGGTGGCTGACTAAATACTTTTTTGCCCCACTGTATATATATATATATTTGGAACCACAGCCCTAGTTCATAGACATGCCTTCGTTCTTGCTTCTCTTTGCTGGCAAGCGCTTTACGCGTGAAGTCTATCAGCCAGGCTTTTGCCACGGGGCCCCCGGCCGAGGTTTTGGTCCGTCTGATCTGCGAACAGAGAGAAGGGAGCTCGGCTCTGCAGCTCTCTGATTGTTCTTTGATCGGAGACGCGCCGGTCCCAGCTCTGGCCCGTGATAAATGCGGCAGACAGACGCGGCGCATTATCTACACACGAACAATCAGCAGCGGCACACGCGAACGCATACCGCGCGGACCCTGCGCTGGGCCACGGCTCTTGTGTGTGTTTGGGGGGGTTTTGGGGAGTTTGGGGAGTTTTCAGGTTAGCGACGACGGGAAACGGAGGGATCCTCTTCTGCCCGTCATTACAAATAGTGGTGCAGACAAAGGTTTTGTCGAATTCTACGAGAAAATTTGCAAACGAGATTTGTTTCAATAAGAAAGGAATAAAAAAAAAAGGGTGGAATAAAAAAACAATTGTGGTTTTTAGTCTGTGATATAATCAACGTTTCCTTTCTGTCAATTTGAGTGACAGATGTTATTTTGATCCATAAGGAGAGCCATGTTAGACAAGTACCCTAGATTGCTGGTTTCTGAGGTGTTTTTTAATATTATTTTGGATATATTGAGATATATATATCCGAGCGAATCCGAAAAACAAGGCTCAGATCCATTCAGTATCTATTTAGTTATAATTTGAACTGATATTTTCATAATTTCATCGATTATATTAATGTGTTAATCTGACTTTTCTGGTTGATTCACGCTGTCTATACGTTGTCTATGTTGTATCTATCAAGATGTCATTCATAAGCATGATCTTGGCTTTTGCAGTATAGACTCTCAATGCATGTATGTGTGTCTGTTCGGTGTATTATGGGTCTGTTTGGCTATGGCCAGATCAAGCGATTACGCAAAGAGCGGTTGATTATGACAAATGACACCTTTCAACTCCTGCAATCAAAATGTTCTTCATAATTAGGCTGGAGGTAATTTTCTATGTTCTTTAATCCATAAGAAGGGGTTTTATTAAAATGTAATAAAATCCACTAAATTCAATGGTGCTCTGACAAGTACCTGTAATGTTTTTAACTTAAACACTGTTACATTCATAGGCAAGGATAGTGTATGTAAACAACTATTTATTAATTTGTCTATATTATCACTAATCCAAAAGCCTCGCGAAAAAGCAATACAACAGCATATCGGCATCAGAAAATAACTGAACCCGGGGCCATCAATCCAGTCCGTCTTACCATCCCAACATTCGACACGCAATGTCGGCCCTATCTGCTCTATGCCTCCATTGCTTTTTTTTTCTGTCTTTACATCTATCCGTCCATCCAGCTGTGCAGTTATTTTTCCGATCAATACAATGGCCGATACAATATCCAATTGCCACAGTATTTTCCTGTAAAACACACTCAGTCAGCGCTCCTCGAAGCAGAAGCTAGAACGCCATGAAGAATCATGTTGAAATGCGTGTCTTGGAGCCTGTCTGATGGAGGGCTGACATTTTCCTCCCCGTTGATATCAGTTCTCAATCGAACGAGCCCCGGGCCGAGGGGGGAAAGCCGCACAAGCCCCCACCAGAAGCCGCTGACCTTTCCGGCTCCTGGGAAGTGGGTGATGGGGTGTCGTGTGAGGGACGTGAGTTTAACTGACAGAAAGTGACAGCGTTGGTGGATGTGTAGCTTTCAGCAGAGCTAATGAAGTTATAATTAGAGTACAGTATGTGTATGTCATATGCTTGTTAGCTCAAAAGCTCATATATGAGGAGGCTACTTGATATGATGATATGATATGATATGATATGATATGATGTGATATGATATGATATGATATGATATAGATAAAGATAAAGATATAGATATAGATATAGATATAGATATAGATATGATATAGATATGATATGATATGATATGATATGATACAGTATGATATGATATAGATATAGATATAGATATGATATAGATATGATATAGATATGATATTATATAGACATGATATGATATGATTTGATATGATATGATATGATATGATATGATATGATATGATATGATAAAGATATAATATAGATATGATATGATATGATATGATATGTTATGATATGATATGATAAAGATATAATATAGATATTATATGATATGATATGATATGGATATGATATAGATATGATATTATATGATACCATATGATATGATATGATATGATATGATATGATAAAGATATAATATAGATATTATATGATATGATATGATATGATATGGATATGATATAGATATGATATTATATGATACCATATGATATGATATGATATGATATGATATGATATGATACAGTATGATATGATATAGATATGATATGATATGATAAAGATATGATATAGATATGATATGATACAGTATGATATGATATAGATATAGATATAGATATGATATAGATATGATATAGATATGATATTATATAGACATGATATGATATGATATGATTTGATATGATATGATATGATATGATATGATATGATAAAGATATAATATAGATATGATATGATATGATATGATATGATATGATATGATATGATATGATAAAGATATAATATAGATATTATATTATATGATATGATATGGATATGATATAGATATGATATTATATGATACCATATGATATGATATGATATGATATGATATGATATGATATGATACGATATGATATGATACAGTATGATATGATATAGATATGATATGATATGATAAAGATATGATATAGATATGATATAATACAGTATGATATGATATAGATATGATATGATATGATAAAGATATGATATAGATATGATATGATACAGTATGATATTATATAGATATGATATGATATAGATATGATGTGATATCTGATATGAAGATATGAAATCTTCAAGGACACGTTAACTGGCACCAATTTGTTCTAATGGCTCAAAGTATCAAAGCTCTAGATATGATACAGATATACAGTATGATATAGATATGATATAAATATGATATAGATATGATATGATATGATATCCACATTATTTGATATAGATTTATGATTTAGATATGATATATGATAAAGATATGTTATGATATAGATACGATATAGATGTATACATTATATAGATATGATATAGATATTATATATATATATATTTAAATCATATTTAAATAATTGAAGTCATAACATATCATATATCTTATATATATATATATATACTATATAGATATGATGTTATGATTTAAATATGATAAAGATATGATATAGATATGTTATCATGGTTACAATGGTTATATAGATATACTTATGATATAGATGTGATATGATATGATATTGATATATGATATAGATGTGATATGACATGATATTGATATATGATATAGATGTGATATGACATGATATTGATATATGATATAGATGTGATATGATACAGGCATCTTACGATATGTAAAGATATATGATGCAGATATGATACGATATAGTTATGATATGATATAGATATGATATAGATATGATGGTATCCCCATGTGTTAATCATTTGTTTTAACTTATTTCCCAATGTGGCATTCAGCATTTTATAGGTAGGTTTATAGGTTTTATAAAGTTGTATCTGTTTTTATGCATATTTTGTTTCTATATACTGAATATATATATATATTTTTTTTAATCTTACTGCCACTTGTCTGTCTGTGAAGCACTTTGTAACGGTGCGGTGAAAAAAGTGCTTTATAAATTGAGTTTTACTTTATAATAACTCATATCCTTAATTGCAAAACTTGACACAATTTTTTCAAATGTTTCTAATATTGTTGATATTGCAAAAAATACATATTACAAACTACAATACGCAAATGGATGGGTGGAAAACACAAAAGTGAAATCAGCGCTTTTTTTTTAAGAACCCCACAAACAAACATCAGAAGAAAAATCACTGCGGTGCGTCCCGCCGGCGAGGACACATTTAAACGGATCGAACGGATTGATGAGGTCATCTCTCTGTTTCTTTACTCATGTCGTCCACCTTTTAATCCATTCCTTAGCTCTCATCCCTTTTTGAATTCCTCTGGGATGAGGACGAGTAGGGTAAAAAAATTTGATAACATGGGGGTTAGAAAAGAGAACGCGTAAAAAAAAGGGGGTGCCACATTCCGCTCAGACAGAGGCTCTGAATATTTCCTCACCCCAACCTTCGCCCACCCATCCCGTCTGCCTCCGCCTCCACCCCATTCCACCATAATGTGTTCCCTGCACGATGGAAATATCACCGGTCTTTATCTCCATCCCTCCCCGCCATTCCGTGGCTCCAGGGGACGAGGGCAAGGGAAAGGTCCCTGCAGATCATGGCGGCGCCTCCTCTGGCTTCGATTAGGGTCACGGGATGGCCGCTCTCGACCCTCAGCAAGCCCCCATAGGACTGAACATTTATTTTTTACCTACACACAAAGTCTAAAAATGCATGCTCCAAGCGTGACTGGATTGAAAGTAGAAATTGGGCTGCATTTTGTTTGGGTCAGTAATAGTCTCGGATCGAGGTATAGATCTAGCCATTGAAGATGGTGAAGCGCTATTTTTATTATTTTTTTTATCCTATTCGAAAAGGTCGAGCAGCCGAAAGAAGAAGAAGGAGAAGAAGAAGAATTCTAAAACGTCGAAACTGAATGCAATCAATGCAAAAAAATGCCTTCTATGTAAGAATTGCGACAATAAACATAAGAACAACAAAAATGCAACACACCTCTAGCTCTATTTGTTTAATTTATGTTTTTTCCCAGTGAAAATGACTGGAAACCGGTTTATTTTGGGGCTCATTTAAATTCCACATTTATGTTAATATTTGCATTCTGTGGTCCAAAAACCGAAGCCATTTTATTTTGGAGAAAGGAATGTGATTTGGCATTTTGCTTTTGAAGGCAAACTGTATTGAATGCGGTGCAATTAACAATGACTTCTGACGAAAGCGCAGGTGGCAGAGCCTAGACGATGCCGCCTTGAGAGAAAAAGTGTGAGTTGGTAATTATCAGAGAGGGAAGGCAGGTAACCGGGGGGTCGGAACACGCACACGGCTCGGTAAAAATAGGAGAGCTACCGACACAGTTAAGCAACATATCTCAACCGTGATCTAGTCCTTGTGATTTAGAAGCTGGGATATTGAAAGCTAGTTGGTTGTGGTATAAACCCTAACCGTACACTCACGGCGGGAGCGATCACTGTCGCTCGTGGCCATTCCCGTTGAACTGGTCGCTGCTGAGTAGTTGCCATAGCAGCGTTTACACAGATTAACGTGCACGGAGCGGCATTCATTTATTTATTTATTATTTCTTTATTTATAAAATAGAATATAGCATATAATAATATATGCAACATGACGGTTAATTAGCGCAGTGGTTCTCAAACTTTTTTTTTGTACCCCCTTCGCTGGCGTTGGGAGAAAAATAAATAAATAAATATGAATTTGGTACTGTTTGTGTTTTGTATGTGTTTTTTTTTTATATTTCAACCATTATTTTTTTACTTTTTAACCTTTTTTTTTTTTTTTCCGAGTACCCCCTGCAGTACCCCTCCAGTGCCAACAGGGGTACAAGTACCCCCGTTTGATACAAACGCTGTATTAGCGGACAGACCTCAATGCATTACCGCTGCAACCTCCTCTCGCCTCCAACCACCGCGTCGCTCCTCGTCGCCACCTCCCGTCGGAAATCAATGACTTCGGGACGCCTCGTCGCCGCGCGCCGCTTCTGGCCAGAGGCGTGTTTGTCAGCGACCTGAAACGTTACTTTAAAAAGTGGAATGATGTGTTACCCCCTGGTTTTCATTGTAATCTCTCCTCCTCTATTCCCTCTCTCGCGCGTCGGCCTTATCAGTACGATCACCAAGTGCGATGTCGTCGTTCATCACAGTGTTTCCTCGTCCCCCTGCAGAGGTGGCGTCAGGGGGGGCGGGGGCTCCGGGGCTTACCTTCCTCCCTGTAGTCGGTGTGGTGACTCCAACCGAATCAATCAGGCCCTAATTGGTCCGGGGACGCAGAAACGGTTGCGCAAATGCATTAATAACAGTCCCGTGGGAGGAAAATGGTGAGGGGTGGGAGTTGCGGGGGAGATTTCTGGGATGGTAGGGTTTTCTGGACTTTCCTCGGGGTAGAGTAGAAAAATATAATTGTAACGTACGGAGGAAAGTGAAATGGATATAATTATTGGTCAGTTTTTGTGTTAAAAGGGATCGTTGTGTAAAAGGGATATGATGTGAATAGCAAGAGTCAGGCTGCTGTAATGTGACGTTGTTGTAGTCCAAAAAAAATGTTGCGCTGTGTGACGGTGAAAAAGGGATTTACGGTCAGCGTTGACCAGTGACTTATCACAAAAACAAAATGAGGATAACAAAAAAGGTTTTGGGTACTTACTGCACAAAAACGGCGTGAAAAAGTCATTGTAACCTTCAATTTCTGTAGCGCAGAGTCAGGCAGAGTAGAGATCCTCATCCCTCAAGTATATCGCCTTTTATTTTCGAGCAAATCCGATAGGATCCCAGGGCGTGGATTTGATGTTCTTTCTGTGACATGAATATGAACACCCTCGTCGGATCCCTAGGTAATCCTCAGAACGTCGACGTGGAAAAAAATCTATTTGTCAAAATGCTGAGGCGTAACATTTGTTTTGCTTAAGTGTCAAATTTTTGACGACGGCCTCATAAGACCTCATGAGTTCTCTGGTAGGCGGTGGATCACGCGGCAACTCTACTCACAAGCAGCCGGGGCGGAGGTAGAGAATGGAACAATAGAGACAGAGCGACTCTGCCTAATCAAGAGATACCAGAGATAAATATTTGCACTTTGTGCATATCTAAGGGTACTTCCATTTCATTCAATATCCTTTCTATCGCACCAAGATGACCACACACACACACACACACACATGCGTGCACGCGATAAGACAGGATAAGAGGTCACCCTCCTCTGCCCTTGGTCGCACTGTTCCCATGGATTGATTAAGGAAGCGTCTTAGCATGAAGAAAGGAAAGACAGAAACAGTAAGAAAGGGAAGATAGATACAGTAGAGAGATAGTGAAAGGAATTGGAGGAGATGAAAAAGGTGGAGGTAAGAGGGGAGAGGCAGTTGAGAGTATAAAAAGAGGAAGGCCAGGATGAAGCGGAGAGCAGTTGAAAGGGTGCAGTAGACTGAAAATGGTTCAAAGAGAGAGAGAGAGAGAGAGAGAGAGAGAGAGAGAGAAGGGTGGAGATGGGGGAGAGGGGGGCGGATGAAGTGGTGGTGTAAATGGTGACGGAACGCGCTGCTCCCCGCACTGACACCCGGTGCCGCACCGCTCGGCGCTCCCCCTTTGGACGAAACAGAACGTCTGCCAGCGGAGTCAGCGCCGCCGCGATCCATCTCAATTTGCTGCCCCTGACAATAGGGAGGCGAGCACAACTGGCTCTCTCACTCCATCCATCCCTCTCTCTCTCTCTCTCTCTCTCTCTCTCTGTTTTATTCGCCCGTCTCTCACAGAATATTGAATATTTTCTAACTACCTATCACCTTACTTCAGTTTGCTCTTTTGTTAATACAATGGTAAGAGCGGGGATAATTCCAGTCCACAAGCACGTCCACATTTTACCTACCTAACCCTTATCTTACAAGAGAAGTGATAGTCCTTGCAACACTTTTAAAATACAGACAATCCTTCTCAATACAACACTCAAAAATATAAACTCGGAGAAATGTTGCTGTTTTTTTTTTTTACCAGATGTAGTCATCACTATTGACTACATTGGATGTATTCGTATATATCCTATATATTTAATTCACACTGTATTGTGATGGTTAGTCAGCTGTGTTGCCCGTCCAAACCGTGCACGCAGCCGACACCAACGTATTGTTTTGGCCTGTAAAACTACTCGTATGAAACATTCAATTTAGCGCAGGAATGTATGAGCCGTGACACAGGATCACTCACAATAAGGTATTATTAGTGGTAGTAATACTTCATACTGTAAGTAGGTAAACCTACATCCTAACAGCTGGAAAGCCATGAACCTCCTTGAATGACATGAATGGGGTTGAAAATGTGGGACGTAGCAATGTAGGAATATGGGGGAACGCATTTCTGCACAACAAATAGTTTGAAAAGGAGAAAAAAAAAAAAAATCGAAAAACAATAGTCTACTCAACAAAAAAAAAGGAAATGTGAGGTGGAAAGCCCGGAAAACACAGTTTTTCCTCTCACAGCAGGCGAACGGGCCACGGGGTCCGATAGCTGTCGCAGCTCAGTCATCAGATGAATGGTTTTACTCTCGCTGAATGTTTGCACAGCGGAGTCACTTTTGATTCCTGCGTTTCCTCAAAGAGCAATGTTTATCCGAGTCCATAAAACCCGCCGCACCGCCCGTCTCCTGGGCGGGGACGTACAGGGTCTGTTGGGTTTACGGTCTTTTAAAGAGCAAAAGGAAGAATATTTGTAACGCTCTCTCTTTCTCTCGCCTTCTCTCTGTATAGCTTCACTGCCGCAATCTGTCTATGTCCTCTTTTTCTTTCTCCCCTTTTTCCGTTCCTCTCTCTGCATCTTGCAGATGTCTGATTCGGCTTCGTAGTCAGGCAGCCACGCTCCGGCACCTTGGAACAGCCCTTATTACAAAAAGCCTAAAACATAATAACTGCAATATCTCAGCAGCTAAGTGCCAATTCTCTAGAATGTATTTATTTTTTTATAAAAGGGAACACCGTCCACTGATCCCTCCTGCATCATAATTGCCTCCTAGGAGAAGTTCCCATCATGAAATCATTTAAAATGTATGTGTCTCTCTGCAATTATGGGAATCTCGTTGGTGCCATTATAACGGCTGGTCTGAGGGCCAGCGGTAAGAAACAAGAGCAGCCGTTGGAAGCGTCACTTTCATGTCCGCACAGTGTGTCTTTGTTATGTTCCAGTACTGCAGCAATGTTCTGGTGATGCAAGTTGGGAGCCCCGCGGTGAATTACTGTTAATGCTGCATTAATGTCAGCTTGCCGCGTGGTCGCCCCTGTCAGAAGGAAGGCGACACTATACTATAGGCTTACACCAGTAATGTCAAACCAGCATGGGGCCTTTGACTTGAAGCACTTAGCATGTGCCATCAACAGAGATCAACAACATGTAAAGTGAGCACAACGTGAAAGGTTTTTTGGGAAGAGGTGTTGGTCCAAGTCCTTACTCTTGCATTGCGTTGAGCTTTCCCGCACTACTACCTGTTTCCTGCACCTTCCATCCGAACCGCTCCCTGATTTCCTGGACCCTGATTCTCTTCCTGATTTCCTGGACCCTGATTCTCTCCCTGTTTCCCTGGACCCTGATTCTCTGCCTGTTTCCTTGGACCCTGATTCTCTGCCTGTTTCCTGGGACCTTGATTCTCTGCCCGTTTCCCTGGACCCTGATTCTCTGCCTGTTCCCTGTCGGATAGGTTTGCCTTCTCTGCGGCGCCCCAGCGGCCCACCAAGTAGAGCGCACCATTTTCAAAAGTCCTGACAGCGGCAGCCCACGTTTGATTCCAGCACAAGACCCTTTTGCTGCATGTCACGCCCTTTCTCAGTCCCCTGTCTTGCTTTTCTCTCCGACCAGCACTGTCAAATAAAGCATGAAAACGCCCCAAAAGAAATCTGGGTTTTGACCCCCGCCTGATTTTTGGAACAAACCTTTGTCGACTTTGACTTCTTACCTTGTTGTTTTTGTGTTGTGCTTATTAGTCAGTGAGCGTGCCAGTGGTCCTGTGAAAAGGTGATCCTTGGAATTCAATCTGCGTGCCTCTAAGGTGTCACCTACTTCATTTCTAGATTAAATGAAGCTTGGGGGAACGGCAGTGTGCGTGTGATGAACGATCAATATCAGGCACCCTCAGCTAGTTACTGGGCCAGCTGCAGGAATTGAACCAAGTAACCAATGTCATTTTCTATTACAGCAGAGTGGCTGAGTAACATCAGACCATTACAACTCTCATCTCAAAGTGATACGCGTGTTCTCAGCGTAGACCAAAACGTGCACAGAAATAAGCACATCGCGCACAGACACACACACACACACACACATACTCAAACATATTCATTCACACAAACATAAGCGTAAAGATTAACCTTCATATGTGCTGCACATGCGGTTTGCTCTGGTTACCCTTTGCGGTAACCTTTACCCAGGTATCTCTGCCTCTCATTCCTTGTCCCAAAATTCCTTCACATGCTTTAAGCTGTCATCTCGGGGTACATTAGGAGGCAGCTGTCATCAGAAGACCTAAATTATTTATGTCAGAAGTAATTCCATTCTATTCGGTGGACAGACCTGGTGATAACTGAATCTGGACACCTGCAATATGGATGTAACTGTGTAATCGGTATTCAAAGACGTCATGCCTGAATCTATGACCCAGTTCAGGACCTTGTCCTGGTATTTATTACACAAGCGAGTGTATATATATAAAAAATATATTACATATTTTTATCATAGATGCCTCAGTCTGGAATTTTCTGGGCACAAGTGACTAGATTTTAACATGGTATGTCATTGATCTTTTTCACTGGATGTACAGGTATGACCTCCCACCAGAGAAATTATCTGCTTTATCTCTGGCTTATCTTTGAGTCATATCTGGACCACAAAAAAGGTTTAAAAAATGAAAAAAATTAAACATGAAATGCTTTTACCATTTAAGATTTGAATACACACATTTTCAGTGACAAAGGAGTTTCAGAGAGAGCGAGAGAGAGATTGCGGAGGCATAAACTCACAGAGAAATAAAGAATATATTCCACTCGTGTAGACAATCAATTAATGGGATTCATAAAATCTTTGGCATGTTTCTTGGAAATGTACGTGAAATATAGATCATTTCGAAAAAGTCTATAATACACTAAGTATATAGCGTAACCGCGCTTGATGTGAATCTACTGTTGATCGGGATATCTAAATTATCCAACGCACTGCAACTTAAGAAAACACATGCAAATAGACAAAACAGAAATGCAAAAGCCACAGCATAGCGGAAGTGAGCAACAACGGATGCAACAAATATATTTTACCGCCGATCAATCGGTGCATCCGTCGTTGCTCGCGTCCGTTATGTTGTGGCTTTTGCATTTGTTTTTTGTCTATTGCTTGTGTTCTCTCAAGCTCTTTAGCTCTCAGGGCCGCCGTAGTTAAGAGCGCTTCATGACTCCAACCCACATCAACCCATGACCAACTTGGTATGTAAAAACTGTTGTGTTTTTGTCAGCTCAATATATACATGTTATAATGTTCACGATAAAGTAGGACACAACAAAATGATTTTGGTCAAAATAAAAAAAAGTGAAAAAGACGGTAAGCCAAGGGTAGCTTGAGTTCTTTGGCACCAAAAAGGCTGATGGCGATGAAAGCAGCAGTGATCTGAAGATGCAGTTCCTCTCCAAGAAGTTTGGTCAGGAAAGAGAACGAGCAGTACACGCAAAAGGAAAACGTTAAAAACATGGAAAAACAAAACAAAAAGCTTTGAATTTTTTCACTCTGCAAAAGGTTCCACACATTTTAAAGTTATTTAAAATGCAAGTGAAAACGCTAGAATTAGAGAACTCACTCACCAGGACGTTCAATTAGAAAAAGAAAAGTCAGATGTAAAATAACTGAAATGACCTTCTGAAACTAAAACAAAGAGAAATACACAAGTTAATCTCTCTTTCCAACTCGTTTAAAAATGTTCCGTTGATTAAATCTCAAATAATTGCCGGCTTATTGTCTTAATTCTGGAACGAGTTCTGGAACAAATCTACTACAATGTGTTGCAACGCTCATGATGTTAGGGTGTGTCTAAAAATTATGATAAAATTGTTGATCAAGTTACGGTGTGTCTAGAAATCATGATAAAATTGTTGATCAAGTTACGGTGTGTCTAGAAATCATGATAAAGTTGTTGATGGAGTTAGAGCGTGTCTGAAAACATGATAAAAATATTGATGAAGTTAGGGTCTGTCTAAAAATATGATAAAAATGTTGATAGAGGGTGTATCTAAAAATTATAATAGAAATGTTTACAAATTTAGGGTGTCTTACATTTATGATAAAGCTGTTGATGGAGTTCGGGTGTGTCTTAAAATTATGATAGAAATGTTTTTGAAGTTTGGGTGTCTTAAAATAATGATGAAAATGTTGATGGAGTTGGGGTGTGTCTAGAAATTATGATTCAAATGTTGATGGAGTTAGGGCGTGTCTTAAAATAATGATGAAAATGTTGATGGAGTTGGGGTGTGTCTGAAAACATGATAAAAATATTGATGAAGTCAGGGTCTGTCTAAAAATATTAATTAAAATGTTGATAAGGTTAGGGTGTGTCTAGAAGTTATGATTGCTTGATTGATTGATTCCAAAAATTTAGATGGTAGAAAAAAAAATTGGAGCAAATAAATGTTTGAATAATCTAAGAGAATGCATAAATATATCTCTATTTACTAATTAGTTTATTAAATGATTGATTAGATTAGATACTTCATTCATCCCTGCAGGGAAATTACAGCAGCAGCCCACATCAAAACAAGTGGGCGAGGACAATGAATACAAATGGAACATTAAAATATAGAAACATTTATTCTGATGAGACAAAACATGCACAAATGCACAAATTCTTTCTGCTCCCATTTAGTAAATAAAACAACATAAATGGACCAACATTGCTTCGATCCATCCATCCATCCACCCATCAAAATGTTTATTCAGCCTTGACATCCCCTTCCCAGGTCGCTTTTCCCAGCCCCTCCAGGGGAGAGATTCTAGGCGTGTCCCTGACCCTCCTCCCGTTCAGACGTGCGAGCCTGGTACACCCATGGGGCGTCCTTACCAGATGCCCGAATGACCTCACCCGGCTCCTCTCAACGTGGCGTGAGGAGCAGCGCCTCTGCTGCATCACTGAGCTCCTCATCCACTTCTGCGGCATCACTACAATTGTAATATTATGTGCTATCAAGACCCCCAAGGTCTCCTCATTGTGCCCAAATTATTGTTTTGTTCAGTGTCAGTAAATTGTTTGGGGACGAGGTGGTTTGCCGCATGCTCGCTTTATTATTAAAAAACCAGGCTTATTCAAAATGCTTCAACTAGTTTGTGTTTCAGAAACGGGGGAGCGAGCCGGGTGAACACATCTCAGCCCCCTCGATCCTAGAGAAGACCCTGATCACACCAGAGTTAATAACCTGGGAGTTTTGATTTATGACCGCCTGCTAAAACTTTTTTTTTTCCTTTCCTATTTTTTTTTTGTTTTTGTTATAACTCAACCTCTCCCTGGGTGATCCTCTCTCTCTCAGTCGTACCTGCTCCCTCTCTACCCTTTTTATGCAGTGTGAGGAGATACAAAAGCAGGTGCAGGTGAAGAGGGGGTCCTATTATTTGGAGGCGCAATTACTAACATTTAACAATTTGCATCAAAAGTGACTTTTGGACGAAGGCACAGAAACCACTAGAGGCCACTAAGGTCAATTTGAGCAGCTTTAATACAAAGAAAAAAGGTCCCTTTGCAGTCATTAGGCCGTGCATATGAACATGTTCACTGACCATATATTACATACTACAGTAGAAAAACACACTCAAAGCTGATGTTTGATCTTTACAGGATTTATCTGTTTAAAATGCATCATTCTCGGAATTTATTCTCAAACGCCAACGGCGGATTTGCACGGCCACAACACCTCCTTCTCCCGCTCCTCTCGTCTTCCCTGCACTTTGAATACCATCCCTCCATCTTGGCTCTCCGTCTGCCTGTTTTGCCTCTCTCTTTCTCACCTCCCACTCTCTCACACCTTTCAACTCCTTCTCTCCACACATCAGACTCTTCCCTTCTTGTTAATCTCTACTTCTCTCTCTCTCTCTCTCTCCCTCCCTCTCTCTCTCTCAATCTGCTCTCCCTTCTTCTTCAGTGTTCCCTGTTTCACACCCTGCCGAACGAGCCGAGGTTTCTCCCCCCGATTCTAAAGTAAATGGTGAGAAAAGCGGGGAGGAGATGGAACACGCACACAAAACAAACGTCTCACCTTCCTGTCGTACCTGCAAATAAAAATGGAACGTATGTTCGGATTTACCGTTATCGCTTTCCCTTGTCTCGAGGTATGGGACAATCATTTGTTTCCGGAACGGCTTCCACTTGACTTCCTGAGCCATATGGCTGAAAAGGGATCTTCCTTTTTTTCAATGTATATCCTTATTTCACGGTCATCCGATATGATTGATATAAGTTGTGTTATTCCAATTTTCACAGGATATGAAATAAATCCTCCTGCATGTGTCTTTAGTTCCCTCCATCAGTGGTTCTCAAACTGTGGGTCCCAATCCCCGGGAGGGAGGGCTCCAAATGTTTTCTGGGGATGATTTTCTGAACAAGCCCAAAAAATAAGGGAAATTTGTTTTTTTGTTTTTTTTTGTTTTATTATTAAATAATTTTCAACAAAATTAAAATAATTTGTCAGAAATAATTCTCTCGGTTAAATTATTCAGTAGATGCACAATGAGAACTTTTCAGTAGGGTGCATTATCTGTGAGAGAGACCGAGAGGAAGAGCCTGTGTGTGTGCGTGTAACCATAGCAACTCACTCTCCCACTCCCGTCCCCAAGAAGAGGAGACATTTTGCTGTCACAAAAGCCGCTTCTGCGCTGACTGTCTGCGCAGCAGCATGGGAATAAATGTCAGTGTGATAGAAATGTATGTATTTAAATTTACAAGCTTCAACTGATCAAAATGCGAGACATTCCATCTGGTTGCAGGACAGGGGACAGTTGGTCAGAATCCTGGACTGTCCCGCACACATCGGGACGTTTTGGTCACCCATCGAGCAATATTGACGATGATGCGGTGGAAAGTTAGATAACAGCTCATGACACATAATGTTAAATATGTCAAAAAACCATAGCAGCACAAATTATAATTTTAAGGGCTAAAAACAAGGGATGCCAACTACACTGAGGTTTGCACGTGTACCTTACCATGCTGTCGTGGACCGACAAGCCGGAATGACGGGGTCACCAGGCTTTTTTTTTGGAAAAAATCCTACAATGGAAATAAGATTTGGTCCCCAAAAAAAAAAATCGAATCCTCTCGTACCAATTCCCAAGTTATAATGGAAGGGAACAAGGCCAACCTTCATTCAGTTACAAAAGTACTTATAGGCATAATCCACAATGTTCCCAAATAATTCATAATGCCACAGAAGCCTATTGTAGAAATTATTATACTGACCTTATTTTCATAAGCCCAATGAGATAGAGTCCCTGAATTTGTATTTTTTTATTTGCACGGACTAAAACTATTATTTTCCTATTCAGAATGAAATCATGGCAAAAATGCAACTTTTTCAATTCAAATGAATGAAATAATGTATAATATAATATACTATAATATATAAAAATAATAATAATATAATTATGTATGATTAAGAAACTATTTACTGTATATTTATGATTTGAAGCCGCAAAATTGAATTATAACTGGATGATCATTACTAGAGAAAGTATATTATATAAAAGTATTATTATGAAATGATGGAATTATGAAAATCCTATTTATCCATGAGAGAATTTATCCATCCCAGGTAAGCAGAAAAACAAAGATCACTTTGGAATATCCCTTTAAGACTTCAGCAGGAGCTACCAATTTGAAGGTCAAGGAAATCACTTGCTTACTGTACCTACCTTTCAAACCTTGAAAAACGCTTTGGACTGATAAGTGAAACGCGGGGTTTTCAAGCTCAAAATGAGTAAAAAGGTTCCCCACTCTGGCAGCATCTTGAGCACTTTAGTCAAAGTCTACAGGAGATACCGCTGGTGAAATATTATTCAACTACAAGGAAAGTTGCTTATTCCAATTTATGCTTGGATGGACTACCCGTTTCAAACATACTAAATTAATACTCAAAAACACATTTTGTTGGCAAGCATAAGCTATCAGCAGATACACCTTTCCTCCACATGCTTTCTCGATGCTTTGAGGGCCAGCTCCGGAACGCCAAGAGGATTTCTCGAGGCTCTCGTGCGAAACGTACTTTTAGCACAGTAACAACTTCAGACGCGGTCGTATGGATGCTGTGGCGTTTTGCGCATCGTCTCATCGTTGACCACTCGATGCGTCGCCTCTCTCCGCGGCCATTATAACCACGGCCGATGCGGCCGAGGCGCGTCAAGACAATCCATTTAAAGATTTTAACCGCTGCGGCTGCAGTACCGAGTGACGTCAGCCGTTATCTGTCAAATAAAATCCAGTGGAAGTCGGGGGAGAGCGATGAGGCTGATTTGCCCAGAGAGTCGAGGGAGGACGTCGTAGAAAAGCCTCTTGAATAATGTCTTCCCCTGAAAAAAATAGTAATCATCGAGGCGTCCTTCTATATCTTCCCAATCTCCTTCGGAGAAACTGCCCACTGCCCAAATTATTGTTTCTGGGCCTTGGAGATTCCCAGAAGGGGATATTAGCGTATCGGCTTTGGCTTAAAAATAAATACCCCATGAATCCAAATTCTAGAGTGAATCTTTATGCACTTTCCTCAGTGCCTACGATTTTATCTAATGATGGCGCTCTTCATCAATAGGTCCATGATCTGTTTGAAACGAGTCCCGTGAGTCGAATGAATTTCTAATTCGAAGATTATTATTTATTTTTTCAAATATAAAAAGCTCGGTTCAGATGTTTAAACACCTTCTCCTGGGCATGGGCTCAAGAATTCTTTAAACTCCTCATATCAGTGAACGCCGACTGCCTCCACTGGGCAACACAACGGTCACCACAGCACCTGCGTCGGAAGCGCAAACGTGTTGTAGATTTAGCTGTGGAGCCACCATCCCCTCCAGCAAAGAATTTCCACAATTAGGCAGGTCCGGGTTTCATTATGCCGTACAGACACAGGTCTTTACGGCACTCTATCCTCACCTCATTATCTTCACCCATAAATCACTGCGGTGATGGACTGAGCTCGGGTGGGGATCAATACGCAGCAGTGCACCGCTGCAACCTCTGACACAGGAGGTCGGCCCTCGACCGCGTGGACCCTGAGCGAGGTTGCGCTCTTATGTAGGAGAATGTATCTGCGTAGTCAGAAAGTGAGAAAAAAAAAACAAAAAAAAAACAGGCAAGGTATCCAGGCGGTGGTGTAGCGATCGAAGCCGGAAAGGAGGCTCCGTCAGGTATTTCAGGATGTAAGCCATTACACTCCATTACACTGATTCAAGCGACTGAGCTGTTTTCATTTTGGTTTTTGTTTTTTACAATAGTTAGATTCACACAATTCTCTTTTTTATTTACCCACGGGAAGTAGCAGTGTACTGTTGGGATGTACTGTACCTCGGAATGTATATTAAAATGAACAGAAAAAATTATAAAATGAATGAAAGGTCACCAAAAATGTGACAAATCGGAATCAGAATTAGAATCTCTTCATCAGGCCAGGCACATGGTCGATGCATTATGCCGTAGCGCAGACAGACGAGTCGCATCGTCTTAACTAAAAAGAAAAATATATACGATACCATACAGAATTACAATCACAAAAAAAACTGAAGAAAATACACACGAAATAGTGCGGATTAACTCACCAAGGTTCGCAACCTTGTTAAAAACCCCTTGAGAAAAAACAAAAAAACGAAATATTCTTGCTTCTTTTGTGCCAATGCCACGGACACTGCCTCCACTTGAACGGGCGGCGCTATCAGACGGCCTCTTCAAACATAAGAGGCGATCCATATCGTACAAGAGCCGGCGAATCAATAATGAAACGTCCCGCATTAGGCTCAAACACTGCCGGCCCCGGCCGTCGTTAGGAGGCGTCATTATGAGAAGCAGTTTGGCCTGGAGGAGGCAGGAAAAAGCGACTGCCCTTTCCTATTCCACCAAGTGGGGGAAGTGTAGGTGATATCCATGGAAACAGGTCTTTCCCCTTTCCTTGTTTAATGCGACTGGGTGCCCTTTGCACAGTAGAGATAAAAGCAAGAAGCTGGGCGTCGCGTTGGGTGACGGCGGAATTGAAAATCTCCCAATTCCCCACAACGAGGAGCCCAGGGGGGCGTCGATCACTCGCTGCCACTGCTTTCCTGAGAAGACTTAAAGGGGGAGAGAGAGAGAATGAGTGAGAAGAAGGCAACAAATTTGCTCCTACTGTATCTACGTATAATGCTTATGTAGCATTATATACAGTATGTACTGTATGTAGCCATGCACTATATAAAATGTCACTGTTGCTTTTTGTATTTATTTTCTGTCTGTACTTTATTACTTTTATTATCTGTGATGCACAAGTGTTTTTAGAACTATCCGTGTTCAGGTCCACTATTCTAATGGATTTCTAATGTTTTTAAGCGGCTACATTTTATTGTAATTAATTGATTTTTAATTATTGTATTTATTTTGCACAGGTTTTCACACCAGTCTTTTTTTTTTTAATCGTTATCTATATCTTTCTTTATTCTGTGAAGCACTTTGTAACCTGTGTTTCAAAAAGCCTCCCTTAAGTCTGAAAAGTTCAACCATTTCATAGCGCAAATCCATCACGTTTTTTGAAATTGTTTTTCTGCTATGATTGTCAAGCTCTGAAGTGAAGTGGAGATAAAAAAGCACATGCATTTGTACACCTTTTTCTTGGTTTCTCCATTTTTGTTTCTTTTAGTGTTTTTCTTTGTTTGTTTGTTTTTGCATGGGGGAAGATTGTAAAGCTGAAAATAAGTGCAAATTTGCATTAAGCCATTGTTAATATTCCAAGGTGACGTTAAATATTGTATATGTGCACTCCTTCCATTAAAAAACATAAAAACGAATACAATTTGATAAAAAATTTTAACTGGCAAAGTCAATAAGATAAGATCACATAAGATCGTACTTTAGAAATCCTGGGGAGTGACTCCATGTGATGCAGCAGCTCAGTGGGGGACATAAAGTAGAAAGTAAGAGTATTGAACTAAATTCACAAATACATACATTCAAGATAAACACAAGTAATAAACAGCTCAAGAACATCCACTGTAGATATTTTCAATGACGCGCAAAAAAATGCTTAAAGAAGGGATTGACAGCGTGGACCGCCCTCGTGTTTTGCACCGCAAGCGAGCCTTTCCATCTCCCCCTTCCCAGGGGAGCGTCGCTGTGTTGTGCACGTGCTGGGAAAAGGTGAGCGTGTGTATGGGTGGGTGTGGGTGGAGTGTGTGTGTGTGTGTGTGTGTGTGTGTGTGTGTGTGTGTGTGTGTGTGTGTGTGTGTGTATGTGTTGGGGGATGGGGGGGGGGTAAAAGATAAAGATAAAAGAATATTTATCCCCCCGGCCGTGACCTCTGGCACGTTAGGGGTCCGAGGGGTTAATGCCGCATCATAACTCAGGACCATCCGGGAGACCTGGCAGGGGAAGGGACGCCGAAAGGTGGAGAGAAAGCAGGGGAGGAGTGGTGGAATCACGGAGGGAGGGAGAGAAGAGAGGTTGTCAGGGTCAGGGGCTGGGCTGTAACCCCTTAATGGCCTACAGGGAATATCCGACCAAAAGGAAGATTAACACGCCGCTTCAGGAGCGGGGAGTGACTATCGGTACGCTGATGTATTCTTTCCATGAGACTGGAGGGAAAGGTATATGGGCTGGTGGGAGGGTGGATTCCTGCACTATCTTTACCAATGTGTGTGTGTGTGTGTGTGTGTGTGTGTGTGTGTGTGTGTGTGTGTGTGTGTGTGTGTGTGTGTGTGTGTGTGTGTGTGTGTGTGTGTGTGTGTGTGTGCGCGTGTGTTGGTGTACAACACACTTCCCAGCCCACACCCTTAAAATATAATTGCGACTGTGTCTGTGTGCTTCTGTGTGTTATTTGTGTGTGCCTGCAGCCAGCAGTAGGCGAATGCAATGGCACTGGACATTAATGCAAATAGTATGGAAATCCATTGTTGTTGTTGTTGTTGTTGTTGTGGTTGTTGTTGTTGTGGTTGTTGTGCCTAAGGTTTGAGGTTGCCAGTCATTTTCACACACAATCACGGCGATGAATCAAAAATGAAAGCAGAAAACTGATTTTACATTTTTGAGGAATTGCAAAACTGTCAACTCCGCCAACGGCTTTGTCTTTGCCGTCGGAGTACGTTCTGTTATTTCAAAGTAAATAAAGAACTATTTGGAGTTGCTATCCGAAGCTAATGGTCTGAGTAATTGGTAAATAGAGTGATTCCAATGATGGTTGTTTGGAAGTGTAATTACTGGGTTGACATATTATATCTCATATTACAATATATCTAATATTTCTAATATATATATATATATATATATATATATATATATATATATATATATATATATATATATATATATATATATATATTACATTATATTTCATGTGTGCGTGTGTGTGTGTGTGTGTGTGTGTGTGTGTGTGTGTGTGTGTGTGTGTGTGTGTGTGCGTGTGCGTGTGTGTGTGTGGATGGGGGTTTTACCTGTTGCTCGTTGATTACTCTAAAGAGCAACAGGAGCACAGCCACCCTGGTCCTGGGCCCAATTACCTAGACCCAAGAACAATGGCTTCTCTACTCTTCTCTGCTTCTCTACAATGCATTATGGTATAGGCATGTCAGCATAATTTGCAGTGTTTGCGTACTACAATATTTCACCAGATATCATACCCTATGTATCATACCCTATGTCATCCTGGCACTTTTTGCATACTATAGTTTGGGACATACTAAACACTAATTTGGCATACTTACTAGCATGCTAGTTGCAAGCAAGAAAACACCTTCACACAGAACGGCTGACAGTTCTTATTCTTATTTTATACAGTTGTATCTCAGTTGTAAATGACTCACTTCATCGTTTCCACTCTGTGGGAAGCGTTACTCTGACAGTAACTCAATATTTTTGCCATGTTTTCCACAGTATAAGGGTATTTATAGAACTGCTGTTTGTGTGTTATTCTTTGGTAGATGTGTAGATCCATAACGTTCAGGGATTGAGCCATGAAACAATAAAAAAAAAATGTAATTGAAAGGTTGTTACAATTAATAAATCCACATCTTTGACAAAGGTTGAATTAAAGTTGGTTTACAAGTTGTCAGGTTTATCAATGTGGGGCCATTTTCTCCTTAATATATACTGTACACCATACTGAATGTATATTCTCCTGAATGAAATATATTTTCCTGTGAGGAGCAATTTTGACAAATGTATTTAGTGTCTATCTCACCCAGATTCTGTTGAGAAGGTTTCCTTCTCACTCTGGTAGGAGGTTCACCTTTCATCACTGTGTGTCAAGAACCAAGGTGGCGGTGGACTGCATGCTAGCTGAGTTAGCTCCATGCAAGTGAAATGAAAAATGGGATCAACTAGCCTGGCTCCTGTGAAATATCCCCAAAAAAAGTATTTCTTTAAACTAAGAAAAGCAGTTGGATTGGTGTTGTTGCTATGGAGGTCATATGATCATAATTTAAATTGTAGTTCCAGCTACAAAAGCTACATAAGCTAAATAAATGATTAAGCTATAATGTATATATATATGTATATTGTAAATTGTAATTGCAATCTAATATGTAATTGTGATAACAATTTGGGGAGGATCCATCTTTGTGTCGGAATATGCTACTAGCTACATGGTGAAGAAGAAGAAAAATCTTTATTTGTCACACAACACACCACTACTACACACACATACACACACACGCTTCGGATGGTGGCGAAATGAGGCCTCTGCATTTAACCCATCCTGGCATCCCTTCCTCCGCGGGGGCAGCCAGGAGCAGTGGGCAGCATTCGTGGACGCGCCTGAGGACCTGGTTCCATATGTCCATCGCTGGTCGGACGAGGGTGTGTGCATGTTTTTGGTGGGGGTCCTTCCTGTGATGGGCGGAGGAAACCCCACGTGAGCACGGGGAGAACATGCAAACTCCACACAGAAAGGCTCCTATTTGGGAGATAACCCGCACGGTGCCCACAGCGCCCCCAGGTGGGAATCGAACTCAGGATCTTCTTGCTGGGACACTGTGGCTGGTGTCATTAAAACAAAGTCTATCTATCAGCCCAAAGCATGTTTATATGATTATTCTATACTGTCATCAGTTAAGTATAATTTACATAAGAATGGACATAACTACTTTCCTTTTTCTTCCAACCCTTGAAAAACCTCCCTGAGACGTTATATTGTCCAGATTGTCAGAACACCTGTTGACAGTTCCATCACAGAATGCAACTTACATCAAGTCGGTCAGAAGTTTGCTCATCCTTCTGCGTGAAGAACTGTGTCATGAAATGTGTATTGTTGTATTATTGGAATACAATTTGTATCAGCTACCCATACCCACCAAAGCTAGCGATTACTTGAACGGGCAGCAGTCCGTGGTGGTTTTCAAAACGCACTCCAAAGGCAACTTGTTGAAACTTTTAATAATTGATTGTACTGTACGAAAAAGACGTTTCAAATGTTGACATAAACGGTTCCATAATTCCTATTAAACTCAAAAGATATCGAAAAAACAATTTAAAGTTATAGGGAGTAGTGGAAATGGGGTTGTTGAGCCACAGATGGCATTAATGGCACAAATATATTCAATTAACTGTCATCATTTCTACATTGTAATATTAAGATTCAGTTAGAACTTGAATTTCTTAAGTCAAAATGTAAATATATACACATTCATTAAACTGTGTGGGAAGAGTATGTTTTATTATAGGTTAAATCATTATGTTATGTTGGTGAGTGAAGCACAGGAGACTGCTAACACTCACGGCATACATCACTCCATCCTCGCTTTTGCTTTGACTCTCTACCTGTTCCACTCTTCTTTTCTCACATCATCCATGCAGTCTTGCGAAGATACCTACTGGAGGGGGAGCAGAGCGACAGTAACAATATCAACATCCATATAAAGTGTCTATGTGTCCGTAAACACAACATCTCCCCTGTTACCTAAGGACGTTTTTCTAACTCAGTCAAACTAGCTAAGCAGTAGTAATCATTAGCACAAGCAGTAATAAGCATTTCTTTATCCAAACATAACATCACCAGGTCACTTGTTGCTCCAAACTCAAGAACCTAATATTCTCAGTATGTCGGTACCTCAAAACAGTCCTAACGGTATTAGTGCAGCTGGAACCTTGAAGGAACAACATTTAGAAAGTAGCAAATATTGAACTTCAGAATAAGGCAATATAGGTAAAGCTATTATCACCTACTCGTTTATGCAGGATGATAAACAATAATCAGTACTATGGAAAAATGTAAAGTGTCTAATCCTGTCATTTCAAACATAAATTACCCAACCTTTTAAACGTTGGTCTTACAAGATAAGTGCAAAAATAGGTGTACTAAAGTTTCTCTAACAAAACACAAACACTGTAGGAAATACTGTAAACTGAAATTCACATTGTAACCTTAACTCTATTTCACATTGTTTTCTTCTCATAGGGCAGTGATCCCCCTACACCCTTTACATGCCCTCTTATCTCGGACTCGGACCTACTTCATCACATAGTCTTCAGTCCAAGTTGGGGGTTGTCTCTCTCTTTGAAGCACAATTAATTTTGTTGAAGTCTCTGTTGGGCTGCGGATTTCCTCCGCTGTGTCAGTTTGTGGTGCTTTCTCAGATCTCTCTGGGCAAAGTGAAAGCTGTGCTGCATTCCATCTTTTTCCATCACTAAGGATGCAGGAGCTCCTACCAGTTTGGTGTTGCACCGACAAGGGTCCACTGTACTTTCTCTCTCCCTTTCCCACATGGAAAGGCTTGCTCAACGGCTGGGGGCTGATCTGTGGCCTGATGGGGGTGCGGAGCTGCCCGACATGGCGGACGTTCTGCGCCCTTGGCTGATCGCTCTAGGTTGGCTGCCACCGGGTACGGGAGGTGGGCGCACTGGGGCACGGTTGGGTCCCGGGGGAAGGGGGTCTGCGTGGTTGTTCCCCAGCCTGCTGCGCCCCTGGATTGATCCAGTCGTGACTCGCCTACTCATACTCAGCACATATACCACACAATAGACCGAGGGCTTGCGGGATGGGAGGGATGCAGGTTAAGTGGGTGGTGATGCGGCGGGCAGCTGCCATCTTGCCTGTCACACTCCTGCCCAAGCATGCTTCTCGTCCATCCCAAAATTGTAATCCCACTCACATTAGCTTAGAACACATACACTCGCACACCAATCTTACTCCGAACAACACTCCGTCGGACCATTGTCTGCGGGACAGGAGGGGTGCGAGTGATTCGGGTTCAACTTGCCTGAAGGACCCGCACCCCAACCCCACAATTTTAACTGCAATTACCAACAGCACACATTGAGCACTGGGGGTTTTCCAGGGTGGCTGGTCGCTGGCAGGTCGGTGTGGGGGGCATGGTTGGCCGGGGGGCGGTCAGGTGGGCCCCCCCTCCTGGCCTGGCTGGAGTCCTGACGGCTTGCGCCTGGTGGCTTTGGATGTGCTGCGACCGGGTGCCTTCCGGGCCCCTGGGGGGACTGCTTGCTGTTGTGGGTGGGGGTTGGGGTGTGGGGGCCTACCGTTGGCCTTTTGCTTCTGCGGTGCGGCTTCTCTGTGGCGGGCACCCCGGGTGCTGGGGGTTGAGGAGGGCCTGTATACCTGGCAGCCTGCCGGCATTGCCGGGGTGGGTGGGGGTGTAACATCGAGGTGCCCCACCTTGGGCACATGCTGCTACGTGTATGGGCACTTGGCACTCACGCCGGGCGGGGCGTCTTGTCGGCTGCGGTGGGGCGGGCCTCCCTCTTGTGCGGGGCGTGGGTGGGCATGGGGGTCCGTGCCTTGCGCCCATGGCCCAGGTTCTGTGCTGGCGGCTGCGTCTTGTGCCTGCACCCGGGGGTTGGTTGTATGTGTGCGTCCCTGGGGTGCAGAGTCTCCTCGTGCTCCCTGAGACTGGGTCATGCTCCTCGGGGCTGGGCGTAGGGGTTGGTCCATGGCCCTGTAGCTTCTCTGGGGGCCCGGAGGTCTTCTGTGGCCACAGGGCAGGGTACCCGGGGCTTTCCTGCAGCCATAGGGTGTCCACAGGGCTGCGGAGTTCAGGGGGGCTTCGGGTCCCCTTCCGCTGCTTGGAGGCGCCACGACATATTACTGACCTTACTACACTAATGCCAATGGCGATAAGTGATGTATACTCACCGGTGGACATCTTACACATCTTACATCTTACACCATGTATTTGGACATAACCGCAACATAACCTAAAGAGGGGAAAGGAATATAAAGGAAAGCAGAAAGGAGAACGAAGCAGCTACGCTCATGCACAAAGATGCCACCGGAGAAAGAAAGCTGCAGTGATGTGGATCTATCACTTTCATGCACATGATCGAGAAGTCACACGACACACCGACTCGCTCGCTGTGAATTCTCCGGACAATCACCTGTTCTGCTCACACATACCGCTCCATTGGACATTGCGCAGACTTTGTACAAGGGTGGTGACTGGGTAAATTCTAATTAATGTCCAGTTGAACTGATTTGGACATTTGCATTCACACATACAGCTCCTCTGGCTAACATCCAGATCATTTCAGGGTTGCAGTGCATGTATGAAAGATGCTTAATTGTGTGCAGAACTGTACTATAGCTTTGTGTCTCATCTGATCCCTACATTGCATCACTATATATGTATGTATGCAGGTTGAGGTTTGGCAAAAACACACCTCAACCCCTGTAGTAGTGGGGAGTGGTTTTGGTGCCATTGGTGCCATTTGGTGCAGGTGGGGAGAGCCACCACTCGCATTGGGAAGGGGACGCGGCTGCAGGAGATGGGGGTCATTAGCAGAGTCTTTAAAAGCTGCTGTGGTTTCACCTCTCTCCCCCGCTTTCCTGACAGCAAGGCTGAGCTCTTATTCTCGACTGCACCCAACGGCGGTGAATTACATGTTTGTCTGAAAAGACAAACATGTAATCATGTAATCATTATTTCTGTTGAATTATATGCTCAGCTCAGGCTGATTTTTGTCCTACCTGTCTCCTGGTCCATCCCTATCTCACAACCAACAGAGACTTGTCAAAGTGGCACCTCAACCACTCCCCTCTACCACACCCTCTTTCCGAAGCAGTACAATGTGCACCCTAGTCCATGGTGTTATTATTACTATTTCTCTAATGCGAGTTAGCACTGGTGGTTATTTATTATGCTCCCCAGCCGCATTATTATTATTATCTGCACCAAAGGCATTACTGACCACTGGTTGGTTGGTGGACACATTGCTGAATGCTGCAAAGATGAAATAGTCCTCAATCCTTTCAGAATTTCTGTACAGTACTTCTTTCCATCTGACACTGAGGGAGGCAGAGCATTGAAGCTAAGACACCACCCACCACCTACCGCCCTCCACCCTCCACCATCCACCCACCACCCATTGCCCTCCCAGTTGGAGCTCTAATGCCCCCTCGTGCCTCAGAGCGACCTCACCCCGATCCCTGTGTAATCCCACAGATTAACATGGAGATGACCAGCCGCTACCCTCACCCCCAGCCGCCCGGCCTCGACTCTACTCTGAAAACACAGTTTATACGGAAAAGCCATAAGCCTCCCATGTCTAAGGCCGTAGGTTTGACACTATAATGGCTCCCACCTCTTTGAATGGGAAAGAAAAGAATCATGAATGCAGCATAAAATGCTTGAAGTGCTTTGTGTTTCATATTGGAAGTGCTATTCCTGCTGCGCTTGTGTCTTCGTGATAATATCATTACCGATGCGTTTTCGGTAAAGGGGACACATTCATTCACCGTTACGTTTTTTCTTTTCTTCCCCATTTAAAACCGATGGAGCGCTCCGTCTTCTCACTAAAAACAATGTCCCTGGCTCTGTAGCAGCTTTCCGGAAGACCTAGATACTGATGATGAATTGTTATTGGCATTATGTTTAAAGTGACTTCCTGTGTAAACTTGTCACTCTTATCTGAGTTTTATGCGTCCAAATGGGTCTCTTCCATCAAAGTGTGTGTGTGTGTGTGTGTGTGTGCGTGTGCGTGTGTGTGTGTGTGTGTGTGCGTGTGTGTGCGCGCGTGTGTGTGTGTGTGTGTGTGTGTGTGTGTATAAACAACACATTCACACACAACCGGAAACAGCTAAATGTGTTTATCCGCCTCGAGCCCTGTGCAACTCCCTGCTGCCAGACAAACAGACAGACTAGGGAGCAGACAGACAGCATGTTGACGGACACAAACAGATGGAGATGGGAGAAGAGGCCAGGGAAGAGACATCCAAAGAGACGGGGGGGATGAAAAAGGATGTGGAGTTAGTGGGGAGGAGAGAGAGAGAGAGCGTCTCTCAGTGTTCTTCACTGAGTCCGCTCATCAGTCAGTGTTGAGCCTTGTCAGATATCATTGGCGGTTTGTTCCCAAATGTGTCAGCAACCTGCAAACCCGAGACCATTTCAGACCATATGTGATGACCTGTGTGTGTGTGAGTGTGTGTGCGTGTGTGTCACACGAAGTACCCAAACCGAACCGAACCGAACCACTTAAACGCCTTTCCCCTCGCTGGCAGTATGTGGGTGGCTGGGTAGGAGGAGTTGGGTTGGGAGGCTGGGTTGGTGCCTTAGGTTGCCATGGTTACCCAGATAAGTGGCCAGACCAAGCCTTTTGGCAGACCTCAGCCACAGAAAAGATGTACCCCCCACCCAACATTCTGTCCACCTAACACACACACACACACACACACACACACACACGCGCGCGCACACACACACACACACACATACACATACACACACTGAGCCGAGGCTCCAAACAATGAATAATGTTGTTGTCTTTGGAAATACACACAGAGAAAATCAATGTGATGCAGCGTCACAGAAGAGCATCTAAATTCTGATATGAATCAATGCAGCGCTGCATCCGTCGCATCCATTCCAGTTAGTGGGCATTGACCGTAAAACAACAGCAGAGAATAGAATAGAATAGAATGGAAGGGAATAGAATAGAATAGAATAGAATAGAATAGAATAGAATAGAATAGAATGGAAGGGAATAGAATAGAATAGAATAGAATAGAATAGAATAGAATAGAATAGAATAGAACGCAATAAACCCGAATGGGATTGAACAAAATGTAATTGAATAGAATAGAAAATGTAAGAGAGTTTAGTAGAGAGTTTAATAGACTATGATGGAATGAAACATTCACGAGTTCAATAGAATAGAGTTGAATAGAACTGAAAATAATGAACGGAAGAGAATGAAATGGAATAAAATAGACCGGAATGTAAATAAATAGAATAGAATGCAAAAGAATAGAATGTAACACTACACAGTTGAACAGAATAGAATTAAGTAAAATAGAATGTTAAATGTTCCTTTCTATTCACTGTTGATAAGAAAGGAACAAAACAGAATATAGTTATATAGAATAGTATGGAACATAATAGATTAAAATAATTAATAATAATTGCTTCCTACTAAAGGGAAAGAATAATTAACAACAACACCAAATTAACTCTTGTGAAGCTGCATTAATTCCAAGAATAATGCAGTGGTGATGAAGAAAAATGCATTATCACCAGTGACATGAATACAATTATCGGCACGTGGAACATCGTGGTGGACGTGAACACGGGAAAATACCATTTAATCTTTATGTTCTGGTCATTACCTCAAAATGTATTTTTACATAATTTCCCTTAAAATCAATATGACTTACCTTAAAATCATAAAATAATTTTCATCGAGGTATCAAGGTCATCAAGGTAAATTATGGAAAAGAAAATTTTTTTTTTTTCATTCTGGCTATTACAGCAACAGCATAATAACAAGATTGAAATGATTTTATGATTTTCAGGTAAATCATATTGATTTTAAGGGAAATTATGTAAAAAAATATTCTGTCCTGAAGCAATTCGGTCTAAACATGTGGAAGATGGTTCTGACAGTTTTGACTCGTTTTATTAATGTCACAGAGTCTTTTATTCCATGTATGTATGTACAGTATGTATAATTATGATTATCTACCTCTCTGAAGCACTTTGTGACGTCCCCGCTCTCAAAAGGTGCTAAATCAATAGTTACTTACTTGCTTACTGACTTATTAAAAAAATATTTTTACCATAACAAGCTTTAGAGTAAAGCCCTCGGCAAGGTTGTGCTATGAACAGTTATAAATGATGGGGAACAACATTTTAATGAGGCCTGGGTGGAAAAATAGGAAAACTATCCTTCAAGCGGCATCTTGGAAACTCTACAGTTACAACTCTGCATATACTGTGGTTTCTCCTGCCAGGTATGCATAATGCAATATCAATTTAGTCTTTCTCAGGCACTCAAGTGTGTGCGTAAAAATGTAAAATAGCCATCAAGCCTGAGTGTTTAGTAGATGCATCAGCCCCATAGAGCAAAAAAAATCCTGTTCGGCTCCCATGTAGATCCAGGCTGCAACAGTCAGTTCAGTTCAGTCAGTTCAGTATCCTTCAACCTGAGCAGATGTCCTGAACAGAGACGATAAAACACTCCCTCCAAAATGCCTTTGAGGGGGATGAAAAATGATTTTGCTTTCTTTGCACGCGAAAGTTTCGTGTTTTGCATTTCTTCTTTGGAGTGTGATGATTGAATGGCTCGAGAGGAAGCTTCACTCCGGAGGGAGTCGACACACATTCACTCTGAGGTTGATGAGTTGTCATAAAGCACTGGAAGAGAGGAGTGCGTCACTTTGTGCATAATATAGTATACCTTTTGAAGGTGTTTACTTATTGTGTAATTAGGCAACAAAACATGGATATGAACAAATAATAGAATAAAAGGACAAATAAAATAATGAATAAATAATAACAATAATAATAATAATAATAATTATTATTATTATTATTATTATTATTATTATTATTATTATTATTATTATTATAATAAATATAATAAATATAGCTGCATGCAGCAATACGTAGGTTCAATTTATTTATAATTTATTTTCAATTTAAATGTAACACGTTCAATAGGTACGTGTTACATTTTTTTTTTTGTGAAGTGCATCACAATTGACTGAACTGACAAACATCATGTAATTTCACAAATCAAACTTTCATGGCGTTACGTGTGAAGCATTCCCTTTTCAATCAATAATGGAAAATTGAAACATTGAAAGCGATTTTTTTCACAGTGTTTTTCTTCAGGACTTTTTTTTTCTATTAAAATCGTGACTGACCTTGACGACTTATTATATATTTGGACAATGGCTTCTTTATTGTCTTAAATTTTCGGCATCTGCAACAAAAACAAAATGTAACGTTTGTAATTGCTTTCCATAACAATAACAATAAATACCTTTCATTTTAGAAATATATAAATACATGTTAGTTGTAATTACTACTTTATTGTATTTTCTCTGTTAATAATCTACAATTGTAATATTTATTTAATAGATTATTTGTCTATATTGTAATACAGACAACATTTATTGAACTTTAGCATTGATGCTGCATTAGAATTATTATGAAATTTGTCAATATTTCAAACACTTTCTGCCTTTTCGTTTAAGTAGTTAAGTTTAGGGGTGGAGGAAAATGTTTAGACATGATGTTTATTTTTAAAAAAGGATTTTATTTTTACTTCAAACTAAATCCTGTCATTGTTATAACTTACCTTGTTGCATTGAAGTACATCCGGAGTATCAGTGCCGGTAGGTGGCGTTGTTACTCGTAAAGGGTAATCATGACATATGATATCAGCAACAGTAGAATTGACATCATTTATTTGGTGACTTTTTCCCTTGGGTTACATTTAAAGTAAGTTACGTTTCCATGAAATACCGATAAATGTTGTGCTCTCTCTGTGAGTAATTATCATTGCACGGCTTCAATTTCTCCGACGCCTCAGTGGATTGCACTCGACATGGTGACGAGCTTTTGAGCACTACTTTTTATTGTATTTTTCCTTAATCCGGCAAAGTAATGGTGTCTACCGAGATAAAATATCAAACCAACAGATCTACAGACATTGAGGTAAGAACTTGGTAATAAGCTTTATAAATACACATGTAACAAGCAGCAAGTACATATTGACCGAGTCTACGCCGCCTGGTGTAGACTCGGTCCGACTGGACATTCTCAATCTGAACCTGTACATTTATAATAAATAGCATGATGACATCATACTCAAAATCTCATCTCGTTCATTTTGTTTACGACTAGTGACATTTCAGGTAAGCAAGACCAGCTGAATATTTCTGGTCAAAGTTGTTTGGTTTTTCACTGATATCTGCTCCGTATGTGGATCGATTTGGATGAAATTTAAACCCCAAGATCCTTGTGATATACCGGTTGAAATGACACCTCAACCGTGTTCGCAGTTTGTGTTCCAGATAGCTTTGGACGGGTTGGACATATTTCCGCGCAAAATGCATTGGACCGCATCTGTGATATCGGTCAAATTTTCTCGGATTCTGGCGCCGTATGTGGATCCATGTGGATTAAAGTTCAACCACACGGTGTTTGTGACATAGCAGTACAAACAGGACTTAAATCATGTTTGTAGGTTCTGCTGAAGTTTGTGTTCCAGATAGTTTTCAATTGATGAGAAGTTTTACCGAAACAATGGGGTTCGAGCCCAACTAATAATAATAATAATAATAATAATAATAATAATAATAATAATAATAATAAACAATAACATATTTAAATATATATATATTATAATTATAATTATATGCATACTTCCACATACTTTTCCTACATCCATGAATCAAAATGTGATATGTTGATAGTTTTTCCACTTCCTAGCAATCCAATGGTAGTTAATGAGTAAAACAAATGCAACTGCTGATAGAGTCTGCTCATAATGCATCCCCATACATACACTTTGCATCCAAACATCTCTTTTTGAGATGTTTTAAAAAAAGAATGTTATCTCCTATTAATGCATCTCCATGCATACACTTTGCATGCAAACATCTCCTTTTGAGATGTTTTTTAAAAATAACATTAGGGTGATACACCAGTGATCCATGTGGTGTGAATGCGTAGCAATGTGTGTTACTGTCAACAACAGAATATTAATTTGCATCCTGTCTATGTCAGCGTCCTCCAAACACACCTCTGTGCAGAGGTGTTACCAGAGCAAGCACATCGTGTGGAGAACACACAGTTGTTCGGCATGTTTTAGGAAGCAGAAAGCCCCTGTTGGATGTCCTTCTCAGAGGAGTGGTCGTAGCCCCGCACTGAATGGGAAAGTCAATTTAATTATCAACGCTAAGTTATGCTAACTTCGGCTCAGGGGTTTAGGATCCGATTCTGTCGGATGAGTCCCATTTTCCGACTGCTAATATTGAGTTTGGGATGCGGCGCGGAGCCCTTGACTTGGATCAGGTCACCACATACATCCTAAATGGAAATCCAAGAGAGAAAGTCATCTGCGATCCATATCGCCGCTGTCAAGTTGTCGATATTTCTTTGCCTCTGAGCAATGGAACGATCGGCGTATTTAAAAGAAAATGTGGAAGACACGGAAAAAAGAAGAAAAGAACTGATTAATGCAGACCACATATCCCAGTTTTTTCCTTCTATGCCCAACGCAGTCTTTGGAGTTTGCCACTGCCCATTTCACTGCACATCGTACAAATATAAATTGAGCATCTGACAAAAATGCGACTTTGAGGCCCAAACTGAAATGCATGGATACTGGCGGTGTGCAGATGCAGATGCTGTTAGAAAATGTCAGAGTGATTTTTCTTTCTTTAAACCGTTAAATAGAAATATTACAGCGGGCATTGATGAATGCATAAACGGGTTGATCTCATTTCCCAAGATGCCGCTGTGAGCAGCCAGCCACAATTAATGGAAGCTGTTTAGCAGCGAGGCGTCTGGAGATTGGCCCTCTCCTTCGATTCTGGCCACATAAATTCCCCTTCACCACGAACCGATGCACGAAACAATGTCAGGGAAGAAAGAGTCGTTAGGTGACCTTGGTGTTTCTTCCTAAGCTGATGTTTTATTCATGTTATTCCCTTGCGCACACGCACGCACGCACACATGCACACACGCATACGCATGCACGCACACACTCACACACACACACACACACACACACACACACACACACAACACGTCGTTAACAAGAGCTGTTCATTAGGGGCTTGGGGACGTCTAACAAGAAGGTCCAGTCAATTACCACAAGACGCCGTGGTACACAAACTGCTTCGCCGGACAAAACCATTCCATGCTGTACGAGGATGCGATTTACACACTGACCTCATCCGACAGGGCACTTTAACTGCGGAGCCTCCCACCAATGCCCTACACACTGGTTTAAATGGCCAATAAGGTTAATGAAGCGTCAAAGTTTGCCTAAAAAAACCAAACAGGATTGGCATTATTGATTCTGGCTTCCAACATGCGACTGCTCTTTCAGCAGCTCCCTCTCAAATCGCCTGAAACAACATCAGTAATGATCGTTCAACTCTCTCCATCAGCCAAAAACACCAATAACTATGCATGGTTATTTTTGACCTGCTTGTTATATTCCATGGTTAAATTTGGATTTGGATTTAATCCCGAGCAAAGCTATTCACGTTATTTTTCTTTCTATCTATCGATCACCCTAGAATGAATGACTTTGGGAGTACAAGATTTACATGTTATTCCATAGAATCCCCAGCAGTTGGTTAGGTACTGGCAGTTGGTATTTTGGGGTATTTTTGGTCAAGATTTGTCAGGGTCTGTGTTGCATAAAGGTTCAGGTGCAAATGATTATGAGCGAACCAAAACATGGAGGATAGCGTAGGCCAAGGGTTCCGCTTTTGGCAGACTAAGCTCCATCCGAGCGTGAACTTGGTCAAGGTGAGTGGGCAGCGCTGGGAGAGGCCTCTCCGAAAATATTTGAGATCTCCTCTCACTGAGACTCCTAATGAGCAGAGAAACTGCAGAGTCATAACCCCCCCCCCTCTCTCTCCCTCTCTCTCTCTCTCCCTCTGTCGCTTTTTCCTCACTCTCATCTTATTTCTCTCGCTCGCTCGCTCGGCTGCAATGTAAAATGATGTGACGAGAATAATCAAAGCAAACAAAACTTTAAGTTGAAGCTTTTTATTTTTTATGTTTCTCCCACAATGTTTCTGCCTCTTGATTGTATTATTTTATTGATGAGAGAAGCCGCTGCTGTTGTTTGTCCTAAATTCTCTTGAGCTGTTTAAAATCTGGACTCAAATGTGAGCAATCAAATCAAAATACCTAATGAAATGTATTATTCAGCTAGCCAGACTGACTGACGTGCACATAGAAACACTAACACACACACACACGCACGCACACACACACTGAGCGTCTGCCAAACACAACTCTCCCCAGAGAGTGTTCTGATTTATTTGCATCAGATCAAGGCCGTTGATTTTGGGAGCTGGTGGCGAGCTGAACGCCAGTTAAGACTCAAGCTGTCGCCACGCCAGTCGACCGCAAGTCAGCCACCCAGCGAGAGCTGCATACTCCTACTATACTGCAGTTTTACCGTAGTAGTACTGCGGTGGTCCTTGGTCAGCCACCCCGTGGTTTACCCTTGTCTATTGCTCCCATGAACCTTTGCATCAGATTCAGGTGTTGTTCAGTCACAGATCGATCAAAGTTGGGTGGGATGGGATCTTGTTTACACCCGCAAAGATTGCGTGTGTATGTGTGTGCGTGTGTGTGTGTGTGTGTGTGTGTGTGTGTGTGTGTGTGTGTGTGTGTGTGTGTGTGTGTGTGTGTGTGTGTGCATGAACAGTAGTGTTTCTTCTCTCTGAACAATAAAGATGTGTTTGTTTTATGACATTGCGTTATTAAGCATTTGTCTGACTTGTGTTAGTGTTTGTTTACGTGCGTATGTGTGTGTGCGTGCATGTGTGTGTGCACACATGTCTTACACATGCACGTTTGTGTGCACACATGCACGTGTGTGTGAACATGCATGTCAATTACATGGTCGCATGTACCAACCACAACATTAAAGCCACCTGCTTAATATAGTGTAGCTCCCCCTTGTGCCGCCAAAACAGCTCTGACCCATCGAGACATGGACTCCATAAGAGCTCTGAAGGTGTCCTGTGGTGTCTGGCACCAAGACGTTAGCAGCAGATCTTTTAAGTCCTGTAATACACCTTTCCCAAGGGGTATGATTCCCAATCCGGTAACACCCAGTTAACATCCGGCATTTGTTACCAGTGGGAAAGAAAAAATGACCCGACAATAAACTCGGGTTCTCATCGGCCCCACGTCCGATCGGCTTTGATGTGAACAGGACACCGGGGTCGACCTGAGTGTGTGTGTGTGTGTGTGTGTGTGTGTGTGTGTGTGTGTGTGTGTGTGTGTGTGTGTGTGTGTGTGTGTGTGTGTGTGTGTTTGTTTGTTAGTTTTCTTGGCTGTATATGGCCCTTTATTGTGATTTTTTTTTTACCTATGTGTAGTCATACCATTACAGAAGGTATTGGAGGCAGATGATCCGCTGTGGCGACCCCTAAGGGGAGCAGCCGAAAGAAGAAGAAGAAGTAGTCATACCATATTCTACCCATGTAGTTTGTATGTGTGTATGTGTGTCAGTTTGTGGTCATGTGCAAAATAGAGAGACAAACTAGAGAGAGGGACTCAGAGAGGCTCATCTCTCTGAGTGTGTTTTTTGGATAATCCCTTTGGATGTACACACTGGGACAGAGGTATTTATCCCATTTGGCCAACGGCCACAGCGAGCCTCATTCAGACAACACTCTTATTGATTGCAGTTTGAATGAAATGGAGTATCTCATTACCCGGCTATTGACAGAGAGCCCGGGCCATAGCGATAACAACAGATAACCTCAGAGGTCTTATTTGTCTTGAAACAAATCCAGGCCGCCGTCTTGCAATTGCAAGGACGATGCCAGAGACCGAATTCACAGCCACCACCGTAAACAAAGTAGCACAAGGTTTTGTTTATCTGGCAGGAAGCAAAACCGATAAGGATTACATGCATACACAAAGAAAGGGCCCTTACCATGGACATGTGGTCAGGGTAGGCAAAGCCTCACCTGTCATACTCACCTGTCATACTCCAGTGAAAATAGTTATGTTAAGAAAAGTAAAAAAAATATAATAATTAAATTAATATTACGGGGTTTTTTTCCCACCTATGTGTTACAAATGTCATTTATGCAGCTCGGCTGCAAATACAAGGAGAGACAAAAGGTGAGACAGCAATGAGCTCAGCCTCCCCTCGGATTGCGCAACCCCCCAGAAACTGGATGGAGCGCGGGGCAATAAGCACATGCCTGTTACTACAGCATCTCGCTGTATGTCACCAATGCAACGTTTGTAGACCCCTTCAATACATGTCCTCACCTTCCGTAGTCCAGGTCAATTCATTAATGTCTGTATATAAACTCCAGCTATTTAGGCTCGCTGGTCTCGTCATTAGGAGGCAGCCATCACGTCTGTCTCACTGAGGAACGCGTGTCCTGAGCCCACGTAATTGACGCTCCCTCTCCCCCCGCGTTAGCCGACGAGACTAGACCTTTTAAAACTAAAAGAAAATAAAGAGGACTTCTACAACAAAGTCACTGACATTTTTGTCCAGAAAGATAGGCGAATGGACTTAATTTAAAAGTAAAAGTAAAACGCAATATGTATTTTCATATGTATTGAGTATGAACGGTGGAACCGCATTTGCCTTTAAAACGTGAATCGAATACGTAACTTACCTGAACGCGTGTGTTTTAAAGAATGCCAATATGAAATATAAAAAAAGTCATTGTGCAACCTGCCAATTGAATGGTAAATTTAAAGCTACCTCTATCGGGTTCATATGTGTGTGAATCTGGCTCTGATACTAGCCGGTGCCTCCCCAGCCATTGGCCTCACCGCACGTTACTGGTCCCTTCTAGTCAATGAATAGATTCGGAAACATTGTCGATCATTTTTGTATGTGACCCCGGTGGCGGCAAGTAAGAGAATAAACAGCCAGAACAATTACGCTGCGATACAACCTTCCTGGAAACAATATGATATATGGCTGTGTTGCAAATGCAGGCTGAGCGAATAACGGAAAACCGAGGTCGTCATCTCCGTCCATCTGTGCATCGCCGGAGTGGGATTCACTTTGCCGTGGGAGCCGGCACGGCAACGGGCTGATGCCGGTAATGCCATCCACCGGCCACGGCTCCCATTCAAACTCCATCAGCTTTAGACGGTTTCCGGTGGGGTGCATGGTGGAACCAGCAACCCGTGGAGACTGGGAAAATTCCAATTCCAATGTGCCGCCCACCCCACCCGCACCCTCCATTTGGTCCGTCTGTTTAAACAGGAGGGAGACCGGGCCCATCCATCACAGAGGGAATCTCATTTCCGCCATGTGTCTGATGCAAATGAACAGCGCGCGCAATCAGGGCCGCGTTGTTTTGCCAATAATGGCGGAGAGTCGGAGGGATGTGAGCTCATCCATTTTGCTTTGAGTAAATAGTGCTGCTCCTCTCATTTCTCAAATCCCAGCAGAGATTACAGACTCCGGCTCGCCCATTTATCAGCGACTGTTATCAGCGTTGTGTTAGATTTTTGGATACGTGCAATTGCTATTTGGTTATCAAAAGAGATTAGCGGGGACGAAACGGCATTTTGATGAGGTAATGATTTCTTTGTTGATAGCGTTTAGCAGGGGCGACCCATGGGAACCTGGCGGCCGTGTTTTGCCACTCCGGGATAATCTTCTCACCGCTAACAACCAGGGATGGGCAACACCATGAGTTTCCGAACAAAGCTCTAAGCACGAGAATTAAAGAATTTGAGGAGTGGGATCGCTGTCGGTTCTCTTCTTGATCCTGTAGGGGCCTCTTTTATGTGTTCCCGCTAATGAGCAAACATACAACTTCAACAACCTTTACTATGTCGTGGGTGAGGGATCATCCGCACGGAGGTTAGGTTAAAGGTGGAGCACTTTTTTCGAGAACAATGATCAGATCACCAGCGATTAGATGTGCAGGCAACGCAACTTTCAACTTTTGTCGAAAGTGGGAGTCGGGAGTCGGGAGGCATCGTGTTTGAAAAAAGTCATAAAGAAACAGAAAGTCCCCAAACTATTAAGTAGCTTTGCATTGAGAGCAAAGCGGGGTAGTATTCACCATGACAAATTGACAAAAGAGGCGTTTCAATGTGTATTATTGTCAATCTACACACAGTCATTTGTCAAATTAACTTTAGCAGCAATATTTCAGATTACAGAATACAAACATTACATTAAAAACATACATTTAAAAGTTTGTTTGCTTTGCTTTCTCTGCTCTGAAACATTTTCTTGGGGACCGACACTTTTTTGTCCTTGTGTGTGTCAAATAAGGACACCTCTTGTTTTGCCTCTCTGCTTTTCAACAATCCCCTTTTTCTATCCGCTTCACAGTGACATTTCCAGGATTGTGATTTGAATTCTTAAACAATTCACAATACATACACGCACGCACACACACACCCACACACACACACACACACACACACACACGCGCACGCACATACCTACCAGTGCTTCTGTTTGTCCACGCTTTTGCAGCCACGTATCAGTATGGATGCCTGACTGTGTTTTTTAGCATGTGGAGTGTCCATGTGTTCATGTTAGAAATTTTCTGTGTGTGTGTGTGTGTGTGTGTGTGTGTGTGTGTGTGTGTGTGTGTGTGTGTGTGAATGTGAGGATGTGTTTGTGCGTCCACACACACAAACACATCCACACAGACCAAATTCAATAAACACTCACCCCACGCACTTGCAACGAACATGCCTGTGTGCACATAAACACACACAAATGCGCACGCACACACACACACACGCACACACACACACACACACACACACACAATGAAAAAATTCCTCCCTGCATAAAGGTCCGGTGGTGTCTGGTGCTGAGGGAGTGCCGCTGTAGAAAGCCACTGAGAGATGAGAAAGAAATAAAGGTGGAAGACGCTTCTTCAAACCCCCCCCCCCCTCCCCCTCCCCCGCTTCACTTTCCTGTTTACTTCAAGGTCGCCTGAGTCATTAAAATATATTTAATTCTGCATCCATATCTCAATGTTTTCCACAGCAAGAACGAAAGTGAAGTGTTTTGTTCTACGTTTTTATTTCAACTACATTCATCAAAACTTAATCCAGAATCTACAGCAGCTCTGAAACACCTAGAGAATGACTGATTTAAGGATATATTGCATTTTCAAAGCAGGCATTATTGTACAGCACTGTCCTGAAGATCACCAGCATGCACAATATAAAGTATTGTACGTATTAATGGTCCGTTAATGCATACTGTATAAATACATACTAATGTGTTCATATCTGGACTTCATTTCACAGGAATTGTGCACAAAAAGTAGACTTAAAAAGCAACACATCTGTGGTCGTACTGGATGCCGCTACACTTGAAGGAGCTGCGAGAGACTCAAATACTTAGACTTTGGGACATTTCCAACTTGACGCCTCTCCTCTTTTTAAGGATGGCGGAACAGATAAGGCTGGATTGATTGAATACTGTTTGGAAGCCATAGATTGCAGTGTGAATCCCTGACGTCCAGTCAGTCAGTCCAGTCAGTGTATTCGGGTAAAGGAACATGTCACCTCCTGTCTTCTCCATCCCCACTCCCACCTGAAGATCACCAAACCTCACAGTTGATCCGCAGTTGTTTCCGAGCTTCGCCACCAGTTCACCCCTCCCAAGCCTCTCGGCGCTTCATTTAGCGACGCGAAATGGCAAATTTCCTGATGGCTGTGCAATCCAATCCCTTGGATACAACAAAAAAAAAAAGGATAGAAAGAGGGACTGAATCATCACCGCCTCCCGGGACACCCTCGTTTTTTTTCACCAGACGAGCCCTGAAAGGATTATCACCCTCGCAATTAGAAGATTATGTTACAGTTCAAGAATTCATTTCATTTCATTTTACCCATATATTCCTGTGAAGGATCACCAGAGTCTGTGGTGGTTAAATCAAACCATGGCGTCGTTAAATCAAATTCAAACCTACGCCAACCAGCACGCTCCCAAATGCAGCTCTGCAGGCGACGTCTGCTGTTGATGTGCCTTGACAACCGAGACACAATAAGAAATAGAAACATCTAGTAGAATAGGCTGCAGCGAAGATCGGATGCTCCTGGTCGGCGTTTCTTTGGCTACATGGCTACGTGGTCAATACTCACATCAAAAAAAAAAAACATGATCAAATCATCTGCTTGCAAGCAACTTACCTGTCTTTAACGTGCAAATATGGTCCGAATACCTGTATATATTTTCAATGAATCTTGAAAGAAAAAAAGAAACACCAAAAAATTAATTCATGTAACTTTTCCAGAACTTTTGCTGGCTCTCGTGAGTGCTTGTTGGCAGGGTCCTCCTGCTATCCTTTTTTCTTCCAACTTCTGAAAACACCCTCTGAAACGTGAGGATGCCGGTGCATTCATGACAAAATAGGAACTTTTGAAGACATGGTATTTTGACTTTTCGTGTCGCAGTGTGTGCAAGCCACCGGCGCTAAACATTCAACGCTTTGCCAACAGTCCGTGGACCTACTTAATTACATTTGAACACTTCCGCCGTTTCAAATAGAATAAACAAATATAATATATGGCAAAATGTATTACCTCTACTAGTTAATGGGATAAATCCCAATTTGACACCAGTAGGATGTTTTTTTAAGGTGACACCCTCAGTGGTGCACCACGAAATGAAAAAGTCACACCTAAACTGTTCACCACTCAGGCTTCACCTCCATGGTCCCCAATTCTTCCAAACAATATGCCTTTTTACATTTTATCACACCAAACATCCTGCCTGTTAAGCGATGCGCGCAGAATACAGATAGTGTGGCTTTTGTTGCCAGACCTGTATCTTTTCCAAAAGAGCATGTTTTGGTGGTAAGTTCTTCAAAGTACTCATGTACGCCACAGTCATTCTTGGGGGGATGGGGGGTGGGAGGGTTGGGATTAGTTTGACTAATCTGGAGGATTAGTGCCACCCGTCCACTGAACCTAAACCCGTAAAAAGAGTAATAATCACATCACGCCGAGCATGTGAGAGGGAGAAGTTTAAGTCTGTTACCACGGTAACAAGGTTGTGTTGGCTGGCTTTTGTGCACAGCTCAGTAGACAATTACTGTATGTAATAGCAAGCAAGGTCAATGAGCCAGAAAGATCAGAGCGTGTGTGTGTGTGTGTGCGTGCGTGCGTGCGTATGTGCGTGTGTGTGTGTGTGTGTGTGTGTGTGTGTGTGTGTGCGTTTGTGCGCACACATACGTAAGAGTGCATCCACATGTGTGTTACATCATGTTTTATGTAATGTGTCCATAATGTGCCCATAACGCTTGAAAAATAAAAAACATAATGTCTGAAGGGAAGCAGACACAAGATGAAAACACTGAACTCGCAGTGAGTAAGCAGGTTGGTGTGCATGTCTATCCGTCGCCTATTTGCGGATTTTTGTTCTTTGTGTTGGTTTATTTTTTCGTCTTTTTGTTTCTCTCTGCCTGTTTCTGGGAACTTGGCCACCACTTTCAGCTCGGACTTCCCCAGCTTGAATAAGTTTGCAGGACATAATAACGTTGAGGTCGCCCAGGCAACCTCGGTTCCCTGAGGAGGGACCGGATCTGTCTGATCTCACGGGACTGATCGTCGGATCGCGTAATCCAACTGAAACGCTCTGCATCCCGCTGGGCGCCTCGTATACCGTCACGCGGTAGTTTGGTGATCACCCGAGGGAGGTTCTCGTAATAACCCAACCCCCACTGGCGCTTCTGTCCCAGACGTGAGCGGACGTGTGGGGAAGAAATGTTTATGGGATACTGTAACACCGGCATACTCAGGTCTGTGCGGCAAACACCGCATTTGTCAGAGCAGACCGAGCAACACCCAACATGTGAAAACGCACACGTGTGTGTGGCGAGCTCTAAGACGCTCCTGTTTCTTAGCTGTAAGCGTGTGTGTTCCGTTCGTAGACACGGGTAGAAAGCTGAGATAATAACTATCGACGGTAACTACGCTATTCACTAATATAATCCTTTCAATGCATTTTTAGGTTTTTTTTGCGTTCTAAAAGCAATGCCACCACCAGTTAACTGATGTTATTCATAATTTTCCAAGTTGATCATTAAATCAACTTTTGTGTTCAAAGACGCCAGATAATTGCATATACATAAGCGCTTTGAATAACTGCTGAAATGGAGAGGCAGTGTCAAATCAGCGGTGCAGGTCAGCACATGAACTCAGCCGGGGATAAAGGCGCGTTACAGCAACATCCTTCATTAATTCACCTTCTCCACACTGTGACATTTCCGTGTCCCTCCAGCGCTCGCATCCATGTGTCTCCTTCCCTGTACAGGGAGTAAAAATATTAGAGCAATCAAGGAGGGAACTCTAATCCAGCTTTGATTAGAACTATAATTTACCCACTGTTCCCCATGTTCATATTATTGTATTCATATTCATATTCATATATTCTGAAAAGTGATATCCACCAACTAGCATTAGGGTTAGAGTAACCCTAACTCCTAACCCTAGAGTAACCCCGACCTCAGTTACCACTCAGATTATTATGCAGTCTGATTGTGTACAATAATGCACAAACTCACACCAAGTGAAATGAACATGCTCCAGGCCAAATGGAACAGATTCTGATATTCCAGGCCAGCTTCCGTCATCAGGGTTTAGAAAAGGGAAAATATCTTCCAACTCCTCGGGGCCCAGACAGCATCTCACACAATAGCTCACAGTCCCTGTTCATGGCACGATGTGTCTCCATGCTATTTTTACATCAACAGCCTTAGTCAGCGCGTCTTAAAAACCCTCCTCGATCGATATCCCGAGCCTACCAGGAGACTGGTAAAGGTCCGAGATTCACGCCCATGCACCTCGACCATGAGACGAGGAATCAGGACGGACGGGGCTCTGAGCACGCGGACAACGCCTGCAGGTAAGAGCTGCCGGCGACGTGCCGCTGCTGCAATGCAGATCGCAGGAAAACGCGTGTGTGTGTGTGTGTGTGTGTGTGCGTGTGTGTGTGTGGGTAGTTGTGTGTGTGTGTGTGTGGGTGCGTGCATGCGTGCGTGCGTGTGTGACAACATCCAGTGAAAGAGACACCATAACAGTAGGGGACGTAATGGTAGTTTCAGTTTATTTTCTTCACGACTGTGTGTGTGTGTGTGTGTGTGTGTGTGTGTGTGTGTGTGCGTGTGTGTTTGTGTCAGATTGTCTGAGTAAGGCTGAACTGAGTGTGTGTGCGCGTGTGTGTGGGTGGCACATATTCAAATTTTTTTGTTATCTCGCCATCCCCAGTTAATACATAATAGGGGAATATTTCCCATGGCAGACAGCCACCAAGAAATCATTTTGTTGGACTGTGTGTATATAGAGCAGTGTTACAAACCTCTCTCTCATTCTCTCACACACACACACACACACTGGCCAGCACACAGTTACTGTACAGTAATAACAACAAAGAGAATAATAAGAAAATTCAATGAATAAATAAGATATATGAAAATTGTCTCATTCCTCTAACAGCAAACCTTTAAACACACACACACACACACACACACACACACACACACACACACACACACACACACACACACACACACACAGACACACACACACACACCATCTTGCAAGTATTTCTCTTGCAGACGTAGCTGCGTGGCACATTATGGAGTGTCCTGTCACACTCCAGTGAGGGATGGTTTTACACCAGTTTCAGCAACACAGAGCACATTGGTGGTCATGCTCCATCACTATGGACCTGGTGATCACTCCGAGGCGGAGTCCTAATTTAGGAACATCACAGCATGTGCGACAATATGAAATGCCTCCACGGCTCTGAGCAGGTAATGTACAAGTACATTTTATGAGATCATTTAGTGCTGGCGTTTAAAATTTGGTCTGTGCATGCTTCCTAGCCAGGTTTAAACTTCAGATTTTCTTATTTGGAAGGAGGGGAAACTAATATTCTAATAATAGTAATATTATTCTCCAAATCCTTTCTCCTCAGCATATTGCCTATTGATTTGGTGTCGAGACTATATTTCGGGAGTTACCAGAGAAACTGTGATCAAAACTTATTGTACCTTCTGTCATGGTGCCAATAATGGTGTATAATGGATATATTGGAAATAATGGTGAGTTTAACTATTAATTATTTTTCTGGGGGACCCCATGTTGAGAACCACTGATCTAATAATGAAATCCACTGATAAGTGGGGTGCATAAGGTTCTCATTTTTCATGTTGCAGAAGCAAAAGTTGCACTTTAACACAATTGAACACACTCATCTGAGGTTTCTTACATAAAGACACTTTATTAGCCTATACGTACATCTCTGAATATAATATTTATATAATACCAGTACATCAAAAATAATGAAAGTTGTATTATATATTTATAAAACTAAGCAGATATACTACTCTTAAGGTTTTTCAAAAAACATTAACGATTATTTTGTTATATACTATATTATCTTTGTTTTGTTATGACCACCAGAAATCTTAAAAATCACAGGGAGAAGATGTTATGCAGCGAGGGGTTAGGAGAGCATTGTGTGTACTGTATGTGTGCATGTACGTTTCTGTGAGTGTGTGTGTGTGTGTGTCTGTGTGTGTGTGTGTGTGTGTGTGTGTGCGTGCACGTGTGCGTATGTGTGCGTATGTGTGCGTATGTGTGTGTGTGTATGTGTGGACTGCTTAATATGTCATTTTCAGCACACCCATTCATCTTGTTGTAATAGCACATCTTTCTTGGCTCTAGTGGCAAAGTGGGGGTGAGGTAACACGACCTGAACGAACAAACACAACTCTTTACATTCGACATCTTGGTATAAATCAAAGTCTGCCCGGAAGAATTTGTTGCAAAAACGTGGGTGGAAAAATAGCTAATAATGTTATGTGTGTTACATGTATGTCCCAGATGCCACATTGAAAGAGTGAATAATGGAATTAGCTGAAAATGGTTTACACACTAAGGAGGATTTGATCAAAATCGGAATTATGCGTCTCCATTGATGGTTCCACTACATGTGCATATGGAGATATGGCCAGAACTTTTGTTACAGCAAGGTACCAAACCAAGATTGAACCAAAAACACAACAGGAGAAGTTGTTTCACTCTTCAAACCTCTTCAGCGGGTTTGCCGTCCTTTGGTGCCTTCTATCTTTACTCTGCTTTTCGCTCTGTTTTTTACATGTGGCGGTGTTTGGTTCAACTAATCAGCATTTAGCCGACACGCAGAACTCTCGAAACGTTTCAGCCGCTCTCTGCGAGCCTCTGTGGGCCCCGCTTACCCGCTTGCAATATGTACGTATGCAAAATCGACTTACGCGCATCGACAGAGAAACACATTTTCTGCGAGGGTGAACGTGAGGTCTACATTTACCCAGAATGCACTGTAATAAGTACCAAAGACTGGTTCACGGGCATCCATAAAGAAGAGCGTGTTACTCGCTAAATTAATTTAATTGTTTTTCTGAAGAGATCAAGATAAATGTCCACAAGCAATTTGAAGTCAACAAAAATATTGATAATGAGTAATTAATGTGCATTTTGAATACTGCGCTACCGATCACAAGGGGGCAAAATAAATGCTGTTGTTTATCGGGAACCTTGTCTGCACTCGCTCTCATAAACAGAGGATGTGCCCTAACAGAACATTTAGACTCGGTTGTTGACGAGGAAGCGATATATCCCAAGGGTCCCCAGCTAATTTGTGGGGATGATTTTGGGAGTTAGAATTTCCTGCATTTTTTTTTCTTCGTGTTTTTGCTTGAAAGAATCAAAGCAGTGAGATCCATGGGTGACACTGAAAATGACCGGTGCAGCCGCACGGGTAGTGGGGGCGGGTCACCACATGGAAACTCTGACATGGGGTTAAAGAGTTCTCACTGTAACACTGTCAGCACACGGGATGGAGCTTCACACGAAAGCTGGAAGAGAAGCAACGCCCGTCGCCCTCTCCAAAAAACACGTTTCCGATCATTCGGCCGATTCGGCCGTGTCGAACGTTTTTTCCGTTTGATTCCACGGATCCTCTCTGTGGCCCCTTTTGTCAGTTACCGCACCCTCAAACGAAACCCCTAAGGGGCGCACAGTAGCAAAATGTGTAAATATTCCGAAAAAAATAACTGAAAAAAATGGAATGGAGATGGCATGTTGTTCTACTGTCAGCGCCCTCAATGCCTCAAAGCTGGAAAACAAAGAAACAAAAGAAACAAAAACCTTCCAGTCGAGTTCAGGTTCACGGCTTCCATTCTTTCAATTTTGTCAGAAAAAAAACCCCAAAAATAAATAAAAATAAATAAATAATAATAATAATAATAATGTGCTACCTGAAGTTGATCGGTAAAGAATTCATGGCTCTGATGAAACCTTTTCAGGATCGCTCAAACTGAACGTTCACTCCCGTCGGGGCTGTAATTTCGGCCCCGGCGCTTCATTTCTCCACGAAGGTGTCGATATCACGCGGCTATGGAGTTCTACCGCGAACGCTTCACTTTGTCCCTCCGTCCAGCTCTGTGTTTTTTTCTAACTAACGCTCTCGCTAATCTTAAGAGGTAGGACTACTTTGTTGGCAAAACACAGATATTCTCACGCGGGACTTTTTTCCTCCCTCCTCTCTTTTGTCCTCTCATTCTTCCACTCGTTTGGCAATGCAGGAGTTTGAGGCGTCTCCCGTCCGTCGGAATGTGGGGGGCGAGGGGGGGGGGGGGGGGTCACAAGAAGTGCAGAGCAGCAGCAGCAGCAGCAGCAGCAGCAGGTGAGGCGTGAGAGAGGGGGGGAGGGAGAGGGAGAGAGCGGGGGAGAGAGAGTGAGGCGGGGAGGGCGAGAGGGAGGGCGAGAGAGAGAGGGAAGGAGAGGGAGAGAGGGCAAGGGAGACGGACGGGGAGAGGGAGAGGGACCGAGAGGGAGGGACAGGGCGGAAGAGAGAGAGAGAGAGAGAGAGAGAGATGTAGAGAGAGGGATGTAGAGGGAGAGACGAGAGAGAGAGAGAGAGAGAGAAGAAAAGAGAGGGGGAGAGAGAGAGGGGAAAGGAGGGGGAGAGAGGGAGTTTCTTCCATAGTCTCATATATTTCACATTAAACCCACTCATTTCTCATCCATTGAGTTTTTTCCCCGTCCTCGCTTCCCCCAAAATCCTTTCATCCTCCGGATCTTCCGTCCTCAAATGTCGGGCGCTTTCATTATTGCCCCAGCGTCGGTTCATCCCTCTAGTCGGGCGTCCGTCCGTCCGAGGGCTGTCTCACTTATTTCTCCATCCATCCAGCGACTCCCCCCTCCGTGGGTCCTCTCCCTCCCTCTCTGGTGAGTTGTCTCAGCAGCTTGGAATCAGGGGGCACATCGTGGTCAGGAGGCATCGAAGCTGCAGGAGCGAGAGCAAATAAAAAAAAAACGACAATCCACAGCTGATCGTTTCTGAGACTATACCACCTCTTGGGTGAGCGTGTGTGTGCGCATGCCCGTGTGTGTGTGTGTGTGTGTGCGTGTGTGTGTGTGTGCGTGTGTGTGCTCTCACACTCTGTGCTCAGCAGAAAGCAGGCCCACGTCCTCCCCAGGTAAAGCCTCCGGGCTGATTTATTCGCCCATTAGGGAGCGCCTCGTCATTAAATATTAACCCGCCCCTCCTCCGCCCCTCCTCCGCCCCCTCTACCCCACCCCACCCCCGGCCCAGCCCCCATCACTCCCCCTGCAGCCAAACCATTAAGGGTTTCGGGGTCGGGCCATGGTGACTCCTGCCGTGCACGCACGCACGCACGCGCGCGCGCACACACACACACACACACACACACACACACACACACAGACTGAAAGCATACAAACATACTGTACATAAGCACAAAAATCTCACAAGACACACACAAAGTTTACCCCACCCAAAAGATTCAACCCAAAAAAATCCATCACAGTGCACATTTAAATATCTTCAAAGAGAAATTATGTTTCACGTCTCATTTGCCAAGTTACCTCCTAGGGAGGAAGTCAATTCATGAAATAAAGCCTGGAAATTAATCCCAGTCTTAAGGCTCAAGGATTCTGTTGGAAAGGTAAACTTAAAGAGGCAACGTTTAATCCCAAACACCGGTAATGTATTTACAGTGCAGCCGGCTATTTATATAATTACTTCACATCAGTCAGAATGGAGGAAAAAAAAATAAACTGTCGTCCACAGCTGAGGATTAGTCCGTTTGGTTTGCTCTGTCACGACACGTTCTGCTGCGGCGGCTGCATCTCTGCATTGAGACGCACTGCCCCAAAACCCCAAAACAGTTTGAGAAGAAGACCCGACACCTTGTCACAAATCTCATCAATACCATCCATTTATCCTTATAACATACCCGTATGTAATAATTATGGAACATGCAGTTTGTTGATAACACTTTTGAATATGGCTTTGAGAAATAAAACCTTCACCTGAAACCCCCCCGCCCCCTGACCACCGATTGGTTCAGTCCATCACCTCAGCGATGACATCATAACCAAACTTCGAAAAACTTCGACCGCCCCCTTTCTGAACAAATTTGACGGATGAGACTAAATTATTCAAGCTTGGCATTTCTTTTGTGTGTGCGACTTTAATCACTCATCCATCGCTGCTAGTTCTACTTCGAGAGCGTGTGTGTGTGGGTGTGAGGGCCTGACCTGTCCCAAAGCTTCACACTCTTGCAGGAGTTGGTGCAGCATCCGGCAGATATCAGGGCTGAAATAAAAACCAAAACAAAGGATGGATGATCACATCATTATCCCGCCGTCCGGCAGCAAAGCAGAGACGATTGGGCGTCGACACCCGGGTTTGTTGGAGAACAGTTCCAGCTTCGCAGCCGATCACAGAGCTGTCGGTTTGATACGAGTTATTGTTGGAAGGGAAGAAAAAAAACCCCAATTGAATTAAATATTGAAATTGTATTTTTTTAGAAGGCATTTCTTATCGCTACTACAGAATGAATAAAAAATATGATTATTCACGCGTTTATAGCATATTATTATAGAATTTGTAACTTTCTTCATTATAAATGAGATATATAGAAACGCTGTGCGTCAGACTGGAAACAAAGTTTCAGCGATTAAAGCACAAATATGCTAATCTAACAGCCTGATAATTAAGTTGAACTTAGAATTTACATAGAAAATGCATCACTTTGACAACTCACTTTATCAGTCACGATACAATTAAAGATTAATGAACTGAGATACTGCAGGAGTTGGTGCGCATTCATTCTAATGAGAATTATGGGAATGTTCAGGGAGTTATGGGAATTTCTTTATACCAAACATCAAATCGCAAGTCGTGACAATTTGGAATGAATCGGAATAATTGAAAAATGCCAATTTTGAACTTGCCACCTAAGACTCGTGATAGTATCGACTTGGGGAGTCCCTGCTATTTCGCGTCTCTGAAACTAGTCAGCAGTAACACTCACACACCAAGAACATAGTGCGCATGCATGCACGCACGCACACACACACACACACACACACACACACACACACACTCAGTGCGAGGTGTGAATGACCACATGCGACAGCTCGGCTCGCTCTCCTCGCTCACTGTCACAGAGTCGACAAGGCAGCAGCGCCCAGAAACACTTCCTGTTACCCATCATGCTCTGCTTCCCAAAGTGCATGTGACACACACCATGGATATGGTTGTCTATCTGCGTGCCTGTTGGCCTGTCTGTCTGAATAGGTCTGTATCTGGAGTCCTGTGTGTGTGTGTGTGTGTGTGTGTGTGTGTGTCTTCCCTCATCTGCTTCTCTTTGCCCTTTTGACAGCAGTTGCACCTGGTGTCCCGTAAAGCCAGACACACAGCCTGAGCACATTACACACCGTCGCTGTTCTCTGAAAACCCTGTTTGTTTTTTTATCGACAATAATTTAGGGGCACGGGCCCCAACATTGCTCAGACAGTAGACAGTAGGAGTTCACAAGTACAGTACAATAAGTGCGTCAATGTACTAACCCTGAAACTAGCGCTGAACAATTATTGAAAATTATCAAATTGCAATTTCTTTACACCGATATTGTGATTTTGATTTAGTATGCAATTTTTTTCAAGTTACTTATTTTTCACATCATATCACTAAACACAAGCAATAAATCATCTATAGTATGACCAACACAACATTGCATACTGCTCTTTCCTGTAGGCCGGGCCTACGTGGTTTAATGGACATTGTTGTTGTGTTTTGATGAACATTCGAAAAATATGCAACACTGCATATTTTTAGAATGTTCATTTTCTGATATTTGGTTTTATTTTTAAATGCTTTGCACATACATCCACGTGTACTCAGGGACAGCTTTATGCTCATTAAATAAAAAAAAAAGGTTTTAAAAAAACAATAGGTGCAGTGTTCTGGAAGCGGCTCCGTCTGGACTCTACAGGTGTCCGGGGCTCTGCCAGCGACACACGCCGAGCACAGCGCACCGTGGTCCGGGCCGGAGCGCCGGGGCTCAGCGGGGGGCAGCGCTACCTACGGCTTTGTTCCATAAGGAGACGTAAAATGAATTAAAAACTCATGTTCTGGCGCACCAATCGCGGTCGCACGCATTGTCGGTGCCGTCGGAGAGCGAGACGGGTGCGCAAATTGTGCCCTGACCGCTCCCTCTCCGCGCCCCCCACCCTAGATGGCGTGCTAGGCGGAAACCTACCTCGCCTATAGGGAGAGCGGGCCCTGGACAGCCCTCTTGGTTAGATTGTGTAACATAAAAAAATAAAAAAATCTTAATCGCAGCCTTTGCGATTTGAAAATTGTGTTCTATTAAATTGCGATGTCGGTTTGAATTCGATTAGTCGAGACCCAAAACCGTTTCCATGTCAGAGTCAAGGGTTACGCCACACAAGATATGAAATACGTACACACATATCATATAATATATAAGTACACACACAACACATCTGAACCCCGTGTGATCTGGTTGTCCTCTACTTCCCCGCCGCGGGCTTTCCGTTTGGTGCTGACAAAGGAGGATTATCTGCGGCCGTTTCCCACGGGCGTCTGAGCTAATCTGAACTGTGAGAGACCGAACATTTCGGTCAAGTATACACCTTTGCACGCTTTGCCGCCGCCATCAATGTGTGAATGTGTGCGTAAGCGGGTGAATGGGAGACAATGCGCTTTGAGTGGTCGCAAGATTGGAAAAGCTCTATATAAGATCGCGGTCGATTTACCATTTACGCAGAGTGGAAATAATGCGCCGTGGCTTTACCAAGGCCA
>NC_137202.1:9970736-10043236 GCF_960531495.2 Zeus faber | reverse complement strand
CTTGAACACACACCCACATATTTCATACTCCCACCCTCACCCCCCCCCCTCTCTCTCGCTCTTCTTTCTCTTTCCTGCAGATGCTCCCCTTGATCATCTGATCACTGGGATGGTCAGATTCACCAGCATTAAGACTTTGATGAACAATAGATGTGTTTCTTCATGATTTATTTTCCACAGAGACGTCTCCTTCCTCACAAGTATAGTGGGAAAAAAAAAAAACCTCACACGCACACGCACGCACGCACGCACACACACACACACACAACACACACACACACACACAGAGTGCAATAGTTTGGATATCGATTTTCAATGTGGGTCCGTCCTGCTGCAAATTGAACATGACATTTGGATTAAAAAGAGAATTGTTCTGTCAGTGTCAGTGAGCCCACGGCCCCTGAGCTGCAGCGTCTTCCTCCATGCACCGCATGCTCTGTATGGATCCATGCATCCCAGAATGCCATACACACCCAAACAGTCTGTTTGCAATACGACACAGGGTGGCAGTGGAAGGGGATGCTGACATATTGGCGCTTTCATAAGATATCTAAACAGATATTTCTCCAGTCAGGTTGCATTTTCACTGTTGAAATGAAATTGAAATGAAGTTATCAGGTTTCGCAAAAAAGACTGTTTTCAGCGATATTGATCGAGCCGTCGTCTGGCTTAGCCGCACTCTCTTGACAAAAGGTGGTGAGGCTACGAGTCAAGATTTGATTCTATTCCGTCTTCTCCCTTTGGGTAAATCCTTCCACACCGTCCAGCCGTGTTCTAGTCAGTGGTTTATCCATCAAGATGTTCGTTTCGATGAAAATGTTTCACACAGTTACTCAAAGACGCAGCGACCTTCAGCTCGGCTCATGGACGCTATGACACATCGTCGTGGTAAAGGAGGGAAACGCACGCGCACACACACACACACACACACACACACACACACACACACACACACACACACACACACACACACACACACACACACACACACTCCTTGTCCGGTTTTTAATCAAACACATCCACAGACGTGGTGCCAGTTGTTTCTAACTGGGTGAACAGATTGTGGAGGCTTAGCAGCGTGGAGGGTCAGGAGAATACCACCACCCCCCCCCCCCCCATGGTGAATTGAGAGCGGGATAAGAGCCAGAGGATCCTCGCGCCCTGCTGCTGGGCCGGACCTTTAGCCCAGCACCGCCATGCTGGACACACACACACACACACACACACACACACACACACACACACACACACACACACACACACACACACACAGGGCAACACGCATATACATATATATATATATATATATATATATACTGTATATATATATATGTATACACATACAATACAATACAATACAATATGTATCATCTTTGTAACAGCTCATATAATTTAAAAAAAAACAGACCATTATGTCCTTTCATCATTAACTTAGGCTGAAACACATCATCTTGATTCTTACAATGTGGCTTATGATGATATTGCCCAAATCTGGTTTCAAGCGGAGACCCGCCCGCTGACCTTATTAGAGTTGTGGTGAGGTAATGCAGGGCCGGTCACGCCATGACGCAGAAGGACATTTCTGCCGCCGTTCAATCACTGTTCATCCGTCATTCCGCAGAGGTCAACGTCCGCGTTTGTTGTCGTTAGGAAGGTGATTTCCATCCATGCGGACCATCGATTTGAATCAGGAAAGAATATTAGTACGCCGGCCGGAATGCAGTTTGAGAGATTTTAGCATGGATGGTGGGGATCGTATTGGATTGATGGTTGGTACGATGCAGAGATCCCTGGATGTGGTATGTGATGATGAGGCATTACATAAGCAGGATATGGAAGCAGGGACCCACGTTAGTAATTGGGTGCAATTTGTCAGATGATATTAACCCAAGTGCTGGACCGCCGCCGTGCTGCGTCTTTTATCAGATTCAACACAAACTGTAGCAGGACTGTGTACAGAGCACTTTTGTTTTCACTGTTTGCTGTCTTCAAAGAGATGCGTATGGGTGTAAACATGCATTGAAATCCATATCCTGAAAAAATGAACCATTTTTTTACTGACTCACTTGACAGATATACACTTACATGACTACATTGGTCAAAGACATTTTTTTTATGCTCATTTATACTATATCCTTATTACACATTTTGGTCAAGTGCCAGTGTCTGGCAGGGTAAAGTGAGAGTACACAAACTTCTTAAATACATACGTGTACAGTACAGACCCACCATTACCCAGGCTTGTTTCAAGGCCAAACTGAAAAAAAAAAAAAAAAAAAAAGTGTGTTTGGCCTGTGTGTCTGTGTGTGTGTGCATGTGAGTGTGTGTGCACAAAGTGTTCACTTTCTGCCTCTGCACAGTAATGTGCGCTCAGGCCAGCTAAGCCAGATGCAAACACACACACACACACACACTCAGACTCAAGTGCAAGCAGAAAATTCCCCCGCGCACACACACACACACACACACACACACACACACACACACACACACACACACACACACACACACGAGTTGACCATCTGTTGCAGTTTAAAGCATACCTGACCCATGTAAACAAACACAATACATTGCACCACACACACACAAACACACACACACACACACACACACACACACACACACACAGAGACTACGCTCATTAAAAATACAGTGTAGAATTAATTAAAGGAATTTTTGCAAGTTTGCACAATGTTTGGGTGCAGCAAAGGTCTCTTGTGTCTCCAAACAATCTGGCAGTTCTGCCATCCAAGACGCCCACGGCTGCAGAGCTTTGTTTCTCCACGATCCACCAGCGAGGAGGAGAATTAGGAAACAGGGACCGGCGTCGAGCGTAAATTTCCATTTTGCAGATGAGCCGGGAACAGCGAAAGAAGGGAATGGGAGGACTTTGCAAATGGGCTGCCACAGGAGGACGCTGACGTCGTGCTCGGGAACGGACAGACCCTTTGAAAGCGGTTTCATGTAATGTTACAAAAAAGTAATGTGATTAAATGGTGAAAATCATTCTGGATGTATTCAGGTCAATGGAACCTTTTTTCCACCGACAGCCTTGAGCAGACACCATACCCAAAAGTCAGTACTTAAATACTCTAGTTTATTTATACAATAAACCTCAATACTATAAATAGTATTCTCTGTAATTTATGTGTATACAGTATCCATCATCTATCCATCCATCTTTTCCCGGCAGCAGGCAGGGCATAACAAATGAACTTTTTGCAGCAACTGGTCACAAATTGTCGACCTCTAAGAAAATGATAATAGCTTCAGGGGAGAAAGTGATGACGGCAATCAAGCAGCGGCTAGTGGAGAGAGAGAAAGAGAGAGAGAGAGAGAGAGAGAGAGAGAGAGAGAGAGCCGTGGAAGTGGAAGGAACGCAGCGGGGGTAGGGGGGGGTGGAGGTGCCGCTGAGAGGGAAGCAGCGCTCGGATGGAGGCAGCGGTTTGCACGGCGCTGGCCAATTAGCAGCTTGTTTGGAGTTTGATCTCGGCCCCGTGATCCCTAATCTCTGCTAAAGACAGGACGGTGACGGCGAAGGGCGCGAGGCAGCAGCTCCACTGGTAAGAACATGGTTTTTAAGGCACTGTGTCTACTAGCCAGAGACAACGTGGCACATGGGATATGGCCCTCTTCAGAATTAAAATGGCCAAAACCATACCCTGTGAGTTTGCTGCTTGAGACGTACTGCCGATGTGCTCTTGGGCACTCCCCTCAAGAGCATCTCGGAGATGGATGGAGAACAGCGCCGTGTAGGAATAAAAAGCGTGACCCGTGACCACATGGACACACTTTGAATGGACACCAGTCTATTGCAGGATCTAACGCACGCACGCACGCGCGCACACACACACGTGTGCACACATGCGGAGGCACACACATACACACACACACACACACACACACATACACACTTATCCTTGTGCAAATCTTTGGTCAAGAGTCCAAGTCAAGCCTCAAAGTCTCCAGAAATCGTAAATCTAAAACAACAACATGTGAACAAAGGCATGTGTGAACTTGAAAGTATGTTTTTTAAGACGGCCATCATCTGAAACATGTTCACAAATAACCAGTGAACCTTAATGAATGAACGGCTATTGAATTGCCAATTGCCACAATGTTTTAAGTAAATATTAACGGTCTCAGTGGCGACAACACCGGTCAACTAGTGGAAGTTGGAAAACACTGTAAGAGGAAGACAGTGATCGTAGATCCACGTTCCTTATGCGCGGCTCGTTATAAAAATCAAATAAAATCGCAAAACTGTTTTTTTTTTTTGTTAACAGTTATCACAGAGACAATGTTTCTGGCTCATTTTTACGGCGTTCGAGTTGAGTCTGAAGTCTCTTCATTATGCGACCTCTACTCGAGTGTCCGTAACGGCCTCTCCTGGGTGGAGGCCTGGGGGACGAGGAAAGTGATGGTGGTGACGAGCCGAACCAATCGATTAAAAACGCTCAATAAAAGCATCCCAACAGGAAACCACACGCCTTCCCTGCTGGTTGGAAGCAGTGATGAACTGGGATTTTCATTTAAAATGAAATATCAAATAAAATTGGATCCAATTTTATTTCCATGTGCATATACAGTATGTTCTATTTTAAATGACGCTATTTTATTTCGTATTATTTTATTATTTTTAATTTTTTTATTGTGGTATGGGGCTGTGTATTATTTTGAAGGGCTGTGTGTTCTTTTAAAACTCCATGTCGTAAACAATGCCTTTTTCTCAAAAAACAATATTATTTTGTCACACCAGAAATTAAAAGTTAAAAGTTGAATCCTTTAAATTGAAATGCTTTCATTTGTTATTTTTTCAATACCTTATACATTTATTCTGACCGTAAAATTCTTTTTTTTCTTGGAACACTGAATGAGTGGATCAATCCAATATGGATGGTGCCACAAAATTGACGCCCAGCCCCGTTCCTGTGGTACTGATATGTTTTATTTAAAATCCACAATAGAAAGAATCAGAGGGGGAAAGGTACGGGCAAATAAAGTCAAGCAGAAAAAGGAGGACATGTCGGAAAAAAAAAAGATGACGATTAAACAGGAGCGTGGGGGGTGGTGGGGGGGGTGAATGGGAGGATGGAATATGTCAAACGGGCGAACTGACGTAAGCAACGCCTTCCGCTAACTCCTTCCCTTCCTCCCATCCTCCCTCCATCCTTCCCTCCTAGGCATCCAGGATCTCTGGAGGGCACAAATTATTCTCCAGTTTGACACCAAAGGAGCTAAGCCTCATCACATGATACACACACACACGCACGCACGCACACACACACACACACACACACACACACACACACACACACACACACACACACACACACACACCACCACCATCATTTCAGTTCAGAGCGCTGCACAACCAAATTCAATTAGACTCATGCTGTCTAAATGGGCTTAGCTAAACAGGCCCGGCATGTCACATACAGCTCCAAAGCCCCGGAAGAGAGAGGGAAGGAGGGAGGGAAGGTGAGGAATAGAGAGAGAGACAGGGCGACGGGGGCAATATGGAAAATAAGTGAGTGAAGGATTGAAAAAGAGGCATTAGGAGAGCGCACGTTGTGTGGTGTCCGTGCACAGCCGACGTTGCCTTTGAAGCGTGAATCCATGAAAGGGAACCCGAACAGGCATGCGGCCATGTTGGGTGTCACATCGCCAGCGCAAATGCTTTTTTGACAATATGGTCGGCAGACTGAGAGACAAGGTGTGCGTTGTACACCAGAACCCAATAGAATACAGATACACGCGCGCACACGCGTGCACACGCGCGCACGCACACACACACACACACACACACACACACACACACACACACACACACACTGGATCACTGGATTACTGGATTGTTAATGGGACTGTAATGGTGTTGATGCTACTTAATTTAGGAAGTGTTGCTGGCTCTCTGTGTGTGCAGCTGTGTGTGTGTGTGTGTGTGTGTGTGTGTGTGTGTGGCTGTGTGTGTGTGTGTGTGTGTGTGCGAGTGTGTGTCACTGTGTGTGTGTGTGATCGATCAAGTTGGAAAATCTACACAATCTACGCATCACAATAATTGATTGGTGAAGTCAAAATGTATTTTGACCTCATACTATGTCAGTGCATACTATATACGTAGATCAGTGTTAAAGTAGTAATCTGTGTTTCATTCGATGTCAAAATCCTATATTTGATATTTTTCCCATATATATTTAAATGTGACTTCATAAGAAACAGCCATTATTTCCATTATGTATGGGATATATGATGTTTCCATTGTTGGTGGTGGGGGCCGCCCTTCCCGCCAAGAATGCAAAGAATGGACACACGCAAGAAGTGAAAGGAGGCTGCGGTGAATTTGAATATGAACCAGCATAGCTCGATGTGAGGCAAACTTTGGAGGAAAGGAAGTGACCATCTCAGACAAGGGTAAACCTGGATGCTGGAAAAATATGGTGAAGTTCTGAATGGAATTCTGGGATCTCTGGTACACACAGTAAAGTCCTATGCCATCCTCCTAAACGAGATCTACCAAAAATACATTTCAGTCAGGACGGCTGGCAATAATCTTTTGGTGATGAATGTAAAATGAAACATTGCATTAAGACCAACCACGTATGTATATTCTATCTATCAAATGTAATCCTCTGCTTTGTGCAGAGGAAACACAATAACACAACAACACAAATTGTCTCATTCCTTTCTTTTCCTCGTGCATTGAGGACCAATCATGGTCGCTCTGGTTTGCCAGCAGTGCAGCCCTGGCCGACGGCGCGATGGGATGAAAGTTGAGCCGGCCGAGTCCAAACAAACGAGCATCGTACATCATGTCTCAACAACCAATTACGAGCGGAGAGAACAAGGCTGAAATGCGGCACAGGAGCAGGACTGTGGACGTCTCAGTAGAACGAGGGCTTCCAGTCGGCCAAAAGAAACGGCAGGAAAAAAAAGTGCATAAGAGCGTCTTGCTCTCTGCGTTAGGTTCTCGGTCTCTGCGACGTGGTCCCTCCAACGCAACACGACGTACTGCGGCGCACGGTGACGACGCGTCTCCAATGGAGCCGGGGCGGAAGCGTGTAGACGTACTTCAAAAGGCAGGTTCCCAAGCACCGCATAACGGCGCACGAAGCCATTTAAACGTACGGCCAATCTTCCGCCTGTCTCGCCTTCGACTGCCGCACACACTTGACTCAGTGTCGCAGGGCAGATCCACTCGGTCTAGGCGCCGGTGTTTGAAGCGTCAGGAAGCCGCAGCGGCTGCAGCAGAGATCCCGGACGGAACATGCTCCGTTTGTAAATACTCCGTTTTCAGACCTCCGCATCGCCATAGACTCCATTTGCGATAAATATCACTGCTGTGATTACTGATCTATCCTCTTTTTTGTTCATTTTTGTCATGTTGTATTTAAATAGCAAAATAGCCTATAATATGGCGCTCTTCCATCGCATGGAACCGGTTCGACTCGACTCACCTTTTTCGGTTTTCCATCAGGCAAATGCTGTGGATGCTACCTGGTACTTTTTTTGGTGACATGGGTGAGAGAGTGACTGCGAACGTCCCCCCACATGGGGCTTTTTTCTGTTTCATTCAGTTAGGAAAATAAATATATAAATGATAAAAAAAAAACTAAAAAACAAATAAAAACACTGTTGCTATTGGTTTTGTTTGAAGGAACGGGGACGTGCGAGATGGATCAGAGAGATCGCTGAGCAGAGAGATCAGAGAGCCGTTCCTTTTTTTGTTGTTGTTTTTTGGGTTTTTTTTTAAGAAAAGATAAAAATACACAAGTTGTCGTCCTTGGGGTCTTAAAAAAAAAGGATGCCAAGAAAACCAGAAAAGCTCAACCAGCCCCACTCCGATAATCAAGAACACCATCCCATCGACAGCCTCCGTTGCTCCTGTGTGTGTTGATGTTCCGGTGTTGTGTGTTGGCTGGAGACGTCTCGGCGGTTTCACGTCTCGTCACTATGGGAACTACCTGCAGTGAAAAACGAAGGTCCTGGTACCAAAGCGAGTAGAGTAGAGTCGAGTAGAGTCGAGTGGAGTCGAGTGGAGTCGAGGGGAGTGGAGTGGAGTCGAGTGGAGTCGAGCCGGTTCCACGCGGTGGAAAAGCGCCAAATGAGGCGTTTTCGCACCGCAGGAACCTTTTCATAACTCTTCTATAAATTTCTTAGACGAACCGTTCATTTTTTTTGTGTCCGCACTGTAGGAACTGGGAACGATCGTAGTTCTTGGAACGCCGATCTTGAGAGACTTTTCTTTTCTTTTCTTATCTCCTACTCCAGCACAGGGACTAACCGGCACAAGAGGAACCTCCAGATGACGTGAGCGCACGGTGATCGGTCCAACACATGAGCCACACAGCACCGGCAAGCGGCATATTCAAAAACCCGCGTAAAATGTGAAAAACCAGCAACCTCAGCCAAAAATAAGACGCTCCACTTAAAGTAAACATGTCTTTATTTACGCACAACTTATTTCCAAAACATTAACACCTACGTAAAAAGATCTAATAAAAAAACAGCGCCCCTTCGCCCCGGACTCGGACCGACCCTCGACCTCGGCAGACTCGCCTCAGTGCGCCCCGACCAAGTCGCATCGCTAGGGGCAGCGACGGGGTCAGTGTTTTATTGTATACGTATTTAATTTCATTTATTTGAATAAATGAGGAAGGAACCAATTATGAATGAACATAAAAATTTAAATAGACTGTTAACCTGTCTCAACCTCACTAATGGAAACACTCCCAGTTCACATTTCATTTGTTGCTGCATTTCTGGCGTCGGTTTAAATTTCCTCTGACATTAAGAAGGAGACATATGATGGCGGAATCCAATGATTTTGTTAAATGACGTGGAATAATTGCGATCGGGCGATTAGAATATAACATACGTCTTATAATCCTTCCCCTCTTTTCCGCCTTCCCCTTTCACACGCTCACTCCACGGAGCCACGGAGGTGGGTGAATTACCGTCCGGGAGCGGCGGCGGCGGCACGTCCACTCGAGTACGATCGGTTCGAAACGACGATGGAATCCGACAAAGTAGAGTCTCCACTCCTGCTTTTCACGTGGCAGAGGAGCAGCATGTGGAGGGGGGCAGTCACAACCTATCACATCCTCACCAATCTAATGAGCATCCATGGCATTGATTTCTCCCCGAGGATGCATGGAAGCGCGTGTGTACGTGTGTGTGTGTGTGTGTGTGTGTGTGTGTGTGTGTGTGTGTGTGTGTGTGTGTGTGTGTGTGTGTGTGTGTGTGTGTGTGTGTGTGTGTGTGTGCCCGTCCATCTGTGCACATGAGAGTTCATGTTACCTTGTTCCAGTATAAATCTGCAAGTATCAATGTCTGTGTGTGCGTGTGTGTGTGTGCGCGTGTGTGTGTGCGCGTGTGTGTGTGCGTGTGTGTGTGTGCGTTTGTGTGCTTGTGTGTGTGTGTGTGTGTGTATCTTCACGTGGATTTCTAATAACTTCATGCGTTTCTTCGCTCGTTGATGCTGCGCGTCCGATGCCTCCGCCCGTTCAAAAGTGTTGTTCCTCGGTCTCATGACGGGCTTTGTTTCGCGAGGGCAGAGGATCCGTCCGCATCCCAAAATTGACGTCTGCTCGGGTGAGGCCCCGTATTTCGGGGGGGGGGGGGGGGGGCCCTGGCCGTGTGCAAAGTCGTAATGAGTTTTGAGCGCGCAAATGTCCTCAATCTGATTGCGCCGATGCGCGCCTCGGCCTGGAAACGGCACCAGCTGGGATCCGCTCAGCAGCTGAGCGCAAACATAATATCAGAATATTGGACGTTTTTGTCCGCGGTAGGCTACCGCCATTTTGTCAAAAGGGCAGGTGATGCTGTTTTAATATGGAAGCAAATTTAGGATCTCCTGATCCACCTGAGATAGTTGTAGGTCTTGTAAGTGATGCCATGAATTTGTACAACGTTACCAGCAATCATATGTTGTACATTCATCGTGTTTCCTTTCATGGTTATTTCATACAGCTTTCATACACCATTTACACCAAGCCTAGTGCAGTGCAGCCCAGTAAAGCGACCCGAATATGAATTTCTATGACATAAAAAAAGAAAGCACAGGGATGTTGTACTGAAGGGTGAGGGACCTTCACTGTCGCAGTCCACCTTGCTGCGGCTCGGCAGCTCGGCAGCTCGGCAGCTCGGCAGCTCGGCAGTTCGGCGGCGTGAATCTTCATCAAGCGTCTGACAACTAGAGCAGGCACCTTTACTAATGGAGGTCATTAATGTATATGGCTTCTCAGCGCAATAGCCCAAAGCACGTTGGGTAAGTTGCGAGGGCCCCGCGCAAGTTTCGGTAAACGTCCCGCGCGTGTAGGAGACGACGGCGGGAAAATAATCTAATGACGCGGGCGCCGCAAAGCAGCTCCCCAAAAAAGCCAACCTAAGGCGTTAGTATGAGTTTTGATGGATGGATGAAAGAGAGGTCAAAAACGTCCTCGATGTAGTGTTCATGCGGACATTTGGAAACCCATGCAAATCAATAGACCTTGTGAGAGGCAAGAAGGGGGCGTTCATGAACAGCCGATCATGTCATAGGCCCTGAAAGGGTTCCTTTCCCGTAAGCTCCGACACCTTGCGGGAGCAGCGGCTTTCACGAGTTCCAAGGCTGCGCTTTCGACGGCAAAGCCCTCATTTAAAATGATTCGCAACCCTCGGAGCGACTATCATCAGCTTTTCTTTGTCTTTGAACACCGGAGGAGCTTCGTGACCACGGCCGCTCTGCGCAGCCAGTCGGAATCACCATATTTTCCATTTCTTCGAGGCCGCTGCACCACAATTGCCTTCGGGTCCAAATCCAGGTTTCCAGATAACACTTTCACGGTTTTGGCTTTTTTGTGTCTTTCGCCGTGATTCGTTTTTTCGTCACCTGGAATTCCCATCCGTGAGACTGTTATCCCTGCTCGACTGATTCCCCGGGTATACAGATTTTCGGATTCCAGGGGCGGTTTTTCAAGAAATAACTGGAGAGCAGTGCAATCATCTGTCATTTTAAATGGACAGAATTTTTATTATTATTTTTTTAACTCAGGCTCAGGTTCCAAAATCTCACTTTATGAGCAGGGGGCTGAATCCCAAACCGTCCCATCGTGCTTTTGCGTTTTGCTTTCAATAAGAGTTCAATTACCAAACTACAAGGTGATGGAAAAAACCCTTTTACCATTGAAAGGAGACTCATCAGGATCCAATTAGCGGAAACGCCTGATCCATGTATTCTCCATTTATTAGGGTAATGTGCCAGCATGACGCTCAGTGGCAGCTAATCAACGTCCTGCGGAACCTCAAAGAAACACATCAAGCCCAGACCGCGGCGCCGGGGCGGGCGTCGATTTTGCGCGAATTCGCAGAAATCGGTAAAGAATGGAAAGAAAGAGGGCGTGGACCGAGATCGCCCAAAAACGTCATAGCAGGACACGGATCAGCTGCAACGCGTGATATTCAGACGACAAAAGCCTTGAACTCAGATAATCACCAATCCCAAATCCCCACATTCATCAACGCACGAAAGCACAAGACTCCACAGAGGCGCCCTCCTCGCTGTCTTGTCTCGTTTCGTAAAAAAAGGAAAACCGAACCCCGAGTCACGGTGCCACTAGTCCGACTTATTCAGGAGAAACGAAGCGAGGTAAAATACGTTTGGCAGCGATGACACGTGCGGGGTGAGCGGGGTGAAGGAGAGGGAGGCCATGAGTGACCAATCCCTGATGTGATATAGATTTTCTCCCTTTTCACAAATGACGGGACCAAGCTGAGGGTAAGGGTAAGGAGGAGTTGATGACAGGGATAAAGAGAGAGAGAGAGAGAGAGAGAGAGAGAGAGAGGTCTTTTTTTAAGAAGGAAACCGAGAGCAAAGAGGAAATGGGAAAATATTCCCGCAACGAAGCCTCACAGCTGCCCGCACAGCTTTCCCTTTTTTCATTCTACTCCCCATTTAATATTCCACTGCAAAGACAAAACCTGAATGCAGGTAAACCACAGTTAAGGCTGTGACTGATACTCACATTGATAAAGCCGTCGGTCAAAAAAAGGTTTCGTGTGAAAGAGCCAATTCAGATGCTTTAACACACTCAAAACGCTTCGGCACACATGCGCGCTTTGCCTTAAGTTGTGCATCGCCGCAGGTCCAAATTTCATTGCTGTGGATTCAAGTGGACCACATGATATGCGGGGAAAATACTTGCAGAATAGCAATTTGCAAAGCAGCGCTTACCAGCTAAAAAACAATCTGATGGAAGCTTCACTTGCTCCATACTTCCACAGCGTTTCCACTACCCAACCCTACTTATTAGGGTTATCGTCTGTCTGACACCACTGGGTGGTTGTTTCCATTTAAATTGTTGTTCTATTGATCGGTGCGGCTGTGATATGTTAAGCTAATCCCAAACAGCGGGACAGGGCGTCCCTGCTGTTGTGTGGATAGCACATTTATTCACCTACACAGTATGTCCTCTATCGTCTGGCTCGTCCGTCCCGCATTCGGGCATTCGCATTTTTCCCCGCGTCGCAGATTTGCCTCAGAATGTCCCAACTGCAAGGAAAGAGCGGTCACTGTCTGCGATCCCTTCTTTGAACCTTTCACGACAGAATTATTATTATTATTATTTTTTTTTTTTTGTCTAATCGCCAACCAGGTCATCCAAGGGCCCCCTGCTTCTCAGGAGAAAGTTTTCCCACATGCAATTTCGAGACCATTGTGAGAGCATTAGATTTTTGATTCGGCAAAAGCGACTGTTAAAATGAGCCAAAAAGGAAAACGGTCCGGAGAGGCTGGAAAGATGAGAGAGAGAAAGAGAGAGAGACGTGGAGAGAAGGAGAGAGATGGAGAACCAGTTGTATTAGGACACAATGAGGTATCCAGAAAAATAATATGTGCCCGTCCATCCATCCATCCATCCATCCATCCATCCATCTACAGTATACAGGAATTTACTGCATGTGATGGCTTTACCGACTGATCTTTACATTTGCGTGCCTTTCCATTAACAATGTTCCGTATTCCAGTTCCTTTCGTGGAAACTGTGCACTTCCTCTCATGCAGCGGCGGACTGAGCCTCTATTGTTCGCTGCTGAGTCAGGGCTGCTTCACTACGTTCACCTACGGCACGGAGGGGGGGCGATTCCCTGCGGCCGTAACACGGAGTGCATCCACTCAGCACTACAGAAATCGTTACCGCGCTGCTCCTGGGTTTCTACGTGCACGCTCACGCTCTCACACACACACGCGCGCGCACACACACACACACACACACACACACACACACACACACACACACACACACACACACACACACACACACACAGACTCGGCACGCTAACCCCCGTCACGCCGTCAGACTCGAAAAGCAAAGTGCTTCGGAAAAACCGGCGAACGCACAAACTCTGTCATTTTAAGCAGCAGTGAAATGATGTCGGGGTAGAAGCGGCTCAGATGAATTCCTCCGCTTATGCTGTTTTAAAGGATAAAGAGCTCGGCTGGCCCTCAAATTAACTTAATTGATTAATGTAAATCAAAAATAAATCAATTTGCGATGGACTGAGCGTCCGTCAAAATCGGCCTCATTAAAGTGAGTGAAGGGCTTGGCTGACGGCTATGGCTCTCTCTCACTACCGCTCCCTCTTTCTCTCTGCATGTGTCAAATGATCTCCCTGTTCCTCGGTGTGTATTCATGAAAGCAGGTGTTTATATTCAAGGCGGGACCATTATGTATCTCCTCTCTCACACAGGGCTTCAGATGCTCGTTCTTTTTATCGTTCACTTTCTCAAATTGTCTCTCCTCATTCTGCCGCACACACACACACACATACACACACACACACTACACACAAAATGAAGATATCGTCATTCATACAATTTGACCTAAAGTTTCTCAGAACATTTATTTTAAAAATCCGTTAAATGTAAATGAAAAGTAAAATGTTGATGAAACTGGGATTCTGGATTCTTTAACGTGAGCTTTGGAACTGATACGCAAGATAGTGCGGCATCACGTAAAATTTCCTTTTCATCCTGATCAATTCTTCAGATTTGCCCATGCAGCTGTAGTTTGGTTTTTTTTTCTGGTGGCTTCATGTAGATCAGAATGTCTTTGTGTTTCCTCCCACACTGAGTGAAACCAAGGTCATCCACGGCTGGAGCCGCTGTGTCTACACTGAACATCTGACCCCAGCGACACAGCGAGGAGGGAAAATCATGAACAAGCCGGAGAATCTTGAAAATGAGCCATAAATCTTTTGAGATACATCGATTCGCCTTAAATTGTGTATGTCAGATTATTCGGATAACTTGTAAAAAGATGTCTTACTTAGAAGAACTGGCTAGTTGTACAGATTTGTTTCGATGAAATAAGGAAGAACCGCGGATTTGGGGTGCTACTTACTCAGGAAGAGGAGATTTATATGAGGACTATGGAGTCAATGGACTGAATTTTAAGACCAATTCTATCATATATCATGTCACCATATCAACATTGAGTAATAAAGTCAATCAGCCTATTCGGCAGATCATTTGGCTTGATTTAAGTATGTCTCAATTTAGTACTTTTCTTTGTCGCTGCGGATTTTTTTTGTCGTGTATTTGAGCAGTTTTAAATTTTTTGCATCGAATACGTAAAAAAAAAATTATCCAACATAAAGCACGGCCAACAAAGAGTTGATTTAAGTACATTGTTGTCTATTGTTCTGAACTATCAAGAGTATTCCGTATGCAGTGTTCGGGAAATCTGAAACATGATTTGAAAGTCCTACCATTGTACAGGCTCCGGTGGTGAGGGGCCATCTCGTCACCCGCGGTCCTCCTCTGCCCTCCTTCCCTGGCTGGGGACCCGCCAGCGTACCTCCCCTTCCCATGCTCTGGGCTGGGGCTGTGCTGATGCTGATGGCGGTGGCCGTGGTGATGCCTTATGGACTCCGGACTCCCAACGATCACCCTGCCCCTCCTCAGGTGCTCCGGTGTGATTGCCACCGAACGCTTTCCTTCCGGGCTCCCGCAAGTGACGCCCCCCGCGTTGGCGTGCCTGTGTCTCTGGGAAGACAAGTCCGGGCTGGACTTTGTCGAGCCAGGCGAGCCTTGACCCACAACCAGCAGCTGTTTCTGGGCCAGCAGATCGGAGCTGCAGAGCTTAGAGTGGGAGTCGCAGGTTAGCCTGGTGGGGGACTTGCTTTGTTTCTCAGGGCTGTGTCCATGGATGCCCCGGGGATCTAGGCTGGTGAGCGAACCCCCGCGGGGGCGGCAGGACTGGGGGAAGGTGTAATAATCCGGGGTGGAGCTGTGTCTCCGGCCCGTCGAGTCATAGACGTACCCGACCACAGGTTTTTGTGGTTGATCCGAAGACCCTGAACCAGATCTGGAGCCGGACACGGGACTGGTGACAGAGCCCAAACACGAGCCCACGGGGGTGAGCTTGTTCTGTGGGTTGTCGGGGCTGTCTGTGCTCCCTGCGCTGGAGGTGCTACTGCCGTCGCCTACGTCGCGGAGCAGGCCCGGTGCGGGGCTTCCACCCAGCTGGGACAGGCTGCTCTGGCTGTCTATGGAGCTCCTGCAGCCCGCACCACTACCCTGCCCCGCTCCTCCACCAACCCCTCCACGGCCGCCTCCACCTCCGGCCGCCTCGGCCCTCTCTTCCTCCAGCATGAGGCACACCTCCTTGAGCTCCAGGTTCTCGCGGATGACCTCAGCCTGGCGCTGCTCCAGCTCCTTCAGCTTCTGCAGGTAGACGGTCACCTCCTTCCTCATCAGGCCGGCGCTGTAGCGGCCCAGGCGCTGCCACTCCCGCGACACCCGTTTCCCCTTCTGCCGGTCGTCGTCAAGGAAGCAACACAGGTCTCGCAGCTCCTGGTTGTCCTGCTGCAGCTTCTGGTTCACGTCCTGGTTTTATCAGACACACACACATACACAAGCAGAGGAACATACACAGGGAGAGGCAGTCACACACGTATTGAGTCTCAATATTTGTTGACGTTTTCTCAATTTGTTTTATTTTGTCTGTTATATTCGAACACCAGCATTAATATCCAGGCTCATTGATGTACACATTGCCCAGTACATGAATTTGTTGAGTGCCACACAATTTTCAAGATCTTTTTCAGAATGATATGGAGATCTCTTAAGCTCTTAAGAGTCGTTAAGAGCGCTCTCCGATCACCGACGGTCGTTCTATTTGACATGGTCAGAGTGAGTGTGACTCTGGAGGATGTCAGGTTGGTTTGATATTATCTTCAGTTGAGTCTCAGCTCCAATACTGTGAGCTAGAATCCCAAGGTGTGATGCTCACTGGCCTTGCTAAACCCTATAGCGTGCGCACTACAAAACAAGTCATATTAAGCGATATGTGACATTTAGAAGCCTTTTTGTGTATCCCTGTCTGAGGACTAAAAGCAGTTCTTCCTTTTTTCAACACATATATACATGTAGGTGTCAGGGACAGCAGAGGATTATTCATGCGACTGGCCACATGTAAAATGGAGAACGTCAACTACGGAATTACATCAAATTACATTACATAATGGTCATTTAGAACACTTTTGTCCGAAGCGACTTACAATAAGTACTTGTTGGAAGTGCAGTGGTTGCAGTAAAGCAACTGCATCCCAGAATCACAGCCAGCTAAGGCTTGTATAGTGATAAGTTACATTAGTAAACAATTTTGTGAACAAGTTTCAAGATGTATACAGGTCCAGTTGATAATAGTCCATTAAGTCCATTGATAATAAGGGTGATTATAGGCAATCCTTGTCAACACCGGTTCATATCATGCTGGGTGTTGGTTGCAATCCTGGATTCCCATTCCCTTGTCTAATTTTATCTTATCTTATACAGAGATGATCTTCTCTGTAAGAAATTAAAAAAAAACAACCTTCTCTCGGCGCCCCCACACCCTCACCCAACTCACCTTCAAACTCCGTATCTCGTTCAGGTGCTGCTGGAGCCGCCGGTTCACCTCCCTCATCAGGTTGCTGTGGTCCAGGATGACGCTCATCTTCTCCGCCTCCGCCCTGCGCAGCCTGCGGACCAACTCCTCTCTGCCCCACCTCAGCAGCTCCTCGTCGGTGATCTTGGAAAGGTCGTCCGCCGGACCTTCTGCGCTCTGGGCTGCGGATGCCTGCGGAGGCGCGCCTTTCTCCATCCTCCTACTCAAGTCCAGCTTCAAAAAAAAAAAAAAAAAAAAAAAGTATTCAGCTCAAAGAAACTCAAAGTGCATCCGTCCAAACCCCTTTGTCTGCCCAGTATCCGATTGCACTCTGGGTTAGGTCCGTGTATTTATATGCATTTCCTTCTGGCCATCCCTGGCTCCCACGCCCATCATCCTGCAGCTCCGGAGTCTAGATCCCTGCTGCTGCAGCATCAGTCCGCAAGCTGGTCCTGTGTCTGTCTCTGGTTCCGGTCCTGGCTCTTGGTTGGGCGGGGGGGACCCACGCCGGGTCCTGGGCGCTGTCCGTGCAGGTGCATGATGGGTGCGCACTAGGACTGTCCGAGCGCCAGGGAGGGGAGGAAGAGGATAGGCAGGTGCATCCCCAGAATAAAGCTGCTCAAGTGGGAAGAGCACCTCTCTCTATCTCCCTTTATCCCCCCCCTCTCTCCCTCTCTCCTTCTTCTCTCGCTGCCAACTTGCGCCATCTGCTGTGAGTTTATGGTACAAATATATGAATGGTTTGTCCAGACAGAAGGGCTCCTAAACTCAAATTAACCGCATGGATACATTAAGCACTGGGATTTTAAAATTGTTTTTGATTATGATTATGTATGTGCTCCTTTATATGGTGGGCGGGGTCCGCCTTTCCCGGCAAGAATTCAAATACCTTGATTCCAGGTCATTTGAGTTTGAGACCCCTGCTGTAGACCAATGGACACGATATCTTCCCTGATCTCCAGAACTAATGCTCGTTTTAGACGCAGTCCAATTATTCAAAGGCACAATTGAGGCCCTACGTCCTGAAATCTTGCCGTAGACCAGAGAAACTTCATACCCTGATTTGGTTCAAAGCAGTGATTAATAATAGAGTCAAACAGGTCTGACATGGCTATGACCGTCAATAAATAAAGCCAATTAACTGCTGTGCAAAGTTTTAAGATGAAGGTGATGATGATGATGATGGTGAATTTATTTTCCCACACACTCGCCAATTAGGATTCACTCTCCAGACATAACTAGGTCCATCACTGGAGGCAAGTCAGTTATTGATCACTGTGTTTCATCAACAGGAATCTAATCAAATTCAAGATTCAAGAGGTTTATGCGTCACATACATATACATACTTTCATACATATATGCAGTGAAATGTCAATGCAACGCACTCGGTGATTACACACAATATGCCCTAGACTGAACACAGTAGGAGGGCTGAAGGAAGTTATCTAAAATGCTACGACTATGTCAACAATTCTTCAATTTAAATAGAATGTAGGCTAATGTGTATGACTTTTTTCTTTTAACACAGACAGCAACAATGTTATCTGCTGGTGTAGAGTCAACAATGAAATCAACAGTCCATAAAACAACATGGAAGGCAAGTAACTCCTTCTCCCACTCCTTAAATCAGGGCTTCTCAACAGGTCGGTCACAGTCCAAAACTTTGCCCCGGGTCCATTAGTGGACAGTGCGCGTATACTGTACATCCACTTTTTCAAAGATCTAAATATTTGTTTCACTGTACCGAATTGTACTGACTTACCCGTGTCACAAAGGCATTCTTGGCAGTTGTTGTCGTTTGGACATGTATTTTCCCCCCATTTCTCCAGGGAAATGAGTGGAGAGGAATCCTGGAGAGGGTCGTGGCGAGGTGGGAACAGGGGATGGCGGTCGTGACTCAATGACTGAAGGAGGAAAATGTGGATCCTGAGCAGAGAGCCATCAGCAGGTCTCCATCACGGAGGAACCCAAACTTCTGTCGCCGTCTATGTCAGAATTTACATCCCTGCAAATCCGGTTTCACAATAATAATAATAATCAACGCTGTTTACGTTTTAACTGGCGTTCAATTTTAGCTACAGTATGTTGATGATAATTGCCTGTGTTTGTGTGGGAAGAAACCGGTCTCACAGGTGAATATAAAGTTAGGCAGCTATGTGCCATGGACGTGTGCAGGTTTTGATTCCAAACCCCGCGTCATCTTGTTCATTTTCCTGCCAATCATCTAAATCAGCTGTGACTCACCGATGGAAATGAATTCTTGATGGCTCTTGGCACCACAACATGGTTGCCAGGTCTGAATTTGCTCCCCATCAGGGTACCCCCTTTCCCAGTATCCCAACTCCAGAATTAGACGGAATAGGCTGCAGGGCCCCGTGGAGCAATCGACAATATAATGTAACAAACTGTCAATGTGCGTAATACACATTCAGTTTAATATGGAATGTTGACCAGAGAGGTATACTTTTTTTTTTGATAACATGGATCTGATATGCGCCAATCTGAGTCACTTTTTGCATTGCTTGACAATCTCAACACTGACACTGATTATGGTATGAATATAGTTTTCCTATTCATCATTTAACCTTTATTTTACCAGGTGAAGTCCCATTGAGATTTAAGATCTCTTTTTCAAGGGAGCCCTGGCCAATACAGCAACAATATAGTTAAAAATAATAATAAAATAAAATAAAATAAAATAAAATAAAATAAAATAAAATAAAATAAAATAAAATAAAATAAAATAAAATAAATATTGTCAAACTCACAGTATCCAGGGGGAGGGAACAGGATTTAGCCGAGGAGCCAATTACAAATTCAAATGGAGTCAGCCTCCAAGTTTCTTCTAATATGGTTCTTTTGAACGTGGTTTGATGAAGTTCCCTTGTTTTTCTGGTTGTTAACATTTGACTCAAGATTCAAGATTTTTATTTGTCACATACATATACATACTTCCATACATATATGCAGTGAAATGTAATAAAGCTTTGTGTCAGAAGTGGGACTCAATAATTGTTTGTGTTATTTAGATTCAGCAAAAGGATTTGAACACAATGGTTGATGCCTGAGTGGAGAACCCTTGTCAACCAACTATGATAATAACCTGCTGTGTTCTACCCTCTCTGTCATGCAAACACACGCAGCGCAGTACTTTCCATGTCCAGTCCTTTTCATGGAGCTGAACAGGATTTCCCAGAAAGCCTGTTTAATCATTTATTGTGACTAACTATGCATATTTGGTCATCGTGTACCAAAACACAAAGATATAGCTGAGCCACTTATCCCGATAAAATATTGTGGGACATGTGAGAGTCATATTGAAGTGTCTCACTGTTTCGCACAAGGCTTCTCACAATGTTTGAACATACTGTCTTCTGCTGTAAGAACTCCAAAACAATTCCATGTTTCCACTAGGCACGGCACAGAAAAACCCTTTGGATAAGCTTGGATTTGATAAGTACATTCAGTGGCAGATATGGTGGTACGTGGAGTACAGTAACTACAGTCTAAATACATTTCACCCACATCTACCGCAGGTACATATCAATGGTAATGTGTCTTAATGGCCATATTGTTAAAACAAGATAATAAATTATTCCATGATTATTCCTTATTATTATTCCTTATTATATGATTATTCCTTATTCCAATATTCAACATATTACTATTATTCAACTTATTGCTTTAACGTTGGCTCTTTTTATAATAAGAACTTAGTTTTAGATGTATCTATATTTGAAAAGTACAGTGCACTTCCAACTCAGAGGAATGCTGTTGCTTCAGGAAGTATGCGGCGTGGGAGTGTCTGTGTCTCTATCAGTTCATATCAACTGGAGACAAGGAAGGTGACATACTTTCGACAGTTTGACCACAACAGTTCTGCTGTTTCACCGACTGCTGTTCTCATTTTTTTTTTTTTTCCTGGAGTGTGCGGAGAAGGAATAGCATGCAACTCTGTGCAGTCCTCCTGCTGTGCCTTGCCTACGAGCAAGGTATGGCGTCTTCGTCCGAAGGCTGGATCGCTCCAGCCTACTGTCATAATATGGACTGCCCTGCGTTCGAGCTGGTCAGCCAGCATGAGGTAATCAACTCAAACTCAACCTTTTTGCTGTTTTTTTCCCCCATATACAGTACTATACTTGAATAGCTTTTGTTGTTGTTGTTGTTGTTGTTGTTGTTGCTGTTGTTGTTGTTGTTGTTGTTGTTGTTGTTGTTGTTGTTGTTGTTGTTGACGATGGGATGTTGCTTCATGTTCATTTGAAGGAGTTTGAGGTGCGAGCATATGTTGCCAGCCAGTGGGTCACTGCCAAGGTCTCCTCCAGTGCACAACTACAGTTGGCAAAGGGCTTTTCCAAGCTGAACGGTTATTTCAACGGAGAAAATATCAACGGTATTGTATGTAGGGGGACCTGAATGTGTTATTCAATTCTCAAGCACATCGGTTTTGTGATGACACTCACCATGTATCCCTTTCTAATCAATCACAACAACAATCGCTGTCACTGGTGCTTTCAGGAAGGCGCAACTTGTTTGAATGTCTTTTCTTGAAGGCACCCAGATCTCCAAGGACACGTGGCCGGCTCTGGTCACCATCAGCGAGGCGGAGGACGGCTCGGAGGCCAGCGTATCCGTCTCCTGGTTTGTGGGTCCCGACACCGTCCTGCCCGAGCCCACAGACGGCTCCGTCTCAGTGGAGATCCGACCTCCGGCCACCATCTATGTCAGGTAGTAGCAGTGGCATAACAGGCTTAGAGTGAGAAAAGGATTTCAAAGTGATAATCCACAAGATTATTTAGTTGTTATATTGTTGAAGAATAACATATTTGATACTGTATTTTGATGGCAATTTTTAAAAATAACAGCCATTCAATGTAAATTTGCGTTGTGTGTGTGCTGCTCTATATGCTGTCCCCATTGTTGGTGGCGGGGTCCGCCTTTCCAGGCAAGAATACTAAGATGGCAGCCACCGTCAATTTGATAAGCCAGCGTAGCTAGTTGTGGTTAGTAAACTGTCAATATGATGGATATACAGTATTTTCGCAAAAAAAGAACAGCATTTTTTCAACTCAACACAGATGGTCTTATGGATCACCACTTTAAATACTCACATACAGTATATAGATCAATACACTTCCCTGAGAAAAGCAGCCTCCAAGTTGCCTGAAGAGTGGCCTTCTTCCTCCTCCTCTGCAGGGTGTTTGGTGGCACGCTCACCCCTGATGTTGCCCGGTACCAGCTGAAGCAGCTCATCGCCGCCTTGACGCAAGCCAACAAGTTATTCACATCCAAGTCCTACACTGGAGCAGGGTATGAAGACCCCTTTAACATCTTCATTCCGCACCACAACGAGGTGTGGGTGCATGCCGCTTGAGGACGAGATTCATCCATCCCCAGAAACTCATATTATCTTGTACATTCTGCCTTGCTCATGACTGTGGTGTGGTGGTGGTGTGGTTTGAGCGAGCCACACCTGTCCTGGGCCCGGGCAACTGGGCTCGGGATCAGGGTGGCTGTACGCCTGTTGCTCGTCAGAGCAATCAGCGAGCAACAGGTAAAACCTGAACCGGGTAAAACGTCTTGCCCACTCTCTACAATAAACCGGTTTGTTTCAACATCTGTCTCTGTGTCGGAGGGCCCTGAAAACGTGTGGCGGGCGGAAATGGAAAATACAACTACGAATTAATAAAGGAATAAAGTGCAGGTCTTGAATCACTTGAGACGTCCCCATCACCTACTAGGTACTAGGTGTATAAATAAATGTATACACTGGGACTACATTGGGAACATTGATTTGAAATGATTTCACAACGGGTTTGTCCGGTTTAAGAGTTTCCGCGAAGGAAAATAGGAAAATTGCCTTCATCTCTTCAAGTCTTTCACCATAATTTCTACGTAGATGCCACTGCTAGCTAGCCATTAGCAAGAACATGGAGGCATCGAATGGAGTGTTCCGCTGTTGGAATGTTGTAGAACTACATGGTGAGCATTCCTTTCACCCACGCCTTCAAGATTCAAGATGGAAGAGGTTATTTGTCACATACATATACACATACGTCATACATATACGCCGTTAAACCTTGAATCTTGAATCTTGAATTTTGAAATGTCATGACACCCGGTCATTACGCACAATAAGCTCTAAAAACGCTAAAATGTGCGTATTCGACACGAGGCAAGGGGCGCCACAATCGCGATCCTGGGTTCTATAATTATATAATAGTATTAGTATATATAGTATTAGTATATATATAATAGTATTGTCTGTGTTAGCGGCCAGATATGTACTGTATGTATACTCAAAACATACTTGAGTGTGAAATCTTAAAGTATGGTTTGCATATGTTGTTAACTGTTTATGCATTCACTAAGTTGTGTTGCATTGAAAGCACTTAGTTCTCATGTATTTTATAGTTACGTTCGCTGACCAAAATAACACACTCTTAAAAAAGTACACGAAAGTGCAGCTCAAAATAGGTTAAGCTGCTAAGCCCGACGGACCCGAGTTCAAACGTCCGATGTAAGCGGAATCCAGACTGCCGGACGAATCTGTAGCTGTAAACCATGTCACGCTACAAAGTCGGCGATCATTTTTGACCAAAGTGAACGGGCATGACAGGTCCCTTGACCCCTCACATCAAGACGTAAGAATGGATTGGGCTCATGAGAACCGCGAGAGCCTCACATTTACAGCCAGGCCTGACGTCATACGTCAGCTACATAGGCTCTGTCAGCTTCATTGCCTAAACACGTCGAGTCGCGCAGTGAAAACGTTCTTTTCGCCGTTTTTTTCTTTTCCCTATTTCTGCACACCGTGGTCACTAAAAAGTTATGGAATTGCATGCGTTTGGCGTGGCTACAAAGCTGAGACTCTTGTGAATCCAACCAGCAGAATTTCATTTGTGTGTGATGACATAATTATGACCTCCAGAGTAAGCATTTCATTGTGAACGCAGAATTTCTTTTAAACCTGACCTTACTGTATAAAATGACCTATGGTGAGGGTAATCGCAGCCTCGTGAAACTCTAGACCCAGAATCGAGACACCTAGACCATTCAGAAAATGAAAATGTTCAGGTATGTTGACGATAAGTGGGGTTTTCTGAGCCATTTTCATAAAGTAGTGCTTGTCATCCTATTGCCAAAATCCTCAAAATCGCACAGATCTCCAATTTTCAAAAGTTGTTACGACGGCATCACAGCGTTTTTTCCAAGGTCATGAGATCTTCAGGTGGTCTTTTGGGGGGATTTTCATCATTAAGCATGAGTACAGTAATTTCCGGACTATAAGCTGCTACTTTTTTCCCACGCTTTGACCGTCGTGGCTTAAACAATGACGTGGCTAATTTATGAGTTTTTCCCGCTTTCACAAGCTTCGTGTCGCCAAAAAACTGAGCAAAAAACACATTATGTGACGGTGCTCAGTTTTTTGGCGGCATGAAGCTTTAGACCAATGAAATTGCCGAACGGGTTAAGGTGAAACAATGTTACTTCCCATCATTTACGGTAGTCATTTCGTAACCCTCATCATGGCAAAGACACAAAGAAATGCATATGATGCAGCTTTCAAGTTGAAGGCGATCGATCTGGCTGTTGTAAAAGGAAATGGAGCTGCTGCACGGGAGCCTGGCCTTAATAAGTCGATGATAAGACGTTGGAAACAGCAGCGTGAGGAACTGACTCGGTGCAAAAAGACAACAAAAGCTTTCAGAGGGAAGAAAAGCAGATGGCCCCAACTGGAAAACGAGCTCGAAGACTGGGTCAACACACAGAGAGCAGACGGCCGAGGTGTTTCAACTGTGCAGCTCCGACTGAAAGCCAAAACAATCGCCACCGCAATGAAGTTTGAGGATTTTGGAGGTGGACCATCGTGGTGTCTGCCAGTGGGTCCTGACAGCGTGGAGCCTTGTCAAACAAATCCACTATCATCAACGGCTTTGGAAAGGCTGGACTGCTGCCTGTTGAAGAGGGCGGCATGAGCTCAGCGGGGAATTTGCCTCCGGATGAAAGTGACGAGAGCGACAATGAAAACGATCCAACATCGGATGAAGCAATTCTGAGGCCATTCAACTCCGACACCGAAGGAGATGACTTCAGTGGTTTCAGTGCGCCGGAGGAGGAAGATAGTAACCAATTACTTTCATGGTAGGCTACTGTTTACTGCTATTTTTTTTATTTTTGTTGCAAGCTGTGTTTCGTTAAAGCCTATTTATTTCTGTTACAAGCCGTGTTTCATTAAAGCCTGTGTAAAGTTCATTTGTTTCAATGTACCGGTAGGCACCTGCGGCTTATAGACATGTGCGGCTTATTTATGTTCAAAATAATTATTTTTTTAAAATTCAGTGGGTACGGCTTATATTCAGGTGCGCTTAATAGTCCGGAAATTAGGGTATATTGTTCAAAACCCCCTTACACACTTACAAAATATTAAAAATGTGATCAGGCGCAATTACAAATATAATGTTTATTACCTTTTAACTGATAGAAAAGATTGACATTCAGTGCCAAGCCACATCTCAAATGATTTTTAAGAGCACTTTCAAATTACAAATACAAGTACAAATGGGTAGAAATAGACTCTCAACACAATCGATGCGCGAAAAATGCACTTTCACTTTCAATTGGGTATAATTGTTTGGACCTGAAAGCCTTATAATAACAGTAATTATACTATTGTTGCAGATAAGAAAAATATTACAATGTTTAAATTAGTAGACCAGTTTAATACACACTCCCAAAAACCCTTGCATATTATATATAAAGACAGTGTAAAAATGTATAACTACATTGTCACTGCAGTTGTAAGAAAGAAGAACAATTGTGTCACAAGTTGCCTCAGCACAGGGGATTCCAAGCCACGGTGCTATGGAATATGATCACTAGCCTGCCTTGTATGCTTGTTAAACAAGTTATTTTTTGTGGTTTATTACATTTTTACTTTTTTAAGCAATAAAGCAATTGGTAAACTGCTCATTGGAAGTGCAATGTCTAGAAGCTGCCAGTAGATGGAAGTAAAGGTGATTCTGAGAGTGTTATTCTGTTAGTGTGTTATTCTGTTGGGGGGATGAAAAACTGTTCAATTAACTGAAAGAGGAATGTCAGTGCATTTGGGGAGTGGAAAATGTGTTTTAATGTATTCTAGTCACATGGTTTATTGAGCACATTTGCAGGGTTGTACAAATATTTAGACATCAGATTTTTCAAAATGTGAATTATTCATATAAGTAGGAGGAGACCCATGCAACCAATACAATATCCACAATGTACTTTGGTACTTTATTGTGCATCAGTGGTGGAAGAAGTACTCAAACCATTGACTTATTCCGTTTTTCTATTGAAATGTTAATTATGCTACATTTTTCCATTGACGATATTTTTGGAACATTTTTGAGGTTTTTGATTCACTTAAAATTTGAGTATCGAGACATGACCTGAAATGTTTTATTTTTATTTTTTATTTATTTTAAGGTGATTTACCACAATGAGCTCACACATTAACCTAAATGTCCGTCTAAAATCTAGACGTTGTTAGTGACATCCCATCAGAGTAAAATAAACTTGAATGAAAGAAGGCAAGTACACCTGATCTAGGGCCCAGGATTCTGTTCGGTAAAACAGACTCTGCAGGAAACCTCTGTCACGGTGGGTAACTAGGTGCGGCGTTATCCTCAAACCTGTAGGTCCAGATCATAATCAGCAATCAGCAAGTGCTGCACAGTTTACATCACATCAAGTCGAATTCATAATGTAGACAATAGTCAATTATTTTAAATACTTCCAACTATAATAATACATAATAAGTAATCACAAATTGTATGCATCCGTATCCGTACTTATAATGTAATACTCAGTTGCAAAAACCTTTTCAAAGCAACTGTCGTTATTTATTCACCATTAACTATTAGTTCGTGAAAAACAGATGTTATTCTAAAATGTTACCTTAACATAATTTTTTTTAGGTTCAGGTAACATTTGTTTGTTTGTTTGTTTTCTCCTTAAATGAATTATTCATTCACTTAAAATAATAAATAAATGTAAATTAATAATTCCTATGTGTCCGTAAAGCACTTTGGGTGGCAAATTTTGCATGAAAGATGCTTTACAAATATTATTATTTTTTTATTATTATATTACTATTTATTAACCTCATAAACTTCCTGTAGAAGGAGGTGTGTCGGGTGTGTCAGGAGGCGGAGGCTGAACCGGTCGAGGCAGTTGTTGCCACAACAAGAATGCCAAGGTACGAGTGAGTCTAAGACACTTTACAGGTAGGTACATAAATTAATGACACATATACGGTGTCAGAAATGGACTCTGAATACAACATTTTCTAGTCATTTATTTTAAGTATTTATTTTTATTTTAATTTTCCATAGGGTACTGGATGTACTTATGGTTCATTGGCCATTTCAACTTCACCATTTACAGGTCCAGGTCTGTTACCTGCCAGAAGATCATCAATGGATACTTATTTACCAGGTAATAACAAAGATAGTTAGAAAACCTACATGCATAAAAAATGCCTTGTATATTTTATGTATTTTTTAATGCTAAATAAAGTCTCTCTTTCATCCTCTATTTCACTTTTGTTTTCATACTTACAGATCTGAGACTCTGTCTCGTTGGATCCCTAATGCACGGGGTGGACTCGGTTGCCAACACGATCGTGGGAGGACCAGCCTTGGAATGGGGAAAGAGGACCGCCAGCGGCGTGACCCACAAGGGGACAATGGCGGACGGGAAGACGGTGCAGCTGGTGAAGGCTCCCTTTTGGCTGAGGGAGTACAACATCTTAGACACGCCGCAGCTCGGCAAAGACGAGATGCTGCTGAGCGTCGGCCACTGCCGTCCCCACGCCTTCATCCTGCAGGTGGAGGTGGATCTGCCGGTCACCAGCGCCTTCTTCAAGTCGGTGAAGCAGCACATGGGGCTGTTCGGGGATCACGTGTGGAACCACGTAGTGGTCCTGTTCACCTGTGGCGACTGGCTGCAAGACACCACCATCGAGCAGTACATCGCCGGCGAAGGGAACAACCTGAAGCGGCTCCTGGAGATGTGCGGAGGGAGATTCTGCATGTTTGACGGCACCGGGGACCGCGAGAGCCAGAGGCGAGAGCTGCTCAGCATTGTGGAGAAACTGGCCCAACGCAACGACGGGAGGCATTTTGAAATGGATCAAAATGTGATACAGAGTCTCCGCCAAAAGAAGATGGACGTGGAGGAGAAAGCGATACGCAGAAGAGAGAAGTACAGACGTCGGCAGAAAGAGGACACAGGTGAGTGGCTACAGCTTATCGATCAACTCGCTTTGATGAACTCAAGCGGCAACTTATGATGCTTCTCATAATTTACATCATGCAAAATACGCAATACAGCAATACATTGAAATGAAACAGTGGGAAGCAATTAATAGAGCAAGACCTGGAAGAAAAGTATATGGTTAATGGGTCAAAGCAAAGACTAAACTCACCAGTGTAATATGTGTTTATCTTTAGGTGAATCCCTGTCAGAGATAACCATTGTGCTGCTGGGCTGGGTCTTTTCCGGTAAAACCTTTGTGGGAAACGCCATCTTGGATATCTGCGAAGTTGGTGGACGAACCGAGTGCTGTGTGAGGGAAACCCGGCTATTGAAAGAACGGCAGCTCACACTGACCGTCATGGACACCCCCGGCTGGTGGAAGTTCTTCTCGGCCAATATGGTGCCGCTTGCCGTGCGGGCTGAGCTCTTGAGGGCCACTTCTGCCAAGGACTGCCCTCAACACGCCGACACCTCCAGCCGTGCCTTCCTACTGATGGTTCCCGCCGACACCTCATTCACCAGCGAGCAGCTGCAGATCATATGGGACAACATGAGGCCGCTCGGGGAATGGGTCTGGACGCGAACCATGGTGGTTTTCACCAGAGGGAGCTGGCTGGAAGGCTTTACCATCGAGCACCACATCGAGAGCGAGGGCCAGGCTCTCGCTCAGCTCCTAGAGAGATGTGAAAACAGGTATTTCGTCATTGAAAACGAGGTGGAGGACTGTCGGGTCAGGGAGTTGATCGGCGCGGTGGAGGAAATGCTAAAGGACAAGATGTCCGAAGCCCAGCCCCTTGAGAGCACAGTGAAGGCCCACGAACAACCAATACCGGCGGCTAGACGTTGTGACGAGGACAAAGATCTCAGCAAGATGGTGGAGGTTCTCTTCAAAGTCTGGGACTGGAGATCATGGGAAATTGAGGAAATTGAGAAAAGATATGCTAAGAGGAGCTGGTGCAGTAGCAGCATGAACGAGCCTATTAAAAGTAAGTCCCTCTCTGTTTGGCTTAGACTCGCATCATCATGAACGGTGCAGGCATCACAGCACACGTTGCGTTTATCTACCCTAGTAGTGGAAACATACGGAGGAAAACATTTCATTTCACACGGATACATTTTCAACATTCAACTACAGACCTTGAGCTTTGAAAACTGGTGTCGGGGCTTAACTTTTACTCAGGTTCCTGTAAAAGGATGGGTTTACTTGGTCCCAAAGGTTTACCTTTCTACTGGGAAAGAAACCTTGAAAGTTTGGAACCTCTGTGCAGAAACTGTGTCGATCTAGTGGCAAATAAAAGAGCAAACATACGGTTTAAAAGGACAAGACCATAAATATGTTTTCGCTGCACGTAGAATGGAATTCAGAATAAGAATTGAAGAAAACACATTGAATGATAAAATGTATTTAATCAAACAATGACGGCTTTTTTTTTAAATTTCATCTAGTGAGAGGAAATGCCCCAGGATCCAAATTAGTCCGTTTGAAGACGTACCATAACAGAGAAGAAATGGAAGACGTCCTGAGGAAGCAAATCTGTGAAAGAAGTTTGGAGGATGTGATGAAGATTGCCCTGCAGATATACTTCCAGAAAGGATGTGGGGCCTTTGGTGAGTGACATATTCGTTTGTTTTGTAAAAAAGAAAAAAGACAACAATACACAACAGAAAAAATGTAAAAGCTTTCAAATCTTCTTTTTAAGATATTCATTCTAAAGCCCTCGAAAAAGCCCTAATTTCCTTTCACCTCATGTCCATAATTTAAAAAACATATATTATTTTTGGTTTTTAGACATCGTGTCCATCATCAGTGACAACAACAAATTCAAGCCCGAATGGAAGGAGCTGTTTGAAAGAGAGTGGAGCAGACGGGAGATTCGGCTGATGGAGCACGTTCTGGTTCGGCTCCAAGGCTGGAAGGAATACCACAGCGGTAGGGGAACACACAATGCTCTGATATAACGGCAGGTTAAATGCGCGTCAATCCAGATCTCACATCGTTCTGAACAGTGGAGCTCCTTGATCGTTTGATCGATTGATGGTTCCAATGTGTGAAGGACTCTTTCCAAAACTGGTTCTTGTGGGTGCGTTACAAAATAAATGTCTGAACTGTGGGACATCCTTGCTATTCTCCACTGGAAAAAGGAGTATTTGAACAGTCATCACGGCGAACATTTTTAATTCAGGTGCGCATTATAGGTACAATTCAGGTGAACGTTTGGATAGCGTCATACTTTCCTTTTTCTTCTGTTTGAACTTTGACAGATTTGCAAATTAGTGTTATGTACATGCATCTTCCTGTTATGTACATGCATGCATCTCCCATTATGTGCATGCCCTGCCATGTGCATGCATCTTCATGTTATGTGCATGAATCTTCCTGTTATGTACATGCATGCATCTCCTATTATGTGTATGCATCTCCTGTAATGTGCATGCATGCATGTCCTGTAATGTGCATGCATGCATGTCCTGTTACATGCATGCATGCATGTCCTGTTACATGCATGCATGCGTCTTCCTGTTACGTGCATGCATGCGTCTTCCTGTTATGCGCATGCATCTTCCTGTGAAGCAAGGTAGCAGGAAGTAACATTTATTTTGTATCTTTTCTCTGTTTTCTGCCGCCCCCTGTGAACCATTCCGTTATTAAATCACTAGATTTAACTGAAAATAACCCATAATAATTATATTTGTTCCATCCGTCAACAGACCTGTCTGAACCGGATCCCGCCACGATGAAGATCTCCATCGACAAAGCCATTGACTGGCTTGAGAAGCAGGGGCAATATTCTCCGCAGTCTTCCAAGGATTCTGGCGTGTGTGATGTTTGAATGGACGAGTTTGACGATTCTGAAGAGAAGTTGCTGCCGACATTTGGATGATATTTTATCTCAGATGAAGACTCTTCAAACCGAAATATGTATATACTGAATGTATCTAAGAAATGTGTTGTTTTTAACTGGATACACCTATTTTAACGAAGTCTATGCCACACTATAGTCACTTTGTAAACGTACAGTCGCCGATGCCGGCTCCATTACCTCTTGCGGCAATGAGCTGTCTTGACTTTACAATGACATGTGCAATGCAATTAAGCAGGGGGTGCACTTAAAAAGCCGTGAGAACAAAAGACACCGGAGAAACTGTCCCAAAACACCGCCCGCAGAATACTCAATCAGAACTCTGTTCACTTCTTTATATGCCTTCAGCCGTTACGTCTTGAACCGAGGGTGTTCACCTCATTGCTGAAGTCATTAAAACATTTTGATTGTATGCCTGTTGTATCTGTCATCATTACAGCTGTATTTCCATATGCTGTGTAGCCTTGGCTTTAGATGACACATCTTTCTAGGTTTGTTGATGTCAGTTAAAAGTATTGTGGTAGAAGTGGAAGTTTTATGGATTAAAGTGGAATGGATGGATTCCTTATTCTACTGAAGTGTCGTCTAACCATCGTGTCAACCGTAATCAAACAGTATTTCTAAGTATGGAAAAATATAAAAATGTCAGCCAGGTAGTGGAAAGCAATGATACATTTAGAGACAAAATAGTGAAATCAAACTCAAACAATGTGTCACTCAATGCCATTTATTGACAGTCACCGTATATTCTTAAATAATGAGCAGGGCTTTAATTAACCTCAACTGCAGAGGGCACCAGGCCTGTATTGGTTACACGCTTATATTAGAGGCAGGCGTTATTATATTTAAAACCAAACCAAACCAAAACGCAATCTTTGAGTTTCAAATCAAACTTCCATCTGGGTGCCGCGTTCCTCGAAAATAAAAACAAAATATAATAAACTTGCATTCTTTTATTTCGTTCGGAGACACGGGGACGCCCGGTGGACCGAAGATCGCTCTCTCTCTCTCTCTCTCTCTCTCTCTCTCTCTCTCTCTCTCTCTCTCTCTCTCTCTCTCTCCATTATGCAGTCCACTGTCTTGTTCCAAGGTGGAACGTGCTTTAGTTGGGTTTAAAATATCTGTTTCATACAAGTAGAAACTAACGAAAACAAATAGATCTCAAATAAAAACGCAGGAAAACCGACATGCCTGAATAGCATGATTATATAGCTGAATTTTTCAATTTAAAGCGGCAGAAATGTGCGTTATGCTTAACTGGCATGCACGTTATATAACAGGCACCTGGCTTTAAACCCTCCTTGGTTTTCCCGAAAAGTGAGGTCAAAAAGGAGGTTGACCCAGAAAAGGGAGGAGGTTGAAGTCCGTCCCCTGCCATGACACCACGGCATTTGGACCCCTACAGTATTTTGGTGTCTTTCTTGCCCTTCTCATCTTAAGGAGATACTACTCTTACACTAGATCCTAACCCTAACCCCAACTCTACTGAAGTCTCGGGCCACGCGCCTCGAAGGACCCGGAACACTTGTCCATAATCCAGCCTTGCCATTCATTTTCTTTATGTGGGTCATAGAGCCAAACTGGTGGGACCAGTGAATGCAAAAATTCTTGTGAAACTTTTTACTTCCCGAAACTCTGTTTTTAATATTCCATATCTTTTATCTTCGTTCATATTTTCGAGTATTTAGCAGTGATTAATGCTCGCCAGAAAAAAAAATTATAATGGTGTTTTAATTTGCGCCAGTGATTGTTCCATCCCGGTGTCGCATGTATTTTCTTTTGTGGTTTTGGAGTCAGAGCCTGCTACGGTTCCTTCCCATATCTCTCCTCCCCCAGGCGCTTTCTGTGTGTCAACGCTGACTGTATTTCCTCTCTCTCTCTCTCTCTCTCTCTCTCTCTCGGCCTGGGCTGTCTTTTTTTTTTACCTCGGTTGACTCGCGCAAACAAAACTCTTTCTCTCAAAGTAGGACATTTCCGAGGAGAACGGAGACTTCTCTGAATAACTAATCTATAGATTGCCCATCCTGTCAAAAATGATCAGTCTGCACTGCAACAGAATGAAGAGAAAATGGAGCTGGGTGCATTTTTTGGAGGGTTCGCTTATCGCACAAAGCACTCTAAAAAGAGAAAACAGACACGCCCTCGCGGTGAATCAGCTGTCAATTACACCATGGGAGACAAGTTTGGTGTTGGTTCTTATATTCAGGGTCACGGCTTTTGAATGTCAATATACGGTAGAATTATAATAAAAAAAAACCCTGTGCATTAGAAGGAGTTTTTTTTCCACGTGTACACAGCACCCTACAACTGTTTAACAACGCCGACACACCCTCCTCGTCCGATCCACCACTCGCTCTCCATTCCCGTCGTAGTTCACGCGGAACTCGGAATTTCCCCCGTGGCGGATATAAAAAGAAGCAGGCTCCCCTTCGAGCTCCCGTGTGTCACTCGCCAAATAAATCCCTAGCAACACGTGCAGGTTCACCCAAACCTGCTTTTCCTTTTTATGTTTATAATAACATTACTACCTTACGCATGAGGCAACTGCATCCAGATAAATTACAAATGGCGCAGAATTGTAGTTTGCTGTAGTATGATATCAACCTTGTTTTAAGAAAAACGTGTTTTATTCACTATGTCAGGGAGAAGTACAACACTACCCATATTCCTAAGTGCAACAGCGACGTCTCTGATTGGTGGAGCTCACTATTTCCCTGGAAATATTTACCGCACTGGCTGATGGGCACATTCAAATTTTCAGCCAGGCGCGCAGACACTGATATTTATATCCAGTTAAATTGTATCTATGAATGAAATTCATACTGAGGGTGTGACCCTCTATCCCTATTCTCGCACAACCTTGAATTTAAAAGGCCACTAAATAGAGAAAACGCAAAACCAGTATCCAGCTTTTATTTTGTGCTAGAAAGAACGAAATTTAAACCCATGGATTTTACATTTTTATACATCCATGACTGTGTGTGTGTGTGTGTGTGTGTGTGTCTTTGTACAAACACATCACAAGGCATTAAAAATAGCCTTTTATGCCTTTTAATCCATTATAAAAAAGGCCAAAGAGTCACTTTTCAGTTTGAATGCTCCAGCAGCAGTCTATCGACAAATATTTTCCGCTGGGGTGAGACTCATGAGACAAATGAGGCCGATCAATATCCTTGCACATGAGGTGAGGCAAACGGTGGCATCACTGAGTTGAGATCAAAGTTCTGCTTATCAAGTCTTTCCAGTGACATTCTTATCCCCTCACATGTGTGTGAATGTCACAGAATTTTCTTCGACTTACACGAGAAGCTGCTGCACACTAATCCCTCCCGACGTCTCCCCCGATGTAAAAATATGACGATCTTGAAAGTCATGGCTCAAAGACGGCTCAATACTCTATTTATAGCCATTTGCCTCATCCCAAATATGCCCTCTGCCCTCTATTTTTAGCTTGGTCTCTGTTGCAGTGAGCGCGTATCATAATGGATGAACTGTTCTTAGGGTTGTGTGTCCTTTGGCGACAGGACTGCGACATGTTCTTTCTGCTTAACAGCTCAGAGGTCTCTGAGCTGTAAAGCAGAAAGGAATTTGGGATATTGAAATCTTTCAACAACGGCTCTTTTTTTCCTCCTCTATTCCAACATGTTTGTTCCTTCTTGAAGGCTTTGCTGGTTCTCTGAAGACTTGATACACCGGGAAAAAAAAGTGAAGTTATAAAAACAGCTAATTTGTTATATTCTATAAACTGACTTAACAAAGAAAAAGACATATCAGCCTCACATTTGGGCAATATTGTATGTATTGGGTTGAAGGGTTCGGGTTAGGGAATAGGGTTGAGGTCAGGGTTAGGTTTAGTGTTAGGGTTCTGGTTGGGGTTTAGGGTTATGCTTGTTTAAAGGGTTTGCTCTTGGGGTGGGTGGACAGGAAGAAGTGTGTTGGACCCCCTCTTGTGGGGATAAAAGGTAAGCATTGGTTTTAATAATTCCGGTATCGATGGCGGGCTCCAGTGAACGGTAAGTATGGCTTCTAAAACGCTGGTAAGTACTGTAAATAAAATTGAAATAAAATTGATAAACTGTGAAAAATTAAAAGTACATATATTTATATGTATAATAAATCAATAAATAAATAATAGTTTCAAATAAGATCAGTAAGGGACCGCATAATGCTGATATGTATACGTAAGTGCTCGGTGATAAATGTTTAAAGAAGTGCCCAAGAAAATACATGCTAAATCAGTAAAACCTAAACGAGTTAAAGGACACATAAAACATAATAGAAATATAGCTGCAGGCAGCAATTAACGGGGTCTAGGTTAGTTGGTCGTTCTTTCAATTTCAAGGGACAAGGGTGCTGTGGCTCTCTGCAAAGCTGCTCGGTGAGTCATACTGCAAATGTCCAACTGTGCTGAGTGCATGTGAATCTACAACTGCACGACATGTTCCTCGCATAATAATGGCACATGTATTGCCAGTAATCTTTGAATGGCTGTACCAATTGGCGTGGCTATATTCCGTAATGAAAGTCCTACTTTTCAACCTCAATATAGCCAGTCACTGCTTCAGCATACTGTAATGCAAGTGTTGTCTTACAGAAGGTGTGTTGCCTTACCAATTCTGATATCGCAATAGAACCTTTTCCTAAAACATTGTCTTTTGTCCTACCAGATGTTTATGACGGATGGAAAGGCGAAAACATCATCTAGGTCACTTGCTGTCCATGTCAAAACACTTTGGGTCTTGCTCTTAAGTACTGCTGCTTGTTCCTGGAGCCTCCAAACCGCGCGTCACCCTGATGAAATGAGCCTCTTAACACTGAGATGTGTGGAGCATCAACAGGGATATTTAAAGGAACTTCATCTGTATTTAATGTTGTCAGAGTTTTTGCAGCAACTTCTGTCGGCGTTTTTCCAGTTGTTCTCTCTGAGTTTTTTGCAGTCGTGACCTTAGAGTTTAGTCCAGAGTTTCCAGAGTTTTGTTCAGAGGTTTCGGAAAGGATCACGTTCTGCCCATTGTTTCTTTGCTGCCTTGGAATATGGATTTTTTAAGAGATATCTGGAAGGGAAGCCAAAAACACTAAATTAATGTAAATATTTCAAAATACATACACAATAAATACATGTTCCTTGTATTATGTAACATGCTTATGGTTTTTGTTGCTAGTAATTATAATTCAGTTTGTATACATTGATATCTCAGGAATGTCTATAAATGTCTATAAATGCGTGTCAGTTGTCCTCAGAAGCGTATATATTTATGATGTTTAATATGCTGCGCTTTGCTTAATCCATTTGTCTTCTGTTTTTTTTTCTAACATAATAAAGTTTAATAGTAATACAATAATACCTGTCACTTTGTAACTTGTTAGGGTTAAGAGTTTGTATCTTTTATTCCTTTAGTTCAAGTCCAATCGCGACTACTGGATATATGGTGAGGTTTGAATTATCGCCATTGCGTGGTTCCATCTTGGTGAGGTTGCGATTGTTGATCACAAGCTCCATCCGCAATACCGAACCGGTCTGGATGAAACTCGAAAGACGCCATGTTAGAACTGCCCCAAATACATATATTATTAATTTTGTCTGGTCCGTCAGATCCATGACATCCATAAAGTTCTGATGTCAGTTACAGATACACCTGCCGCATCTTGGTGAGGTCCCGTTGACCAATGACTAGACTGCAATGCTATGATGTGAGCTGTACGTGCCATCATTTGCGCATGGGTGCACATTGCCGCGATGATAAGAAAAAGCACAGGTTTTCACTCAATTATTCCACAATAATGGACCGATCTGGATCAAACTTGGACGACGGCGTGTCTTAACTGTCCAGAATACACATTTTATTCATGTCTATGAGTGCAGCGGGTCCATTAATAGGGGGTCCCCTTTTGTTCGCATGTCCATATCTTTAAAAAAAACAAACACAAGAGGGTACAGGCATTTACTGTAATGAAAGGGACAGCACTCATTCATGTTCCTAAAGTACCCAATGGAGAGTGGGTCAAGATTATCAAGAGATTAAGAGATTGGTAAAGGACATCTTTGTGTGTGTGTGTGTGTGTGTGTGTGTGTGTGTGTGTGTGTGTGTGTGTGTGTGTGTGTGTGTGTGTGTGTGTGTGTGTGTGTGTGTGTGTGTGTGTCTGTGTCTGTGTCTGTGTGTGTGTATGTGGGGGTGGGGGGGGGTTAAACATGCTTCCAAAACGTCACCACCACCTTCACTTTGTCAGCATACCGCCTCCACATTTGACTATGAAACATAATTAGACGGGACCAAGCTGTTCGGCTGCTCGAGCCCTAATAAGCCTGTTGAGGGATTGTCAAGAATACAAAATATCTACGTTGAGAAATGGGAATTTCTGTTGCCTCCACCCCTAATTTATCAAATATTAAAGCCTCTTCCCTCTTTTATTTGTATTTTGAAGTGCAACGGCGGATGTCTGATGTTTCCCTTTCCTGTGTATTATCTTTGCTTTTATTATCTGCATAATGCCAGCACTGCCACAATTCAAATTGAGGTCTATGGATGAGTGCCGTTTTCATTCTATTTAGTCTTTGCTTTCTTTTATTTATTCAATCTTTGCCCTCTTCGGAGGAATATTATTCTGAAGCCTTTAGTCCTGTTGTAGTGCTTAAGTGAGTTTTATGCATTTGCCCCGCCGCAGTTTTTCCACTGTGCTCGGTCCTGCAAACTGTCTTTGTCACAGTAGGAAGGCAGTGGGGATGAGGGTCATCAAAACAAATTGGCCACTGACCATTGACACTGAATAAGCTCAATTATTCAAATAAATGCCCTTATCTCTCCTGTAGCCCCCTCCACTCAGTCACACACAGACACGCATGGATGCCAAGAGGATCCTTTTAATTTGCACATCATTCCGTCCATTCACCCAGTGTCTGGTCCAGATGGAAGGGCTCGTTTGGCTGTCTCCCACACACTAAAAATAAAAATGTAAAGGTTAAAGACCGGCTGCTTTGTGCGTTATTTTGAAAGATTGAAAGATGCAGATTACATGATGTTTCTTGGACAAGAAGGTTGCCAGGGATATTTGTCATTAATCGTTCATGGGGACCTCTAGGGGACAAAGGCTTTTGTCCGAAATTGTATTAATTGAGGCCAAGGAAAACACTTTTACGGCGTTTGTCTTAATTTTCTCTCGGAGCTAGGAACAGTGTGGTGAAGGCCTATTCACCAAATTAACTTTGAATGAGGGATTAACAGCGCATCAAATATTTAGTCCTTTGAAAGTTTGAATATGTAACATAACTATTATTATTAAAGGTCCTTGTTGAGAAATCATCAGTATACAGTATGATGTTCTGTATATGCAAGAAATATGTCTCTGTGGTCTAAACCCCAATTTAGCAAATATTTAAACCTGCTCCACACAATGAGACCTGTTATGCAACGTGTAGCGCATTGGTTGTGTTTCTTTCCTGTGTATTATCTTTATTTAATGTCATCGTGCGGGAGAAGTCAATTCTTTTCAGTACACTTATTTCAATACTTCGTCTCAACTACGATCAATTTTTTTTAAATAAATTTATTGTTACATTTTTTTTTTCTCTACGTCCCCAAGCTTCTGTGAACAGCCTGTTCTTCACCCCTTCATCGGCTGCTCTCTTACACCCCCCCCCACCCTTTCGTCTCTTTTCCTCTCCTCTCCTCTGCCTCCCCTCACTCCTCTCCTCCTCTCCCTTTCCCCTCATCTGTCCTTGAAATGTCCTTGAAAACCGATCTCTTCCCAATATAGAAGCAGCAGACAACACATGGCGACTGGAATAGACCGGCGTGCTGAGAGAGAGAGAGAAAGAGAGAGAGAGAGAGAGAGAGAGAGAGAGAGAGAGAGAGACAGAGTGACAGCGAAAGAGAGAGCCGGGGCTGTTCGGGGAAAACACCCACAGGGGGAAAGCCCGTTTCGTTCCCGGCTGTTGGAGGTTCAGTCACCAAGGTTATTAATCTCTATCTCCAAATGTCTTTTCTCCAAAATGTTACAGTATTTTACTTGGCAAATTGGGCTGCGCGGAACGGCCGACTCGGACTCTGTCTGACTCTGTCAAGCTTGCATTTTATGGCATACATTGAATTCCAATCAACAGAGTGAAATCTGAACACAACAAAAAAACAAAAAAAATTTATTTAATTGGACAGGTCTTTCAACCCGGTCTGATGCTTTTTCGTGCTGCACAATACAAAATTTAAACCAATTCAGTTAAATGGGGAGATTTTCTTCAACTTTCGAAGTAGGGGGCATGGGGAAGGGGGGTGGGGCACAGATATGTACAATAAAACTAAAATTAACCTGAGGAAAGTACACCACCGCAGAGAGGTGGTGGGCGGGAAATGGATGTATTTACATTGAAAATGCCATAGGGTCATACCTTCAGTGTGAATTTCATTCATAGATACAATTTAACTGCATATAACAGCAGCGATTGCATGGCTGTGTACCCAATGTACCCATCAGCCAGTGCGGTAAACATTTACATGGTAACAGCGAGCTTATAATAAAATGATTCCCATTCAAATGAATTGGTTTTAATTTCGCAATGTGCAGCACGGATAATCGTGCTCCGGAACGCGGTTCAATAGATTCATTTTTTTAGGTGAGTTGATGCAGTTGGGACAACATGGCACTCAAACTGCATCCAATAGTCATATTAATTGCTTTATCCTATTTGAAAATTGATATAATGCACATTATGCACTGAAAGGGGAATATTCTTGTTTTTGCAAGATGTGCAATTATAGTCGTCACTGATTTATATCAGATAACGATATAAAAAGCTAAAGTTGTTCCGTTTTTTCGAATAGTATTGTATCATATTATCAAATAAACATTTAAGAACATCTCAACTCCCATCTAATAACTGTATTTTCTGACCAATTTTTTTCTCGTGAATTTACAATCTCTCTGAGGGTAACATTATAGGGTGAGCGGCTACACGGGAAACACTGGTACCTGGGCTAAGGGATGTGAATCCAGGTGGAGAAGTGGTGGAGCCGGGACAATACTCATTTTTTACAGATCATTATTTGTAAATAACTGATCGCTGATTGCAACGATTGACCAATCAGAATCCACAGAAAAGTTTTAAATGTAAGTGTAAATGCATTAAATGTAAAGAGTTCAATCGCCGAGTTCAACGTAGTAGGTAAAGACCGCCTTAGAAATGCAATGGCGTCAAAAAAATCGGATTAAACCTCGTGTCCACTCTCACTGTCCCCATCGAGCGACTGTTGTTTCCTTTCCCTCTGCTTGGTGCACGGACTGCACTTCAAACGCACCCTAATCAGGCCGTGTGTGGTAGAAAAAAATATATACAAATACCGGGAAAAAAAAAAAATCACAATCCACAGTGATCAAAAGAGGAGAGGAGCAGAGCAGCTTCAATGGGTCTGCACAGAGAGGAATGAACATTGAATCCTGGGATGATTTACAGGACAATGAGTGGATTAACAACACATCAAAGTCACGCTCAGCATCACACTACAAATAGAGTGTGTGTGTGTGTGTGTGTGTGTGTGTGTGTGGCTGTAGTGAGAAACACCAACGAGGAGAAAATGTAAATGGGGTGGATGGATGTTCGGCATCAGGTGTCAAGACGTATAACATTTGGTTCAGACATTTCGTACATTTGAGAATACAGTATATATTTGTTTAAAGTGTGTTTTTACCAATGTTATTAAAAAAAAAAATTATGAAAGATGCGAAAGAATAATAAATGACTAATAAATTGTAATGTGACCATTATTCAGTTAAAGGCACATTGGCAAGCACATAGACATGAACGTTCACACGTATATGTAAGCAGACATGTTCATTTGCGGCATTGTGAAAAAGGTGTGTTTTAAGTAAATCAAATACAGGGCAATGAAAATATCACATTTTCTATTGGCAAATGTTACCGAGAGCAACGCTGAGACACAAGTCCTTCCCAATAAAGCCTTAGAATCCTGCACAGTAAACAAGACAGCATTCCATCCTGCTGACACAGGGAGATTTTATTTTATTTTTTTATTTTCTTCTGCAAAGGTTGGAATAAATTTATTTATTTTTTTTTAATAATAATAAAAAATAAAAAAAATCCCCTTCTCTCTACTTCCTAATCCAGCACAGTCGATATGCTGCTGTCATTGTCTGGAATCAGGGCTGTCATACACTACGCTCAGCATGTGGATTATACCCAATCCGCTGTGTGTGTGTGTGTGTGTGTGCATGCGCGCATGTGTGCGTGCGTTTGTGTACGTGTGTGTGTGTGTGTGTGTGTGTGTGTGTGTGCGTGCACGCGGAGCTAAGGGGCTCTTGGTGTAATCAGGGAGCTCATTCGCTCATGCCACAAACTCTGTTCTGTTGCAGGGCATTATGGGATGCCTTCTTCCCTCATTCCTGCCACAGCATCACAACATCATCGCACACCACAGCCAGGGATACAAGGTTTTAATTGCTTATTTAGTGTATCAATATGCAAATATCTTAAGTAATGTTAAGTACTAGTCATTTAAGATGGATAGACAGATAGATAGAAAGATAGATAGATAGATAGATAGATAGATAGATAGATAGATAGATAGATAGATAGACAGATAGATAGATAGATAGATAGATAGATAGATAGATAGATAAATAGATAGATAGATAGATAGATAGATGGATTGAAATTGTCTTTAATATAGACAATATCTTTCTTTTTATATATTTTTGTCTTTTTTTTCTATATTATATACAAAAAAAATATATATATATATATACAGTAAATATATATATTGAAATTAGTAAATGGTGAGGAATAATAGTGCACTTTCCACATGCTCTCCCCAATTGAGTCATGATTATTGAGATGGAAATCTAGGCTTTCACTCACAATAAATAGCGAGCGCGATTTATTGCTTATCTGGAGGGTGGAGGGTTTTGGGCACGAACAGAAAGGGTGAGGGGTAGGTGATCATAAGCTCCGGTGTTTCACTCTGGATATGCCCTCAGAAGACCCTTAACCCGCTCATCATTACAGAGACACTCTGCTCCTCATCGCTGCATCATTCTGCTTTACAGTGAAAAAGGGGGTACAATGTTTTTTCCTTCTATTTGTTGTTCTTCATTGTTAAACACTGGATTGTAAAAATGTTAAAATGTATATATATATACTGTATACTGTATACTGTATAGCCTATATATACACAGATCAGCACAGGATTAAAACCACAGACAAGAGGTGGGATATATTAGGCAACAAGTGAACAATCAGTACTTGAAGTTGATGTGTTGGAAATGGGAAAAATGGGCAAGCGTAAGGATCTGAGTGACAAGGGCCAAATTATGATGGCTCGCGTCTCCAAAACGGCGGGTCTTGTGGGGTGTTCCCGGTATGCATTGGTTAGTAACTACCAAAAGTAGTCCAAGGAAGGACAACCGTTGAACCGGCGACAGGGTGACGGGAACCCATGACTAATCGATGCGCGTGGGTAGTCAAGGCTAGCCCGTCTGGTCGCTGTAGCACATATTGCTGAAAAAGTTAATGCTGCTACGATAGAAAGGTGTCAGAACACACAGTGCATCACAGCTTGCTGCGTATGGGGCTGTGTAGCACCAGACCGGTCAGGGTGTCCATGCTGACCCCTGGCTACCACCGAAAGCGCCTACAATGGGAACGTGAGCGTCAGAACTGGACCATGGAGCAATGGAAGAAGGTGGCCTGGTCTGATGAATCACGTTTTATTCTACACCATATGGATGGTCAGGTGCGTGTGTTTACCTTGGTAAGAGATGGCACCAGCATGCACTATGGGAAGAAGGCAAGCCGACGGAGCCTGTGTGATGCTCTGGCCAATGTTCTCCTGGGAGACCTTGGGTCCTGGCATTCATGTGGATGTTACTTTGACATGTACCACCTCCCTAAACATCGTTGTAGACCAAGTTCACCCCTTCACGGTGATGGTATTGCCTGATGACAGTGGACTCTTTCAGCAGGATGATACGCCCTGCCACACTGCAAGGAATGTTCAGGAATGGTTTGAGGAACAGGACGAAGAGTTCAAAGTGTTGACTTGGCCTCCAAATTTCCTAGACCTCAGTCTGATCAAGCATCTGTGGGATGTTCTGGAACAACAAGCCAGCTCCATGGAGGCCCCACCTCACAACTTCCAGGACTGAAAGGATCTGCTGCTAACGTTTGGTGCCGGATACCACAGGACACCCTTAGGTGTCTTGTGGAGTCCATGCCTCCACGGGTCAGAGCGGTTTTGGTGGCACAAGGGGGAGCTACACTATATATCGGCAGGTGGCTTTAATGTTGTGGCTGAAAATGATACAAATATACGATTCATATATTATAAACAATAACATGAGTCATATATTTAAAGTTTTAATGGTTGACACCGCAATACATTTTTAATTGTATCATTTAGCATAAATAAATAATTAAAACAAAAATAAATAAAGACTAATTCCTCCACGATGTTTTGTTCTCCATTGTTTTACATTGTTCAACATCGCATTGTTAAAATGTTGAGGAAAAGTGAACCAACAGTGAATGAACAGTTTTTACCTCAAATGTTTGGCCGCAATATTGTTTGTTTCATTATTTTAATGCTCCATTTTACCAGTGAGTCAATTGAATTTAATAATTGACTAATTCCTCCTCCTGGTTTATTCATCATCCATGTTTTGGAGGATGTTTGCCAGGGAGTGACTGTTGCGTGTTTCGCTGTTGAATGAAATCATCTTGATCCGCACTGATCTGCTTCATCTCTGCATTGTTCAACAGCTTCCAGCACTCATTCTCTCTCTCTCTCTCCCTCCCTCTCCCTCCCTCTCTCCCTCACTCTCTTTCTCTCTTCCTCGCTCTTTTGTTTTTTCTCTCTGTCAGTCGCTTCTTGCATGCATGCCCATCCATTCTCTCTCTACTCCCTCTGTCCCCCATGTCTCCTTCTATCCCCCCCTCTCCCTCCTCTACCCCATCCTCCCTCCCCCTGTCTCTCCATCTCCCTCTCCCCCCTCTCTAAACCTCACCCCTCTCTCTCTCTCTCTCTCTTCAAACCTCTCTCTGTCTCTCTCTCTCTCTCTCTCTCTCTCTCTCTTAAAACCCCCCTCTCTCTCTTTAAACCGCTCTCTCTCTTTAACTCCCCCCTCCCTCTCTCTCTTTAAACCTCTCTCTGTCTCTCTCTCTCTTTAAACCCCCCCTCTCTCCTTAACTTCCCCCCTCTCTCTCTTTTAAACCTCTCTCTCTCTCTCTATCTCTCTCACCTTAACTCCCCCCTCTCTCTCTTTTAAACCTCTCTCTCTCTCTCTATCTCTCTCTCTTTAACTCCCCCTCTCTCTCTCTTTAAACCTCTCTGTCTCTCTCTCGCTCTCTCTCTTTAACTCCCCTCTCTCTCTCTTTAAACCTCTCTGTCTCTCTCGCTCTCTCTCCCCTGCTCTCTCTCTCTCTCTCCCCCCCTCTCTCTCCCCTCTCTCTCTCTCCTCTCTCTCTCTCTCTTGCCCCCCCTCTCTCTCCCCTCTCTCTCTCCCCTCTCTCTCTCTCCCCTCTCTCTCTCCTCTCTCTCTTGCTCCCCCCCCTCTCTCCCCCCTCTCTCCCCTCTCTCTCCCCCCCCTCTCTCCCCTCTCTCTCTCCCCTCTCTCTCTCTCCCCTCTCTCTCTCCTCTCTCTCTTGCTCCCCCCCTCTCTCCCCCCTCTCTCCCCTCTCTCTCCCCCCCTCTCTCCCCTCTCTCTCTCCCCTCTCTCTCTCTCCCCTCTCTCTCTCCTCTCTCTCTTGCTCCCCCCCCTCTCTCCCCCCTCTCTCCCCTCTCTCTCCCCCCCCTCTCTCCCCTCTCTCTCTCTCCTCTCTCTCTCTCTTGCTCCCCCCCCCCCCTCTCTCTCCCCTCTCTCTCTCTCTTGCCCCCCCCTCTCTCTCCCCCCTCTCTCTCTCTCTCTCTACATCTCAGTCCTGTGTGGCAAACAGGCAGCAGCTGCGGTGACGCATTCATGGAGCTCCTCGGTCTCCTCCGAACCTCCACGCCGGGAAACGTGCACTCCGTGCGGGCTCCGCTGGGGCACAACACCGGGCCATTATAAAAGCGAAGGTCGGACTGTTTGTTTGCTTTAGTTTATTTATTTATTATTATTATTATTATTATTATTATTATTATTATTATTATTATTATTATTATTATTATTACAATCACCCGACGACACAGCACTTCTCTCCATCGCCGTGTAACTTTCGCCTCCGTCGACTCGGTTCGTTTCACCGGGCTGCCGGCTGGAACGCTCGCCGACGGAGCGCAGCCATGGTCGGCGTGTCCGCTGAGGGGCTGCCCGACGCGGCGCTCCGCGTGGTGCTGAACCAGCGGAGGACCAGGGCGAGGCGGCGAAAGAGGAAGGAGCTGTTCGCCGGCCAGATGTGCTTCACGGGGGCTATGCTGGGGCTCGTCCTGGGGCTCCAGCACTTGGCACGCAAAGCAGGTGGGACCATTTCAGTGATATTTGCTTTTCTGTGACAGCAACAAGGGGCTGCTGAAATATGTGTGGAGGCAGCCCCAGTGGGTTTGTAATGGAGAGGTCCTGATAGATCAATTCCATACACTTCAATTCAGTTCAAGTCAAAGGGCTTTATTGACATGGATAACATGTGTTTACATTGTCAAAGCAAGTGGAAAACAAAAAAGAATACAACTAGAATAAGTGAAGATTAACTAAAACACAGCAGTTTACATGTACATTGTACTAAACTTATATATATATTGTAATATATTATATATATATTATATATATTACGACTGTAATTTGTTCTATAAGAACGGTCGTATGTTAAAACAGTCGTATGTCGAAGCAATTTTTCCCATATACACCACGCTCATATTTTTCTATGAATGAATTTTTCCTTCTTAGTTTCAATGGGAATCATTGCCTTTTTCTTTTTCCCGTCATCCTTCTTCTGAGGACTCATCATGAAGGGTGAAAATAAACAAAACACACAGCACAAACGCAGTAAATATGAAAAAAAACATCGATAAGCCACGAACTACGTGCACACACGATGTAGGTCGCCCGCTGACTGACTGCTGACTGACTGCTGACTGGCCGCCGACGCGCCAACTGCACATTTCCACGGTCGTACCTTGGAGCAGTCGGTTGCAAGTCGATACAAATTTTCGTGACTATCGCTACTCTTATCTTGGATTAGTCGTAAGTAGATGCAGTCATAAGTCAAGGTACCTATATATATATATATATATATATACACACACACACACACACACACACAGTATTTATTAGCGCTAAGTGATGGATGAATATAATTTTGATATCTGGTGAGGAAAATAGATATTACAGTAAAGTAATGCAATTTCCCGGACTCCATAGACTATTCTAGCTGTCTGCCCATTGCCTCCACCTCTTAAGAAAGCACCAATACTCACCTCCAAAAATCCCCAAATGAGCAGTATTTTGTCAATTCATTTTATCAATATCATACAGTACATCATACAATACATAGAGTGCATGCATGGAGAGATACAGGTGCATTTCCTTGCACAAGCCACAGTTGTCATTCCCTGACTTTCTGAGTGTGACCCCTACCTGCTCATAGGCCTATTCACAGTAAGTGCGCCTCAGACAAATGACTAAACTCATGTCAAGTCACCCCGTCTTTTTTTTTTTTTTGGCATGATTATTATATAACTGATGCAGCCTTTTGTGGGGTTTTTTTGCATAAAAGGCGGTGTGTTGTCGGGTGCATATTCACCAATGCGTTGTCAGGTTGCCATCAAAGCAATCTGCACTGAGCAGCTTTTGTCGTCGTTGTTGTCGTCGTCGTCGTCGTTGTTGTTGTATTTTAAATGAGCAAGTTGGAACAGCTGAGCTCCGCCAGCGCCGTGGTGTGGAGGACATCATCTCCACTTAAGCAAAACATCAGCTAGAGGCCAGAAGTCAGAGCGCTAAGAACTAAAACCATTGAAATGTAAACAAAACAATAATAATCTTCACTTAATAGGAATAAACAGATAACTGCTCTGCTCTGTCACCTCGGATTATCCTTCCCTCTGTGTGTTCTAAGTGCAGCCGGTGCGGGATTTACACATTTTGACAACTTTGACTTCAAATGTTTTATCTTACAAAGAGGGTCATTAGAGATCAGAGCCTTTTATCCGGCTGTCCTGCATCATAGAACTCATGTAGCCAGTTTGGATTTCTGAATTCGGAGCTCTCACCCAGGATACCAGAAGTAGATAAGCGCATGTAGAGTGCACGGTGAACCTGCCAATTTTCAGGTTGAGGCTCTGACATCATATTTTGCGACTGTGAAAATAGAACAAACTAAAGGTCGTTTCGGAATTTCACTTGCAATGGGTGCCTGATTATTTTTCTCACGTTGAAGGATTTAAACTGTGACACTTTACTTGCTCCTAAATTCAGATGTGTGTGCTTCGTTTCCCATGGGGAGTTGAGTTTATCAAGGTTAACTTTCATTCAGCATGTTTTAAGAGCTATAACCAACTGTAGCACAGTTGGCACCTGTTTCCAAAACAGATATCTTTGCATAAAATTTATACCGTCGACATTTTTTTTCCTCTTCAAATGAAAACTTCATTTTTTATGTGCCTGCCAGGCAGACCGAGAAAGGGTAGATAGGATAGGACAAAATTGGTTTGCGCGAATACAAGAGATATCACGTAATAGGCCCAGCAGAACCTTTTTTAACTTCAATTTTATTTAAATTATGAATGATTTCAAAAGCCTCTACCCGTCTCCTCACGTGACCTCTGCCTGCACTGGAACGCACTTTGGTTTTAGTTTAGTTTGCTAATCTAATGGACTGCGTTTACACAAAAGGGCCCGGCGCATGGGACAAAAACAGCAACCGCATCCCTGTTGTCAGTGGAAATAGCCCTTTGGCCAAAGGAGAAACTTAAGCTTTCAAGGTGCTCTCTTACAAGTACACACACACACACACACGCACACACACACACGCGGACACACACGCACACACAAACACACACACACACACACACAAGCACAAAAACACACACACACTCGCACACTGACACGTGCACATTTTTTGTGTGCTCAACCAGGTCCTTTGCTTCCCCAGTCCCTGTGCATCGGCACGTGTGCATGCACACTCGCCCCTCTCGCTGCGTTCCCTCTGTGAGCCTCTCTCCATCATCTCCCTTTTTCCGTCATCCATCCATCCATCCATCCATCCGTCCATCTGTCCATCTATACATCTGTGTATTCATTCTTCAATCCATCCGACCATCTGTCCATCCATGTATCTAGCCACCCTCTATCCATCTATCCAACCCTCCAAGTGCAATGCAACAGTTATCAAAAGGACAAAAGCCCTTAAAGGTTTTGGCGTAGGTAATGTACGTGTGCATATGTAGGCGGATTACCCATATGAGAAAATGCATTTGCTATTATTCCAAAGTATTAATGTCATAGAGCCCCCATACTCAAGCTCAAGTCCATCCGTCGCCCATCTGTGACAGACCCAAAAGACCTAATTCATGTGCATGTGTGCATGTGTGTGAGCATTTTTGTGTGCATGTGACGGCCAGACAAATGGTCATGGTACATGGAAAAGGGACTGAGAACTCACTAATGGGTACTTGGTATATCTGTTATACAATATTAGTCTCTAGATTATCTCATTACATAAGCTACAGCTCTGCCGGTGGGTCCCCCTTCCCTCTGCACGCTACGAGGAGAGGAGAGACAAGGACAGGGAAGGTGGGGCAGAGGGAGGAGAGGAGAAGAAAGGAGAGAGGAGCGGAGGAGAAGAAGGGATGAGAGGCGAGGCGAGGCGAGACATGGAGAGGGGTCCGGGAGAGGGGGTGAAAGAGGGGAGGAGATGAAAGGAAAGAAGACAGGGAGGGGAAAGGTGGGGTTGTAGAGGAGAGGCGAGGCGAGGAGATTGGATGAGACGAGAGGAATGGAGAGAATAACAAAGGCGAAGGAAGGGGGAGCACTTTGCACCAAAATGGAGCCTTCCGGACTCGGCAGCAGCAGCAAGTGAGGACATTGACGGTGGGGTGATGGTACGGGGGTTAGGCAAGGTTACTTCCAAACACACGGGCGTGCACGAGCCGGCGGCCACGGGGATGGACGGGGAGTTCGGTCGGAATTGGACGGACAAAGTGGCGGCGGTGGGGAAGAAAGACTCCGAGTGGCGGCGCCTAATTCGGCTGCATCTGGGTCAGCTGCTGCGCGGCCTGAGACAGAACACAGACACAAACATCACCCACCCACCCCCACCTCCCTTCTTCCTTTTTCCATCCATCTATTCTTTACTGTGTACCTCCACTCCTCCACTCTGCCCATTATCTCTCTCTCTCGCTCCTTCCCTCTTCCTGTCGCCTACCTTTCCATCCCCCGCTCCCCGTCTCTGTCAACCCTCCATCCGTCTGGTTGTCACTGGGCTCTCATCTTCTACTTCTCCTATCATCCACTCACCCGTTTGGCTTTTTCCCTGCTCCGTTATTTCAAAGTGTCCCCTAAAGCTGTATAACCCAGTTACCAAATCCGCCCTCCCCATGCGTGCACGCACAGGCACAAACAAGAATTACCCTCCTGCGCTCTCTCTCTCTTTGTCTTCATCCACGATTTAAACACTTTTTAAGAAAGAGAATTCCTCTTTCTTTGGCCCATTACAGAATATAATACATTAGAATTACTTATTTTTTCTATTTTTTCCAAAGGCAATTTCAAGTGTGGGAGACTCTTTGGTTTTTTTTTAGTTCTGAGATGTTCGTCGTGATTCAGTGACCACACGTGTCCCAACAAAGCTGTTTCGGGTTTTCCTTGGTTTCAAGGGACTAAACCTTCAACCTGATGGCTGCAAGAGTCTCGGTGAGGATCTGAGGAACAGGGTTGGAAGATCCATAATACATTCTCCCCTCCCTGATTGCGCTCCCTCCCATGCAGCTCCTTGAAGTTCCTTCGGTATATTCCAATTATTTCGCTATCACAATACCACCCTCTCCAGCCTAATCTTCAAAATGAGCCTCTGAGAGAGGCACGCCGAGCTGTTGAACTGAAGGTCAATAAGGACTCGATGAGGCAGAGGCATGAGGCGTGTAGAGGACTGGGAGATTCATTCAAAAACAGCCCTAACTGACATTTGGCACACTGCACTCAACTCCAAAGGTCAGTTTGCTGTCTAAAATGGCAGCCGGGTTGAGTATTTGAACTGCTGCTCTCTCTATTATTTTGGATCCCGCGGTAAGACGTCTGAGGGAGGACGGCCCTCGTCTGCAAGTCTCGAGGTCCGAGGTCTCGAGGTCCGAGGTCTTTTCGGGCGGTTATTTCTGCACTCGGATCTTGGAAATGGGCTGAGCGGCACGGCGTTGGACCTCACCGAGCCGTCAAACACATCCCAGAAAACCTGAGCCGGTAGATGATGAAGGAATTGTGGCGCGCGGTTGCCCGTATCCGGGCCAATACCCTTGTTCAGTTTCACGTCTTTCAGCATATTTTCAACACCCTCTTCTCCAAACAATGCGTCGCTGTTGTCCTAAGTTAACAATAGCATCTCTTATTATCTCGAGTCATATCTGTCAAATCTTCTGTTAAAGGTGTTGCGAGACTCGCCTGCAGTGTTCTTTCAGCTAGGTCATTCTGCCTGGATGAAATACCTGATACCTGATACTGATTTAAATTTTTTCTTCACATTTTGTCTGTCTGCCTCCGCTAAAAATCATATGTTCTTTATGGTGAAGTCTTTTTGGAGGCTTTACTTTGAATATACTGGTTGTGTGACAGAACATGCAGAACCTTTTGAGCCATTTTAACATTATTCCACTGATAAGGGAGTCCTGCCTCCATATTTAAAAAAAAAAAATTACAACATCACAAACTTCTTCTTCTTCTGCTGCCGTTAGGGGTCGCCGGAGCCGATCATCTGCCTCCAACACCTTCTGTTCTGCGCATCTTCCTCCCTTACACCAACCGCCTGCATGTCCTCCCTCACCACATCCACAAACCTTCTCTTTGGCCTTCCTCTTTTCCTCTTGCCTGGCAGCTCCACCCTCAGCATCCTTCTCCCAATGTAACTCTCATCTCTCCTACACACGTGTCCATCGCAGTCTCGCCTCTCTCACTCGTGACATCACAAACTTCAATTGAACAAAATGAATCAAGGTCCAACATGCAAAGATCAGACATTTTAGTGCACATACAGCGGACGCTGACTAGTTAGCGTCACCGCAGTGAGAGTTGATTAATTGTTGTGTGGAATGATGACATTTAGCGAACCATGCATGGCAGACAGGTATATCGTATTAAAGTCAACTCTGGTCTTCATGTAGAAGAAGAAGAATCTTAAATTATCACACAACACACCACACTACAACACATGCACACACATGCACATGCTTTGGGTGGTGGCTGGTGAAATGAGGCCTCTGCATTTAACCCATCCTGGCTTGTCCTTCCTCCGGGGGGCAGCCAGGAGCAGTGGGCAGCATTCGTTGATGCGCCCGGGGACCTGGTGACGAGTGTCCATCGCTGGTCAGACGATGATGTAGGGCTGTATTTCACCAATGTTGTGCGATGAATCAGCCAGTTATTTTGTTGGCGTATGGCTCGATGGTAGGTAAGTAAGTTAAATTGAAGTTCAATTTTGTATTCATAGATTCTTGCATTCATCCGAGAGTCAAGGTGTTGAGATGCGGTGCCTGAAGGCCGTCTTCCGTCGTTTATTCAGCATTTTTGGTGGAATAATCATGTTAAAAAATATTCAGCAGCCGGAATATTTTAAGGTTTGAAAATACATCTTGGGGCATCTTTAATTTTGTTTGTTTTGCATGAATGATTTTTGACTCTGCTCTATCATTGCTTGAAAACCGATTTTTTTCTCTCATTAATGTTCACCTCAGGACATCTGTTATTGAAGGCTCGTTGTAAGGATAAACACCCCCTCATCTTTTTGGATGGCACACGAATTTCCCTCACAGAAAGTTTTTCCCCCTCGTCATCATTTATGAATCCATGAATAATGTTCCATTTAGTGGAAAATAATCATCCTTTCAATATTTCTCAAAACTGCAATTGATATAATTATCACATACATGTAATTACCATTCATACTGTACAGATATCTGGTGGAAAAAAAAACAGCTATTTGCAATTTCTCAGACCGATGCTTCTTGTGTCTGTATTTTTCCTCCTCTTGAATTAGATGTAACAAGAACACTTGAATTGGCCGTGCTAAAATGACCGTGTGTGAGGTGTTTGTTTGTTTGTTTGTCTCTGCATGTTAGTTTGCGTTATAAATGAAAAACTGCGTGGACCTGCATCTGTCATACATCCTTACATCTTTTTTCCTCTATTTTTCTTCCCCCCTCTCTCTCTCCCAGTTATATTCCCACTCTTGATCTATGGCAGTGTGGAGCACTTCATTATACAAGCCCTTTTGTTTTGAGGCTTTTTGACAGCGGGGCCCGGGTGTTGATGGATGGCTCTGTATTTTTATTGTAACGGGCCAGGCTTTTAATGGGCCGCCTCTATACTTTAGGGTTATATCTCTGGAAAACCGGATTGACCTCGTCTCTATCTATTACTATGGATCCTTGTGTGGAATTGAGTTGAATTGAATGTTTAATTGGATTGATAGAAAGCATGCGAATGATGCCTGTGGCTCTCAGGGAGCGTCCTGGTGGCTCAACCAGGAATTAACCGGGGGGGGGGTGTAACATCGAGGTGCACCTCGATGTTACACTGGGCACACGCTGCTACGTGTATGGGCACTTGGCACTCACGCCGGGCAGCGCGTCTGGTTGGCTGCGGTGGGGCAGGCCTCCCCCTTGTGCGTGGGTGGGCATGGGGGTCCTGTCGGCGGGCGGCTCGGGTGGGGTGTCGGTCTGTCACCGTGGATCCGGGCCCACGGTCCGTGACTTGCACCCATGGCCCGGGTTCTGTGCCGGCGGCTGCGTCTTGCGCCCGGTTGTTGGTTGTATGTGTGCGCCCCTGGGGTGCGGGGTCTCCTCGTGCTCCCTGGGACTGGGTCATGCTCCTCGGGGGCTGGGAGTGGGAGTTGCTCCATGGCCCTCTGGCTTCTCTGGGGGACCATTGGTCTTCTGTGGCCACAGGGCAGGGTACCCGGGGCTTTCCTGCAGCCGTAGGCAGTCCACGGGGCTGCGGAGTTCAGGGGGGCTTCGGGTCCCTTCCACCGCCACGACATATTACTGACCTTCTACACCAGTACCAATGGGGATAAGTCATGTACACTCACCGGTGGACATCTTACACACACACGCACACACACGCACACACACACACACACACACACACACACCCACACACACCCACACACACACACACACACACACACACACACACACACACACACACACACACACACACACACACACACACACACACACAGACACACCTGCTTCAAGTGCACCCCAGCACCCTCCTGGTTGCATTCCTCCCCTTTCCTCCCTCATTTACTGCCATAACTATGACAGGAAGAGGCCACGTGACCAGTTGTAGTGCCAGTTTTCCTGGAGCTAATTCTCTGTTTTTCAATACATGTTGTCGTCCAATGTTCATGTTTTTGTGTAAATGCTGTTTTTTTCTATGTTTATTTGTCTCACCGTGGTGATTCTCCCCCTCTTAGAGTAGTGATCAGTTGTTTATAGACCCAAACATGATAAATATTCTCCAAAGAGGGGGGTTGGTGGTGGTTCTGTGTAACAAAAAACTGTGCTCTTGTCATCCTACAGGTCGTCCACAGGACAGAGTAATTGCAGCTTGATGATTTAAGAATTAATAAAGTGTTGCATTGCAGGCTGAGAAGTTGAACTCCACACAGACTAACTCTGTCCTGAATGCAATGGCATACAAATACTCTGTGGTGTATGCCCAGCATGCCGACAGCACAGGTTAAAAAAAAAAAAAAAAGCCTAAATGCCTGTGCTACATTTTTTTTTTTATTAGACTATTATTTTTATTTTTACATTCTAAAATACACACATTACTCCTGATTCAAGAATCAATCACGAAGACTGTAGGCAATTGTCCCATTGTACTTTTATTGTAGCTCAGTCGGCAGAAGCTATTCATTCTCTTAATATTGGAACAACTAAAAATTATTTTGATGCCAATCACTTAGGTTGACTCCCGATGATTGAAAACTAGGGTTTAGGTTAAAAAAGTTGTCCTTTAAAACACTGAAACTTGCAAATATTCATATTTAGGCCAACTGTTTAGTTCGCAGGGCACCAGAGTGTTCTTTCTTAATCCCATGTAAGTGGGGTAAATAACTTGTTCATTCAGGTTTGAACCTCATCCCTTCCCCTGGGAAGGACCCTGCGTCCCACGCTGCTGTGCAGTGTGGGACCCGGGCGCCCGCGTCCTTTCATTGCTGTCACTGTGGCACTGCACATGGTCTGCTGACACAATGACTCACTCAGGGCGCGCACTCCGCTATTGTGAGAATGTTTGGGTGACAGCGCCTGTGGGTGACAGCTGTGGGTGACGGCTTTGTCACAGAAAAAAACACTAGGCATTAGCACAGCAGGAGGACACCTCTACACACACACACACACACACACACACACACACACGCACACACACACACACACACGCACACAGACACATTGAGGGTTCAGATTGATGCTGATTACCCTTGACTGGCTGCTGTCATTAAAACCTGAAATTGTCTCTGTGGGATAAACGGGGCTCTTTGTGGATGAAGATGTGAAAGGTGTGTGGCAGATCTGTGTTGCCGCGGTGACCACATGCGCCGATAACAGTCCAACCTTTACCTTGGGTTGGGTTGGGTTTCATCAGCTTGTGCGTCCTTGTTAACGACAACCCGTGACCCTGCGTGTCACCTATCGCCGCACCTGGACGTCCCCGGGGATGTGTTTCTTGTTTGGATGTTGCCGTCTTCTGACTGTGTTCAAGAGCGAGGAAGGTGTTCATCCACAAACAGACTTTTTTTTTCCCGATGATTGCTCACATTTCAAGCTTTTTTGGTGATCAATTAGAATATTTGAACAATATGGTGAGAAACCTACCTTAAAATCATCTAGTAGTGGCACTGACAAAGACGTTAGTCAAAGTTACTTGATGCTGCTGTCATTTTTTGTTTGTTAATTCCATGTTAAAGCAAACCGGGACCCTTCGGCGTACTGCACGTTTGGCACTCTGTTGACTCTGTTGACTCTGTTGATGTGATGTGATGTGATGAGTGTCTGAGAGTGCATCCCCGTCATGCACCGGGCTTTTTTTGTTTTGTTCAATAAGGTAACAGAGAGGCAAGGGGACACGCAGCGGAGTTGCCTACTGTATATTGTGGGAAGCACGCCTGCACCTACGCGCACGCACACACACACACACACACACACACACACACACACACACACACACACACACGCACACCCTTGAAACCACACAATTAAGCGGGTGACTGATGCCTCTTGGTGGGATCTTTGTGCATGTTCTTTTCTGCTTGCCTGTATACAGTATATAATTTATGTAAGGGCTGAAAACAAGTATAATATTATTATTATTATTATTATTATTATTTTAATTGTGCTGAAAACTGGGACAATTTGGTAGTTATCATATTTTAGCGTTTTACAGATATCTGTCGGGACTTGGACAAGCAGCTCGAAACCGGGACAGTCCTGGTCACTGTTCTCTTTCAGAGTACAAATGGTTTGCCCGACAACAGCGGTTGCCCATTTTACCCGGGCAACAAGATTTGGGCCATTAGCAACCATCTGATGCAGTCTGGTTGCCCTATTGGCATGGTGTTTTGCTTCGGTAACCATTCTATTAGTCTTTGCTACCAACAGCTGATGTATCATTTCCAACTTGACAACCAGTTCTAAAAGTTGGTGCCGGGCCCTGTGGTATTAAACTGCTTAAAACATAATGGTTTCCAGATGTGCAGTACTGTACCTCCAATGCTGTTTTTTTTAGTTAAGTGTATTACGTTTTGGCATCGGGGGGGCTGGCTTGCTGCAACGCACAGGTTCACAGGCTGCATGTGTCCCCGTCTCCCTCTGGCCCTAAATCTGTCCGCCAAAGCTTTATCTGTGACCTCAGGAGCTCTTTCTCGCGTGTTCGTTATCAAATCATCTGCCGAGAAAACATGCTCACACAAACACACATTGCTTGGTTATGATGGATGAGCGAATCCGAGCAAGGGTCAGTGAGTTTGTCTGTGAGCCACGTACTGTATTAGATCTCGCTGTGATTAAACATTAGGAGCTATTATCTCCGCCATCCCTCTCGCCATCTCGCTCCCCTCTCTCTTTCTCTTTCTCTCTCTCTGTCGCTCCCTCGCTCCCTAAATACACCAAAGCTAATTTATCACTGGGCCCACAGCCCATTTTAGCACCCGCCGCGTGTATTCTGGGATCCTCGTATGGCTCAGGGAGAGACGGATGGAAGCTGCGGAGGGATGGGGACAGAAAGAGAGATGTTTCATCCCTCAGGAAGAGTGTGACCGTTGTGTAACACGCCCGCTTCCCTCCTTTATCCCTCTTTTCCATACGACTTCCCCTCCTTTATCCCCCCTTTTTCCATACGACTTTGTGAAGAGCTCTCTCCAACTCTTTCCCTCTCTTGTCGCTTAGATCCTCGTCCCGTCCTCGTCCAAGAGAATGTTGCGTTAATTGCTCGTTGTAATTGCCGGCGTCCGTCCAGTTCGGTCCGGCGCCAATCTGCCATGCCGCTTCTTTAATCTTTAATCCATCCATTTTATCTTCACATTATGTTGTGTTTTTTTTATTTTTTATGTGAATAACCCGTGAGATGTGGCTGACCTGAACCTGCCATAGGAGCCCTGTAAAAGTCCTCATTAAACATGTGATTTATGAGCTTGGCTAAAACCCCGCTTATACCTCGCGCTGGTAGTCCCTCACCAATGCACCAGTTCCCCGAAGGCCACAGGTTCCGGATCAGTGTTTTATTTTTTCATAGTTACTATTAACATTTAAAGATGTGTGGAAGGAGGAATATAATAGCCAGGGTGCAGTTTGAGGGCGGAACACAGGGAATGTAAAACCGCCAACTGAGAAGGTACCTCTCATTTTGTTGTCGTTTTTGTTCAGCTGCTATGTTCCGGGGATGAAGTTAATTTTTGCACGAGGGATCCTACTTTTATTCTGCAGTATAGCTATACCAGGGCGAGGCTCTGATGTAACCCCCTCACGCTATAATCTAGAGTGAGTGCTTACATAAAGGGGAGGGTGGGTGGGGAATATGCCATTACGGTCAACAAGTTCGTAGATATAGTCAGTTGCGTTTTAGATTGCCGCGGTTTGACTGCAAATGATGTCCGACATAATTCTCCATGTTTAACATAATTCTCGCATTAGAGGGAGCCAACCAGATTGTCAAGCACCGAGAAACACGCTGTATCTTAGTTCACCAGTCTAAAGTCTCCCATCCTGACAAACATGTTCATGTGGTGTCCATAACATTTTAAAGAAGCATTAATAACGCTTGTGTACGTTGTACAGCAGGGAGCGGGTAATGACTGGGCTAGCCTCCATGAAATCATCGTACTGGAACATTTGATACCCTGAGGTGATGATGATGAATTGATTGAAGCTCTGGCGTTACGCTCTGAGATTAAGTCTCTTGTGAGTGTCTTTTTTTCAAGGCTGATGCAGAGGAGAAGCCCCGAGGAAAGCCAAAGGGTGCCAGCAGGCCTCATGGAAACAACTAGTGACTGGTAGCTGAGGGATTTCCTGAGTTAATCTGCATGGCTATGCTTTGGCCAGACATGGTGCTGCTGTCAGCGCCATCAAGGCGTCACGCTGGCCATGCACAGGCTGACCATTTCTTGGGAAGACCCATTGGAGGAGGCCAACAAGACAAAGAGGGGCGGGTGTCTGGATTTTAAGAAGCAAAGGGGTGGCACGCACAGTGCTCATCCCGAGAGGTGAACAATCCTTCTGCTAAGCCTACAGTCCGGTGCGCCTAACCAGTGTGTCCAGAAGGAAGGCAATTCCAGAGGCGGCAGAGTGGATCTCAAGGATTGAAGGGTGTCCAATGACAGAATGATACTCAGATACCAGTTGGGGCCGAATGGATGGCAGCTGGGCCCATCGGTGTAGGGTGTCGGATGCGTAAGATTCCACCTAGTCCAAGACCTGAAAATGTGTCTGAAGCGGGGTCCATGTCTTATTGTAGCAGCTGCCAAAGTTTCAAGTGTGTATAATATCACCAGCTACATACATTTGCCATCTGTACAATGCCGTGTGCTATCTCTGTAGCTGCTGGATGGAGTCCATTAGCAGTTACCTCTGCAGGCCGGCTTTTGTTCCCCTAAACAATGGTCACAGCACCATTTATCTGCACTTAGCAGGGGTCAAATAACCTATTATGATTTTTAATTAACCTGATCCGATCTATCAAACCCCCTCCACAGTGCAATGTACACAGTGCATGCCTACATGCACGTGCTTCTTTTCCTGTATGTATGTGAGTGAGAGACAGCAAGGAAGACTCAGAGGTGGCGATGGAGAGAAAAGCTCATTACTACTGGTGGTAGATATTAGAAGCGCCTCTCCTGTCGAAAAGTCAAATGCACCCAAGGTATTCATCTCGCACTCGGAAAATAATGAGTGGATCTGCCTGCTTATCCGGAGAATGATCTTTATCCATGGAGCCCCCGGTTTGATAATAAAGAGTCGGGATGACTTGCGTCTCAGCTTATAATGAATTTATTTCTTTTAAATTTTTTTGGTTTAGTTTGGCTGTTTTCTCTGGCCTGAAGAGGAAGTTGCTCTGCGTCGCAATATCATGGAGGGGGAAGTCACTCACTACGGCTCAACACAGGACATCAGCAGATTTTAATTTCCGAGCCGTCAGGGTTGACTCTGAGGGAGGGCTAGCTCACACACCTACAGCTGGAATCCGCCGCTGCAGGATCCCGCTGGTGGCCACTGTTTAAGTCAAAGCCCGGATGGATGGCTGGTTTGCTTTTGCTGACAGTGGGGACAGAGGAACAAAGAGATGTCGCCAGGCTGCAGATTTTTTTACTCTTTCATTGTTTTGCGTTCCATTCTTTTCCCCTGGCATTTGGCCAACGCTGTAGTTTGATTTGGACACTCTTCTGTTCTTTTCCTCTTTCCTAAATGGATTTTATTAATTCATTACATTGCAGCGTTGTCTTTAATCCTACTTGCTCTCTTGTGTGCCCTTGTCGTACGTATATCAGAATCAGGATAGCGCTTCTGTGCAAATCATACCATTTTCAGCTTTTATTTAAAGTTAAAAGGGTATCATTTCAAAGTGCGTGGTCATGCTGTGTTTTTGACAACTTTTAGGGATAGAAGTTAGTGTGTGTGTGTGTGTGTGTTTATGTAATATCTACAAGAATGACTCAGAATCACTCGGTTGTCAATAGAGTTGAAAATATTGTGATAAGATCGTACATCTGAAACTATAATTGAAATACTAATAAAAAGTATTTTTATACAATTATTTATGCCAATAAATTCTAATTACTGTTTTATTTGACCATTATATATTACTTTCTTTATTTGTAAATTTGTTGATTGACTTCCTATTGACATTGGACCAGTGAACCCACAATGGATACACAGATGACAGCTTGGTAGCAATGCAAATGTTGATGTCAGCCGCCTGCTAGTATTTTGGGTTAAAACCAATTGCAAAAGGCAAATCTGAAGATCCCATTGAGCCAATTCGCCAACTTTGCTTAAAAAGTGAAAGTGAAATCTCTGGGAAAGAACACCGCCCACTTCTACATCCGCATCAAAGCACAAAAAGGACAGTACAAGGTGGTCCGAACGCGCTCTCGCCCTTAAGTGGGTGAGTCACTCCATTCCATACTATTGGAAAAGCTGCTCCACCAGACGCCTGTAATTAGCCCCTCGCTTCAGGAACGTTGAGAACTTCTACTTCAGTCCAGTGACATCATCGGTGCCATAATAATAGTACCAATAATAACGATAATAACCCGCCATTACATTCAGTGTTTCTAGTTCTAAAAGAGACCGTTCTTCATGCTGACTTGCAGGAAATGTTCTGTCTATGGAGAGAATTTACCATTATTGCCTCCTTGCAGAGTGTGTGACTGAGTGCGTGTGGTCAAAAACACATTTTAACACAAGATAGACATTCAGATGCATGCGGGGTAATTCAAAAAGCATTCCGTGAACAGACGGTTGTACAGTTACAACCAGTAGATGGACTTTTAGGGGCAGCTGCTGCCCTGCTGCTCAGCTCACAGGAAACACGGACAAACCGAGGCAGAGTGTTGCAAAGATGAACTGACTCGATTCCTTTCCTTCACATCCTCGGCCGATCGTGTTCTGCGCTAATGGTCGATACCCAAGCGTGTCGGCAAAATCCCTCCCTCTCTTTATTGGACACCTGTGGAGAAACCAACGTTTGAGGCAAACTGCACCACATGAAAAGCACGAGAAGGGAAAATCGTCGATGGCTTTCACTGTATATCAGGGAGCACGTGGATTTTTGATGCAAAGGTCACGACTGAATTCAATGTCGATGCAATCTGACGTTGATGAGACGGCTCAGGATTTTTTTTTTCTTTTTCTTTTTTTAATACATTATCGTATCATTTCTCGCAGGGGGTGGAGGTAGGGAATGTACAATAGATCTTCCGTCTATCTGCTTTTGGACAAATTGTACAATCCTTGCCGATTACATAACTGTGTTTTGACTGAAGTCTAAACGCGAGACTTTCTGATTCGGTGCGTGTGTGTGTGTGTGTGTGTGTGTGTGTGTGTGTGGGTGTGAGAGCATGTTTGTGGGGTGTAAATGAAATTTGCTTAAATCTCCCTTCCCCACTCCGGTACGGTATATTTTTTTGGAGGAAATCTCGAAGGAAGTTCTCTCAACCTCTAAACCTGTGTGTTGGAGTGGGAGCTCTGATTTTGGAGACATTGTTGGGGGGGACATGAAACACACGCGCACACACGCACGCACGCACACACACACACACACACACACGCACGCACGCACACACACACACACACACACACGCACATACACACACACACACGCACACACACACATACACATACACTGAATCATAACTGAGTTAACCTGACATTATGTCGTTGTCCTCAGCGTTTAATTTGATTTGTTTGCACAGGGGGGCGGGGTCGGGGGGGTGTTGATTAGGTGCGGAAAGGGAAAATGGCTTTAGCTTATCTCTGCTTTACAGAGAGACAAACAGAAAGGTGAAATTAAAAGGTTCTACAAACAAATTGGTGCAAACCAAACAAACAGATGGTCCGGCTCGGTGATGAAAAGACATAGAACAGAGGGCGGCTTTGAAGCAGCACCTTGACTAAACATAACTGTTAACTAAATACAACTGTTGATTCATTGAATATTCTACCTTAACAAATAATGAATTACTGTGTCTGCACTTTCATTTGTGGGTTTTTTTGTGTGAATAACTACCATGTTTTTAGCAAAACGAGGGCCTTTTCCATTTGTACAGGAAGAAAGAAAGATTTCAACCTTTTCAAAACTCAGAAAATAGTCCAATAGGTCAAATACAAATGAATCAGTATATTCTGCGGCCAAATAAATATATTTTTTCATTAATAATGAACAATGAATGATTGTTTTCAGTTACAAGGGTCACATTTCCATGCTGTATCTTTTTTTTTTTATTATAACTATTGACATTGAAATGCAATTGAACACATAGCCGGCAAATATTCAAATCCCCCAGTTTGTGATAGCAGGTGGAGGTAGGTGGTGGTGGGTGGAGGTTGGGTTGGGTTGGGATCTCCTCCCTGTCTGCATGAAGCGTGAGGATGACGGAGTTCCTGACATCGCCACAGCAGCGGGTCATGTGACAGCGCCGGCTAATGAGCTTCAACATGGACACTAACTCGCTGTCACATCCGTTAAAGACCAATTAAAGGCCTTTCAAAATGTTGATCTTTCATCTGCATATTTATACTGTATGTGTCACATCCAAAGTGAAGGATGAACTCTGGAGCCTATGATAACAAAAGTTATCATCAACGACAACTTAAAAATGAGCATTTCAGCTTTTTACTTTTTGTTATATTTCTCTTGAATCACAATTTCATTGCTTTTTTTTTTAAATAAATTTAGTTTTTACTTAAATGTTTAGATGCCTTTTCTTTGAAATGGCGCTATTACTGGAGGAAGTTAACGTATATATATATATATATATATATATATATATATATATATATATATATATATATGTGTGTGTGTATATATATATATATATATATACACAATCTGAGAGACACCCTAACCACTGCATGTACTATGTGTGTGTATGTATGTATGTATTCACACATTGCTCGATAATCAGACGAGTAATGGTGCATGCACGGACATGTGCACCCACCGCGCACCCTACACATACACACACATACACACACACACACACACACATGCGCTAAGCGAGGGCAGCTAATGAAGATAAAGTATCTAATTAGGCGTGACAGCGAGGAGGGATGGGTGGCCATATTAAGTGACGTTATGGGGCCGACGGAGACCTATAGACGGAGGAGGTTCAGCCGATATAGGACGCGGCGGGGTGTCGATGTCTAAATACAGTGCGCTACACACACCACTGTGCACGTGGGTGTGTGTTGTGGGGGGGGCGGAGGGAGCGAGAGAGAGAGAATGAGAGAGCGAGAGAGAGGGTGAAAGAGATTGATTGATAAATACACCATGAAGAACACATGTGTGAGTGGAATTTTCCTCCCTTGTTGTTTTCTTTCCCAATTTCACGATTTCCCAAAAGCATCCTGCCTGCATGCACCGAAAGAACACACACATACTAGATGTGTGCCCTCGATCTGGGTGGTATCTCCCGCTGGCCCACATCACCACAGTGTTAAGTCGTACAGGTTCAGCATATCTGGGCAGAGTGACACCATGCACTGTCTAAGATCTGGTTAAGATTTCTTGCTGCTTGCACACGCATGCACACACACACACACACACACACACACATTTAATTTATTTTTCTCTCTCTCTCTCTCTCTCTCTCTCTCTCTCTCTCTCTCTCTCTATCTATTCATCTTTCTTCCTCTTCCAAAAAAAACAGCATTACTTAACTGGTCGTTCCGACTGGATGCTGTATTGTGTCAAAGTACAGGAAGATATCATTGCAGTATGTTTCAAAAATTGAAAAATGATAAGACTTTTCCTGACCCTGAGACCAATTACCCCTATTTCCTATAGGTATGTGCGTATGTGTGTGTGTGTGTGTCTGGGTGTAGGAGGAGAACAGGTCAAACTGACAAAGGAGATTACAGTAATATCCCACAATTCCCGGGTTCTTCTTGCATGACAAAACCACATTCTGGTGACATTTCCTGTTCTAGAAACAGTACATCAGGTTGGAATTGTATTGTAAAGTCCCACAGACCCCATTTTACTGATAGATGCAATTAGTTTGAACCAATTATATTTAATTACAATTCGCCCAACAGTGTGCCTTACATTTCAAAAACTGTGGATTGTCCCTTACAACTTTAACTGTCGGTGTGTCCATTTTAATGGTCATGGGAATCAGAATACACTGCTTCACATCAGTTCTAGTCATAAATGAATGGTCTGTTTTAGGCTGGACTAGCTTTAGTGCAATTCCTTTTGGTTGTTTTGGTGGGGAAATGCATTTTGGCCTGAGTATTAGCTGCACAGTGAGTTGGAGGTTATCTCATATGAAATGCAATGCCTCGTGCCAGAACATTACCATCAATAAAACTTGGCGGACAGAACTGGCAACCCGACAGCACACAGCTGAGCAATAGTCAAAATGGTTCAGTAGTTAAATAAGTAATTTGGGTAAAACAACTAAGATCTTGTTTTTAGGTTTCTATTTTTAGTCTTCATGAAGACAGAAGATGTATCACTCATATAAAATGGCTTTTGAGATGCTGGAACGTGTATTTCTCTAATTTCGTACTACAGGAGCTCGGCTTGTTGATCCCATCTGCAGCCTTGCAGTGGGCTAACACAGTTAGGTAAAAAATTATGTTTTTCTAGCAGAAGATGCTCTATGGCCCCTCTGGTACACCTCCACACCAAGGCCCACATTGCCTCTTTCTGTCATCCAATTCACACTCTGTTCACTACACTCGCAAGAAAAAAAGTTATTTTATTTGCTCTTAGTGTGCCTGCCTTTTCTCAGATTGTCCAGCAAGTTTGATAGTGTGTGTGTGTATGTGTTTCTCATTGTGCATGAGCTATTTTGTGCACACACACAAAAAGAAACGTACACATGTTATGGGTTACGTCACGTTGTCATGGTAACCCCTGGTGGCGGATCCGCCTGCTGCATGCCACACGAGTGGCGTTTTTAGAGCCCTCCAGCACAGAGATACAGAAAATGAAGTAGAAACACACCGGTTTATTGTAGAGAGTGGGCTCGGTGGTACAAGCCCGGACCAGATGGCCAACATGTCATGACAAGGCCTCACCTTTGTGTGTGTGGGTATGGGGGTTTTTTACCTGTTGCCCGTTGATTAGTCTAACGATCATTTACGTTATGAACGTTCATTTAACTAGAGTTTAAAGGAAGAAAATCCAGTGGTGAGTGTCGGTCTCAGACTTTAGTCTCTTTTACTTGTGTAGCACTACGATGCCGCTGGATACACACACACACACACACACACACACACACACACACACACACATATGGACACTCACATACAGCAACACACTAAGTATCTCAGGGGAAGAGCACGAGGAGGACATGAGGCATCACAGTGATGGAAGCATCATATTACATCACAGTGATTTCACCCTCTATTTCCCCCTTTCATGCAGAGTTAAAGTGTTAAAACAATGACACATGGTTTTAATGGTCCCCTATCTTCTTTTTCTTTATTTGATTTTATGCTGATGATCCCATTTCCTATTTTCTATCTATTTTTACTCCTGATAGTGGCTTTAATTGTCACTGAAACATAATTACAAATTAATTTCCTATAACTGTAGTATTTAAAAAAAAAAGCCAGAATAATTTTTCCCGAAAACAAAGTGCAGGTCGGATCACAATAAGCAGCAGTGCTGTGTAGCAGCAGATATCCTTCAGAATGAAAAGTCTACTAACCCTCTAAAGCACTAAAACATCCAGTTTTGGCTGAACGCCTCCCTAGTCGCCCAGCGAGCCGACGCCTGACTCTATATATACTGTATATATATATATATATATATATATATATATATATATATATATATATATATATATATATTGCTGGAGGAGGCTGTGACCCAGATGACTGAGACCCCCGTGGCTGAAGCAGTCCCAAGTCGTACGTCTCATCTTTGGTTGGAGGAAGAGGAGGAGGAGGGGGAAGAAGGAGGGACGGCAGTGCTGGGAAATCTGGGAAGAGTGTGAGGCACAAAACAAGAAAATCTCTGCATTACTTGTTGTTGAGGCTTTTTCTGTTCATTCAATTCCGATCAAATTAAATTCGAACTGTTAAGAGATCCAGATTCCCGATGAAATTCCGAGAGCGCTTTATCAAAGCAGGTTGTTCGGGTTTCAACGTGCCGTCTCCCCAGGGTCAGCAGCAGGAGGCTGTATGACGTCATTGAGTGATAAAAAAAGGTGTCTCCTTGTAAACTCCAACCTGTTTAAAACCCGCGGCCTCGTCCACAGGAAAAAAAAAACAACACATTTCTCAACATCCTGCTCTTGGCGGATGGTCGATTTGTAATAATTGACCAAAAAAATGAAACTGGTGAAATAAGTCAAGGGAGAGATTGGTGTTAGATGGCTCAATGTGTTGCTACAGTCAGATTGACCTGGTGTAGAGGTGGGACGATATCTATTCTCGAGTCTGGTTAGAGGTTGTGATGAGGCCGAGCCGTTCCTCAAATCATTTCACGGCACAGCGAGTCGATGGGTCTTCTGCTGTAGCACATATGTTTAAATATATATATATACTGTATATATATATATGCTCTGCAATTCCAATTGGTCTTCAACACGTGGACCACTGGGTCAACACGTGTGTGTTCTCCGAAAATGGCACAATCTGTCTCCTGTTACTTCTGCACAGGATATCGATCGATATCTTTCACAGAGTGAAGTCTGGCTTTGATGGAAGTGTCCTTAATGGTCATCACAGCGGTTTGATGGAATCATGGCTCTGTCTTCCCCTATCCATCTATCTGTCTATCTATCTGTCTATCTATCTGTCTATCTATCTGTTTCTCTATCGGTCTATCTATCGGTCTATCTGTCTATCTATCCGTCTATCTGTCTATCTATCTGTCTATCTATCTGTCTATCTGTCGGTCTATCTGTCTATCTATCTGTCTATCTGTCTATCTATCTGTCGGTCTGTCTGTCCATCGCTGTCTCTGTCTCTGTCGCTATCTCTATTTCTATCTCTCTCTCTCTTTCTCTCTCTCTCTCAAACCTGGTGAAGACATCAACAGATCCCTGCGTACCTACTCAGAGAAGTGTCTCTACTCTGTACTGACCTGTGTTTTCCTGTGGTTTGTCTATATTTTTGTTGTTTTTTGGTTCCCTCGTCATCAAGTTTCTGTGACACGACTCACTGAAAATAAAGGAACCTTAAAAGTCAGTCTCGCTCTCTCTCTCTCTCTCTATCTCTCTCTCTATCTCTCTCTCTCTCTCTCTCTCCCTATCTGTCTATATCCATCCCCCTCAGGGTACGACCTGTCCGGCCCGGTGGTGACGGTGGTCTATCCAGAGGAGGAGGGGAGGTGGGAGAGCCGTCACCTCCTGCAGGACGTCTACGGCAACGCGTCGGACCTCTTCTCGGATCCAGAGTCCAAGAACTGCACCGAACCGGGTAAGACAGAGCCCGTGACCACAACTAATGAATTAACTCGGCACATTTTGAGTCTGAAGTAGAGGAGGAGATGAGGGGACGGGAGGTTTTGGCGTACACCACCACGGGCATATTGTAGAGAATCAGAACCAGGTTACTCAGGCTACGCTTACACATAGGCCTACTCCTACTTGTTGCTCAGTTTTGTACAGAATGTTGTATTCTGTTGGCAAAATGTGTGCTCTTATGCACAATAGAATACTGGGGGCGATTTGCTAACTGACTGAAACCAAATGATTCTGAATTATTAGCTCTGTCATGACACAGGAATATATCCCAGAATGTCTTCGGTCCAGGAAGAGAGAGGCTCCACACACACACCAGCACCAACACCAACATACCCCCAAATGTGCTTAAACATCTGTTTAGTTTCATGATTCAGGGACATGACAGGAGAGAGGGAGGAATAATAAGGCAAAGGGAGGAGAGAGGGAGAGGGGAGAAAGAGGGGGGGTGGGGAGAGGGGGAGAGAGAGAGAGAGAGAGAGAGAGAGAGAGAGAGAGAGAGAGAGAGAGAGAGAGAGGAATGTCAACATTTACATGAAAAGCTAAGGAACAGCACAAACTTCTCCCAGATGGAAATCCACACTGAGACAATGTGCTGCGAGGCACACGTGTGTGTGTGTGTGTGTGTGTGTGTGTGTGTGTGTCTGTGTGTGTGTGTCTGTGTGTGTCTGTGTGTGTGTGTCTGCTTTTTTGTCCGCCTTTTGGCGCTGTGTTTCCATGTGGAATGCTGGGGCTTTACAAGACCGACATCCTGCCAAGGATGCTGTTGATCTCATTGTAAACACACCACCCCCTCACACACACACACACACACACACACACACACAATTGCAAATATACATTCATATATACGCTCAAGCAATAAAGCACACACACACACACATTAAATATAAACTCGGCGTTCCTCCTCAGTGTGTTTTGGGAGCCCTGCAGATGTTCACTCACACAGCGGTTCACCAAGTAAAATTTTGACAAGCAAATATTTTAGAGTTTGTTTGTGTTTAATCACGCTTTGTCTCCCAAAAACACTAATTACCTTAATGGGGATTATTACTTCTGCCTTCCTGCGCTAAGTGAGGTCTTCACAATGTGTTGCTCTGGGCTTAGTCACTCTCTCTCTCTCTCTCTCTCTCTCTCTCTCTCTCTCTCTCTTCTTTCCGTCTCCTCCCTCCGAGCGCTCTCCATCTTGATCTTTAACTTTTCCTCTCTGCCGCTGTCTCTATCTGTCTCGTGGGTCACAAAGGAGATTAACGGTTCAATTTGAAGTCACAGAGCTTTATCGCCGTACACGCAGAGCCGTGACGAACATGCACGGGAAAGTGCTGTTGATCTCATTGTAAACACGCCACCCCCCTCTCGCACGTACACACACACACGCACGCATAAAAGTGCACGTGCAACCAAGCTGGCCGCATTTATCAAAACAGTTTGGGAAAATGATCGCGCAGCCCAATATGTGAATGAAAACAACAGTTCATTGCCCAAGTCGACAAACTGAAAAATACACACTGTCTTTCCAGAAAACAATTGTTTTCCATCAACTACCGCTGACGGAAATATTGAAAAATAATTCAGACCTTTTATTTAGTTTAGTCTATTTGTATTCGTAATTCAGCCGATCCGGGGCGATTCGAGGATCTAGTCTGTTGTTTCAGCTCCACACTCCAGTTAGCGGTGTTTTTGGTTGTGGTGTTTGGTGTGTGGCGTTTGCAAAGCCTTCAGCAGCTCTTACTGTGGAGCCCGCCGCTGACGCCAAGTATCTGGCTCTAGAAGACCCGTATGGACCAAATTCTACATACCCTTGAAGAAGTGAATAATTACACCTTTCAGTTAAGTGCGACTTTCTACAATTACTACAACTATTTTGTCTCCGATTTATTTTATCTATCTAATATTTAATCTTGCATTGGGGGTAAAGAAGAATTTCATTCAACACAAGTGAAGTATTGAGGATAGGGGCCTTCACTGTGTAAACTATGGGCTTTGTTCCATAGTTTACACAGGTTCAATCCCGTCTTCACAATAAATTAAGGTCTACGGTTTGTCTTTGTACGCAAGAAAGGAAGCTTTTTTTAACCCCAGTATAAAATCCAGTTTTGATGTTGGTCCGAAATTTTTTTTGAAAAGGACCATCTTAAAAATATTTGGGCCATAGTGCAGTCAAGGTAAAAATCCTCTGTCGACCTGAGTTGAGGAGGTTGTGCAATGGAAGGCTCCTCTGTCAGTGAGTGTTGTTTCTATGGAAGATTTGAAAATGGAGATACCCTCCATTAGTGCAGGTTGACCTTCTGGAAAAGATTAAGGCAGCACACTCAGAAGTTCGCCAACCTCCTCAACTCTATCCATTTACAAATTGACAAAACAGAGAATTGACCAGTCACACCTTGTTTTTTGACCTATAAATAAACCACAGGGATGACGGCAGCATCAGGCTCAAAATGTACTGAAACCAACACGGATCAAAATCTGAGCTTAGCTCCAGACTATTAGCGGCACAATAACAGTCCCTGAGAAAATGAATTGAGAGAGAAGAAAGCAAGAGAGAGAGAGAGCGAGAGAGAGCGAATACAAACACCTTGGAAGCTGCAGCGGGGGGTTGTATAAATCCACGGTTCCTCCGGTGTCGCTGCAGTGACCGTTTGGAGAAAGAGAAAGAGGGAGAGAGAGAGAGAGAGAGAGAGATTGCCCAAGCGCCTATTTTTAGTTGGATCCACCGCCACACGACTACGCCACAGTGGAGCCCAAACACGTGAGGAAATAAATAAAAAAATAAAAAGCCAAAAATAACGTGCTTCCTTCTCTTCCAACCCTCTGCCCCGGCCAGCTGGGGTTCGTGGAGCAGTGATGGACTATGTTGTATTGTGTTGGATTTTGTTACATTTTATTTCATTGTATGTATTTATTTGTTTGTTTGTTTGTTTGTTTGTTTGCTTGTTTATTTATACATTTTTAATTTGCGGTGGAATTGGATTGTTAACATTTAAAAAAAGGCTACAACCCTTAAGTGACACGAAAAGATGTTATTCTTCAAATATACACAGTAGTAGAGGCAATGCCTCGTACCAATTTCATACGTATGTGTTTTTGCAATTCTATTTTTCCATTTGAAATAGAAATGCACGGCAATTTTTGTTTGCGTTTCTGGATTAGACGATGAAATACAATTGAATAATTTGTGCAAAGAGCATAAATACATTAATCATATTTGTAAAAGTTATGGCAGTCGGTCTTACTATGTTTTGGTTTTAGATTTTATGCCAACATATGATAGGAACCGGGAAACCGCAATTCCACTAAAAATATAAATACCGAAAATAAAAAATTAACCAAAAACAAACACAATACAATTTGTATCGATCTGGACAATGACAATGTTAATATTGATCCAAGAATCACTGTGTTGGTTAAAAATATTGATATTTCAAATATAGATTAAACACACTGCATTTGTCTGTCTCTGCCAACTACACAAGATTTGGACCAGGATCGGTGTCTTGCACAATTCCAAAATACATCAGTATTCAACTGAAATTTTCATTTTGGGGATTTTTAGTAAACTTAAAGTGAGTGTTTTTTCCCCAATCCCTTTGCAACAACATCATTTTACTGTTTGTTTGGTTTCGTATCGCTCAATCGATGACTCTCATTTGTCTTATTTCCTCTTACACATGAATGCACACACTTGCAAAACCATCCACGCGCGCACACACACACACACACACACACACACACACACACACACACACACACACACACAGCATGCATGATTATTTGCTCTAATCTATTGCCATGAAAAAAAAATGCAAGTAAGTAAATAAAAATCCATGTTTGTCTTTCTGATACACAGATACATAAACAAACACTCTTTCACACACACACACACACACACACACACACACACACACACACACACACACACACACACACACACACACACAGCATGCATGATTATTTGCTCTAATCTTTTGCCATTAAATAAATGCAAGTGAGTAAATAAAAATGTATGTTTGTCTTTCTGATACACAGATACACACACACACACACACACACACACACACACACACACACACACACACACATTGTGATCACGCAGTGTGGCATTGGTGTGGGTTTAGAGATGATCGTGTTTACTATTGTCGACTTTCTCCTCCATGCCTATGAGCCGCAAACAAGAATCTTCTACCTCATTAGTGTGTGTCGGCATTAAGTGTGTGTGTGTGTGTGTGTGTGTTAACTCAAGATCTGATAGAAATATCCTCTCCGTGTTATTATACACTGCTCACTCTCTCACCACTCTCTTTGTCTCTCTCTCTCTCTCTCTCTCTCTTGCTCCCTCTCTTTCTCCTTCTCTCTCTCTTTCTCTCTCCCTCTCACTCCCAATCCCCCCCCCCCCCCCCACACACACTCTTGTACCGGCCAGACGAAGTCCTTCACCACCGCCGACTCGTCCTCACCCTCCACCTCTCGTGTGTTTCCAGCGCTCAAGGTTACGAGCCCTGTCTAACAAGTCATAATCAGGGCTGTGTTCTGTTCGGCTGCCGTCTAATTATAATGTAATTACGCAAATGGAATGTAATTTAAAGGGCGACGTTCCTGTCCTCGCCGGGTGTCACCTCCTTGGTCTCCTAATTAATTCGATTTGAAGAGAAAAAGAATCCCGACCAGAGTGTTGTTTGAGGCTTCCCTCTCTCCGCCCAAATGAAAGCACTTGAATGAATGAGTGAATGTCTGGGGCTGCGCACGGCAGTTTATGAGCGTTTGAGATTTTCATCACACTCTCTCATGCTGGGTTTTAGTGGAGAAAAATGTCTGGGATTGGTCCACGTTGACAAGATGTCGTGTCCAGTTGGCTGGAGAGAAAGATGGGAGTGTCGAGAGTGCTTCAGATCAATAAAGGAAATCAATCGAGGATTGATTCAACAAAGAAAAATGGCAAAGCTGCGACCGAAATGGTGTACTAGGTTATGAGTGTTTTGAGTAGGGCTGAATGATTTTTGAAAATAATGGAATTATTTTTAAATCTTAATCTAATTACAAACCAGTATTGCAATCTTGATTTAGTATGTAATTTTTTAAGTTACTTATCTTCTGTGTTATTGACTAAACACAAGCAATACATTTTTCTATAGTATGACCAACACAACATTCGATACAGTCAACATCTAGACTGCTCTTTCCTGTCGGCGAGCCCTACGTGTTATGATGAAATGAGATTAAGTGATGCATGAATCGATATGAAAAACATATCTTTATTGAACCATTGAATTGTAAAAAGAAAAATAATTCAATCACAGTAGAATATTGACCCGATTGATTTAACTTCAAGCCTTGTAATTGTTTGAATCTGAAAATGAACTCACTCACTCACTCACTCATCCCATGGCCTAGGGGGCCGTAGGGGTGTCATGTTGGGAGTCTGAAAATGAACATTCCAAAAGTATGCAGTGTTACAGCAGAAATGTATTATTTCTTTATAAAAATGTTGCGTGCATAGGTCCACATCCATCCTCTTTGTGGGCGCCTGTGAGTGAGCTTCGTCCGAGTGCCGCGCAGTGCGCTCAGCTTAGCTTTCCGCTCATTAATTTTGAAAAAAGGTTTTAAAAAAA
>NC_137202.1:9945736-9965736 GCF_960531495.2 Zeus faber | reverse complement strand
AACGTCGCCCAAAAGAAAAACCATATTCAGGCAAATGAATTTACTGGCCAAATCTGTGATCATGACACTGTTAATCGCAATTTATTCGTATGATTCCCAATCCCTGACTAAAATGTCATGATTATGACAGCCCCTTGCGAGGTCTCCAGTTAAAGTTATTAAAACTGAATTCTCCACAACTCAAAGCAGAGACACCCAAAGCATAAACTGGTGTAATTCGTTCTATAAGACTCCAAATGGTAAATTCACCCCCGAAATTAAAAGTGTGTGTGTGTGTGTGTGTGTGTGTGTGTGTGTGTGTGTGTGTGTGTGTGTGTGTGTGTGTGTGTGTGTGTGTGTGTGTGTGTGTGTGTGTGTGTGCCCGCGTGCCCGTGTCTGTGTCTGTGTCTGTGTGTGTGTGTGTGTGTGTGTGTGTGTGCGTAGATTTTGTTTGATCGTTCTGCTGCTGCAAATCAGCATTTTCTTCTTTTTTTTCCCGCCATTACTACAGGCTTGCTACCATGGCAACCAGTGAGCCATATCACTCGGCATTAAGGACTGTGTGTGCATGCGTGTGTGTGTGTGTGTGTGTGTGTGTGTGTGTGTGTGTGTGTGTGTGTGTGTATTTGGTTAAAAGAGCAAGAAATAGAAAGAATGTGAAAGAGGTCCAATCAGGTAATGATGAGCTACATGTGCACGTCCCGCACATATTTCCGTCGTTCCGAAAGCCTCAGGGGAACTCGCTAATTACGTTTGTAAAATGTTGTATTCATAAAAAGCAAACAGGCGAAAGGAAAAAATGAAGGAATGTTGTTGTTTTAAGTCACAACCTTGTGGATAAAAGTTAAAATATAAACATAAACACTTAAACATAAACCTACTTAAACAATGTAAACCAATAGACCCCAGTTTCTTTTATAATTCAGGATTCGGGAGTTTATTTTCTAAAATCGATAAATACATTTATTTTTGAATTGTTGAGTTAATTTACCAAATTTATTTGCGAAATTATTTTAAAAAAGTATCTCAAGAACCTTCAGCTCTCTCTCTCTCGCGTTCTCTCATTCCAGTCTCTCCTCCTCGCTTGTGCCAGCGTAGAGCACTGCGTCGTCCTGTGCCAGCTGTTGGCATTCCAGAGGCATTGCACAGCCCTTGTGCACCCCTTGCGTATACACACACGCACACGCGCATGCACGCACGCACACACACACACACACACACACACACACACAAACTCGTTCTCGACATGCTGTTCTACATTCCAGAGCCCACTATGGGAGAAGCCAACCTTCTGCATTTTGAAGCAATCGGAATCTTACTGATATAACCTTTAAAGCTGTTGGTTTTTTTGGCATCACGGACCATCTTTTTTTTTTTTGCCTATGCTTCGCAAAATATTAACGTCCCGCCGAGCGCCTACTCCTGTCCGCTGTGATTCATCAGGGCGGCTGAATATCCGTGGCAGCTCGGCCTTCCTCTTTAGCGGCCAATAGCACATCACAGTGACAGGATTCATGTCGGCTCTGTCAGGGGAGATTACAGGACGACCCCGAACCGCCGCTGCCCTTCACTCCCACTCCTGCATAACCCCTCGTTCTCTCCATCTCCCGCGCTCCACTCCCCCTCCCTCCTTTGTCCTTGTGTTCTCATCTTTGACCTCTCACCTCTCCTCTGTGTCCTCCAAGAAACATATCCACTTATATTTGCTGTCCGCCGCACATCTCCCTCTCCCGCTCTCCCTCTCGCTCTCTCCTCTTTGACTCCTTCTCACTCCATCGACCCTTCATCCTCTCCTCCTCTCCTCTTATCCCCTTCATGTTGTCTGTGCGCTCCTCCTCTCCTCTCTTTCCCCTCTATGTTCGGTGCAGCGTGCCGGTGTACCCAACACGCATGATTGCGTGATTGCACCGGGAGGCAGCGTGAACATGCGTGATTGTACCGCGAGGCTCTACAACCCTGTACACCAGCACTAACACGTTCTCATAAACACAACTTGTGACTTGTATGACGTCACCGAACGGCACTCACATCATTTGACATGCTACAGTTATCTTTCACCGCCACCTTGTGACCCTAACATCCTCTAATAAGATTTACGAAGCTGAGTATTGAGCGAACCTTATGTCCGACGTTTCTTTAACCTAAACATTACTTTTCAATCATCGGGAGGCCACACGATATCTTAGCTGCCAAAGAACATGGTCCTGATTGCCTGCATTGTGTGGCCATCCGCTGAAGCTGTTCTCTCAATAGTGCACCAATTTAAAAGACTCCAATCACTAGTATTCACTCTCCATGATCGAAAAATAAGGCTTAGGTAAAAAAAAAAAAAAAAGTTAAACAGCCGTACACTGCAGCTGGGCCCAAAGAGTGGTGATGTCATGGTTTGGAGCGGATCGTAGATGTAAGGGCTTTGGGCGATCAGATTTGAGCCGAGAATAAAAGCAACATTTACGTCGGCATCCTGGTGGCTCAGCCAGATAGGCGTGTGTGCCATGGGGTCAGGGCTCCTGCAGCATCCCAGGTTCGAGTCCAGCCTGCGGTCATTTGTTGAGTGTCTCTCCCTCTCACCATTTTTTGCAATATAAATAAAAGGGACATTTACAGTGCTGTCTGATGGGATCAGTAGGAGGCCCATTCGTTGTGTGTGCACAGATGTCATACATACATGATGGCTGCATGCATGATCTAATGTGCAGAGTGTGCTGTCTTGATCTCCCCCTTTGTGTATGCACTTGCCATGTGTGCTTGAATTGTGTAAGGTCCACATACACGAGTCTAAAGTAAGATACATCTGTTTATTTTTCCATGTGTGTGTTTGTCAGCATATATGTGTGTGCATGTCGGCTTATGGAGCTCTGCATACAGTAATGGTATACAGCGGATTGTCAATGCGGTGTCAGAGGGTCAGATGCTAGGGAGAGGGCATGTGTAATCCTTTCCTATCGGGGGGGAAGGATTGTGCAGTTTATTCGGTGGTATTTTTCACTGTTTGTCTCTGCCTTGTTCAGCATTGTGGGAGCAAAATCCAGCTGTAGCACCCAAGGTTAGAGGAGTCAGGAAATTGAAAGCGCCCCATAACTTCCAGTAATGGATTTTCTCATCCAGCCAGGGCATTTAAAGGTAAACTTCTCCAGCGGCACTGCTGAGTTGGCCATAGCAGATACTCACTGTGTATGCGTACAGAGAGACTATGTCTCTCGAAGTTATAGGAAGATCCCCCCATTTAATTCCAGTAATGATTGATTTGTAGAGCAATGGCCAGTTTGTAAAAGTTAATACACATATCTTTAATAATTTGGTTATGGAAGGAGCATTTACTTCTTTGGATGTTGTTCAGGCATGACACGGCTCCCATTGGGGAACTCAGCTCATGTGTTTCACGATACTGTCATAAATGCAGTCTGGTGCATCCACATGCAGGACACAACGGAGGCTCTGCAGTAGGTGCAAATATCAAGAGTTTATTGCAGGGAGACCACGTGAAAGGAAATTACACAGCGGGCTGGGAAGGTCGGGCAGGAAGATAGGTAACGCAGGACTGGCAGGCAGGCAGATGCGGAAAGGTCAGGCAGGACAGACCAGGGCAGTCAGGTTGAGTAGTTCCAGTAGTCTGCTAACGTAAGAGTATTGATGCTGTGGACACGACGACGATCTGACAAGGACTGAGTGAACGGGGAACAGGTTATATACAGGTGGAGCGACGAGGGATGTGGAGACAGCTGGCTTGATTGATGAATGGGGTCAGGTGTTTAGTGGCAGATAGAGGGAGCCAGAGAAAGAGAGGTAGATGGAGACAGAAAACACGGGGGGAACACAGGACTACATACACTAGGGAGAGAAGGACTAGAGAGAGAGAGAGGGGTAAAGGACTGAGAGAGGTAACCCAGAACAGAAGAAAAATGTCCCTCTAGGCAGAACAGTCCCGGGGAAACCAAAAGGACAGGCAAACAGTGCAGCGTTGGTGGAGGGGGTCTGGAGGCAGGCCTCTGGGAGCAAAACAACCCCCTCAGGCGGATGGCCTGGGAGCTGGAACCCTGCCCATGCAAACAGGGCCGGTAGGCGGAGGAACAGGAAGTGCCTCGGCAGGGGTGTCCAACGGCTCAGGAACAGCAACGGACCGAGCCTCGGCGGGAGTGGCCGACGGCTCTGGAACAGGAACAGGCTGAGCATCCACAGGTGTGGCTGATGGCTCTGGAACTGGTACAGGCTGAGCCTCGACAGGGTCGTCCAACAGCTGAAGGACAGGAATGGGCTGAGCCTCGGCAGGACAGGCCGACGGCTCGGGAACAGGAACAGGCTGAGCCTCTGCAGGTGTGGAAGATGGCTCTGGGACTGGGACAGGCTGAGCCTCGGCAGGAGTGGCCAACGGCTCTGGAACAGGAACAGGCTGAGCCTCGGCAGGGTTGGCCAATGGCTTGGAAACAGGACCGGCCCAAACTACAGCTGGGGTGACTGGACTGGCAGGCTTGGGGAAAACGGGAGGCGAGAGGTGAGGTTCTCAGACAGGGTTGGTAGCAGCAGGTGGTGGAGCCACAAGCTGCTGCTGGTTCCGTCTTTTCAGTTAGTGGACGCCCCCCTGGATGCCGACGGCACTGAGTAGTGAAGACCCGGGAGCGCTGGGTATTGGAGTCTCGGGAGCGATGGGCAACGGAGAGCGATGGGCAACTTTCTCCACGCTGGGCCGTGGAGAAAGTCGACAGCCTAATGGATCCTTGAGGTTGAGTTGAGACCTCGCTTTCCCATGGAGAATCTTTTCTGAGGGACCCTGGGGAAAATGACAAGATGCAACCCCCAGAAAGGGTTCTGGTGGGGATCTTCAGAGCCAGCAACAGGACAGGTGAGCATTGGGCTGGTCGGCTTAAGACTGGGGGCTAGACAAAGGCTAAGATGGCACTCTAAGCTCCAAACCTGCATCTAACTGACGGAAGTGCAATCGGGGGGCGGGCAGTCCGGGGTGACCGAGGTGGCTAGCCAGCTGGTGGCTAGCAGCTGAATCTCCTGGCTGGTCCCAGATAAAGAACTGTCTGAAAGCAATAAACACTGGGTCCACTGGGTTCATGGCTGGTCAGATCGTTCTGTCACGATAGTATCAGTGCTGTCTGGTGAACCCAAATGCAGAACATAACAGAGGCTCAGGAGTAGGTGCAACAGATCAAGGTTTATTGAAGGGAGACCAGGAAGGGAAGGAGATTGCACAGCAGGCTGAGAAGTTTGGGCAGGCAGGAAGATCCGGGCAGGAAGGTAACGCAGGACTGGCAGGCAAGCAGACGTGGAAATGTCACCCAGGACAGACCAGGGCAGGTAGATTGAGTTGGGCAGGGAGTCTGATAACGTAGGACACAATGGCGATCTGACAAGGACTGAGTGAACGGGGAACAGGTTATATACAGGTGGAATGACGAGGAAGGTGACGGACGGCTGACTTGTTGCTGAACGAGGCCAGGTGTACAGTGGCAGGAGCAGAGTGGCAGATAGAGGGAGCCAGAGAAAGAGGACATAGGGAACACTGGACTACATAAACTAGGGAGTGAAGGACAGAGAGAGAGAGAGAGAGAGAGAGAGAGAGAGAGAGAGAGAGAGAGAGAGAGAGGGGTAGAGGGCAAGGGACTGACAGAGAGGTAACCCGGAACAGAATATAAATAACACAAAAAGGGCAAAACCCTAACACATTCACTCGTCGATCAAGCATATAATAAATCGGTCAGCCCATGATTTAGTCTCTAAACGTTTACCTTACATTCACCGTATTGTTAGCGTATTTAAAACAAAGTACATGAATTTTGAAACTGTGCAACTCAGTGTAAGCTCATGTGTTTTTCAGAGTTATGTTCACACTTTCACAAATCAACACTGGCTGCGTAACGCGGTAATTAAACGGCGCCAACATCAGGAGGATCTCCTTTTTATTTCCCCCGCATATTTCTGAGTCCCCCCTTCACTTTTTACAAGCGTTCCACCTCTGCCAATGTGTTTGGAATTAAGCAGCGGGCTCCTGGTCACGTGCTGACACCCATTAAAACCTGGCAGAACAGCTGCATGGGTGCTGACTGCATGGGAAACCTTCCCTCGTCCCAGATGACTGGCGGTTCGCCGCCTAAGTGACCCCAGGGCGCTTTCGGGCATTCGTTCTTTTTTGTCCGTGCTCAAGGCAGTACCAGCCGTTTGCGTGACCTGAAAAAGGTGTTTCCTCATTAAAGAATGTTGTGTTTTTTACACAGTTTTTTTTAACCTAAACATTACGTTTCAACCATTGGGATTCAATTTATCCAGGAATATATCCAGTATTCAGAAAAGCTTCAGCCGACTGTCGTAGTTGTGCAATAGAGCAGTCTCGGTGGCCTCCCAATTAAAAATTACTTAATTATTATAATTATTTTTTAATGGGGTTATCAAACTGTAGCCCTCGAGCCTTGGCGGTCTCAGCACTCAATTTGATTAACACAAATATCTGCATTGTGTTTCCACTATTTACCATCAAATTATACATTTAAGCAGAGGGGGTGGTATCCATCCACATACAAGTGAATAAATACACTTCCCACTGTGTTGAATAAGCAGCAGATTCTTTGAAGTACTTTTCTATATCCGCTGTGCAGTGGTTCATTTACCCACCCACCGTGGGTGTTACAGACTTCTAACACCTCTAGCGCTTCTAACATTTTATGTGATATCGTTACTCATATCAGTTTTGTTGTTGATGCTTTACAGTAAACAGACATTGGAACAATAGAGATGAGAGTTGATATGCGATCAGCAGCAACTCACGTTGGGTTCCATTTGTCGTTCCAATCCGACTTTGAGTGTCCCATCACGGCACGTCGGGTGCAGATGCCGTGATTGGATCGGTCAGGTCACCGAGGTCCCATCACCGAATCACATGCTTCCACAGTTGTGGCACGTTGGCGACAATGAAAGAGGTCACAAGGATACTGTGGAACTGTGTGAGGTCAATGCCAGGCTGCAAAAGACGATCAACTCGCCGAGCTCCTTTCAAATGTCAGAAAAAAAACCTGAAGTATCCATTCAAGCTGCTCGCGGATGAACTGAAAGGTCTGCTTTGACAAAAGGTATGTCACCACCCGCGTCGGTGAACGTTTGCCGGTACAGTGCAGAGAACAATGCAGGGCCTGACAGTAACGGCTGCAGTTCCTCCGGGAAACCAGTCATCGCCAACCATCTCACGCGGAGGAAAATTTATTGATCCACTCCGTCAGAAATGGTGAAACGAGTGAGGATATTGAAATATGGATTGTAATAATATTGGAGCATTATCATCCAATTGCGAAATGATTATGATTCGGCAATCATTTCATCAGTCTTGGCGACCAATAGCCGATGCATGGTGCCATCTTGTCGGACACTTCTAAAGTTAGTATCGTGCCCTGCTATGTATAAATAAATGAAAACATACACCGCTTGATGAAAAATCGATTTCGACACCAACAACAGGAATACACTGTGCCATTTGGAGGGTCACCATTTTTAAGATTTGGCTCGATTGGACACCCCAAGTTGTGTTTTCCAATGTGGCTGCTGTGAAACAAAACTTCACCCGAGGCTGGAGCGTCGCCGACAACATTCTCAGTCACTGCAGGTCGCACTGCCCACGTTGGCGAGGGTCCACTGATTAAATGCCAGTATTACCATGTAACCTTTATCAGGGAACTAGCACGGCCGATACACCCTAACGCATGTGTGTGTTTGTGTGTGTGTGTGTGTGTGTGTTTGTCTGTGTGTGTGTGTGTGTGTGTGTGCGCGTGTGTGGGCACGCGTGTGTGCGCGCGCGCCCGTGCGTGCATGTGTGTATGCGTTGGGGTGCACTGGCACACAATCACACACGCAGGCACCGACAACAGAGCCGTAGTGGCCATTATCCGCCATCTTATCCTGTTTTGTAAGATGTTCGTACGGGCACAGGACGGACACATGTTCACAGGCGTGCCGTTGAAAGGATGCACTCCACCTCGCTCTCTTGCGCTCGCTCTCTCTCTCTCTCTCTCTCTCTCTCTCTCTCTCTCTCTCCCTCCCTCCTCTCTCTCGCCCCCTTGCCCCCTCACTCTCGGGCGGTGCTTGTCTCTTTATCTCTCCTCTCCCTTTCTTTCTCTCAGATACGCAATCGGTCCCACTGAGCCGACAATGACCCTTGCTCCTCCCTCCCTCCCTCCCTCCCTCCTTCCCCTGCATGATTTATACACCTCCGCTCTCCCTTTCTTTTCATCCGTCCTCGCTCTCTCGCTCGCTCTCTCTCTCTCTCTCTCTCTCTCTCTCTCTCTCTCCCACTCTCTCTCTCTCTATCCTCTGTGCCGGGTGCATTTACATGAGTGTCCTGCCTCCCCTGGGGAAGCGCGCTCCTCGCGAGGCTGCAGGGGGGAGCAACGGAGCCGCTGTGACAGGACTGGGAGCGGAAAGAGAAAGAGAAGGATGGAGGGGCAGAAGGAGAGTATTATTTCTGCGCGGTGGAGGAGGAGGGGGGGGGGTTACCTGTTAACAGCCTGTCCCTGCAGTGAACTTGTCGCTGCGGAGAGGAGCTTGATTGATTGAGGGATGGGATGCGGGTCTCGGTGTGATGTGGTTCCCAGCAGGGATCCACCAGTGGGGGAGCGAGGGCCGGCGGCCGCTGTGATTGGCCGGAGAGCTGACATCGAGTACCGAGACCAATTTGGATTTAGCTCAACGTTTGTCCTTTTTTAATGGGGGTTGCTGGTTATTTTCTTACTTGGTGGTTGGCGACAAATGTTCCACTTCCTCTTTTCCAAGAACATTTGTTTTTGTGGTTGTTAGGATGAATTCTCGATTTGTGATCATGTCAAAGAAAAGTCAAAGAAAATACAATGCAGATAACCCACATTCTGCACATCACAGAAACAACTTTGAGTGGCAGTATTTGATTTTTTTGTCGAAACATAAAGAACCATGGGCTCAAAATGAATGGCTGTGCTTTTGCCTGAGTCCCAGTAATAAGTCTATCAAATAAACTTTCAATACGGTTAGCACCAAATAAAATCAGTACTGTACGACGCTGGCGGTGAAAGGGTGTTCTCTTGATTGGGACATTTAATGTAGTGGAAAGGTTGCAGCAAGTTTTTGCACAAGTGCGAGCTCTTGCAAATATTGAACTTGCATTAACTATTGCGATCACAAAATCTCAATATCCTGGATAGACCACTGGCCAATTTAGGTCCGAGGAGAGAATCTTTTGAAGGAGTGAGTCCAGCGATCTCAAATTCAATCAATCTCTACCCTCGCTTGCTCGAAAATAAGAACGAGTGACGAAAGAGCGGAATTCAACTCCTTGTTAAAGTTTGTTGAAAAGCGGTCACTCAGCGGTGTGACAGAATCACAACTCGCATCCCAAGAGACGACGGCGAGGGTGATTATGGGATGGGGTTTTGTTGCCCAGCTACAGTAGCTCCCGGGTGGGCCGGTGCGAGCAGGGCCCCCCTGAAGAAGAGCCCTCCTCCTCCTCCTCCTCCTCTGAGCCATGGTAAGCGCTAATTGTGTCTGAGGGCTGGAAGCACTCAAACTAATTATTTGTGTGTGTGTGTGTGTGTGTGTGTGTGTGTGTGTGTGTGTGTGTGTGTGTGTGTGTGTGTGTGTGTGTGTGTGTGTGTGTGTGTGTGTGTGTGTTTCACATCCTCATAACCCTTGTTTTTGGTTCCATGTCCAGTCCAGCTGATACAGAAGTTGTTCCCTCGCTTCCCTCGCTCTCTGGTTTTTGATCGAGTCTCCACCGATTCCACTTCCCTCTCTGGCTCTAAATTGATGTGCATTCAATTAGGGTTATTGTCAAGGGAACGAGGGATCCACGGACGACAAATTGCCAAACATTAAAAGCGGGGATCGGGCGCTCTCACCTCCGAACCCAAACACCTCCCTTTTTTCGTGCACTCTTTTTCCGCAGATGAATGCCCGACGCATTAGATAATACCACCCACTTGCATTTAAGCGTTTGTTGCAGAAAAATAAATGCAACCACATGCTGTCGTCCGTGCACGCGTATTGTCGTGGTGTGTGTGTGTGTGTGTGTGTGTGTGTGTGTGTGTGTGTGTGCCTGTTTGTGTGCGTGCGTGTGTGTGTGTGTGTTTATGTTTGCGTGAGCATGTGCCAGGGAGTGTGCACTCGCTTGTGCGTGTTTGTGCTTTTTTTACATTAACCACCGTCTCGGTCGCAGGGACACACAACTCATTTTCCAACACAACTCATTTTTCACGCTTCGTTCCTTAGGCCCTTGTGAACAGATAGAGTATTGGCAAAAATGTTGATATTCACAAAAAGGTAATCATATAAATCAGTAGGTATATTATTTATTAATATTATTAATTTAAAATATGAATAATGTTAAAATATTAATAAGGTAAAGTTCACCGTAAGCAGTTGTTATTATAAGCACAATTATTGTGATTCTGCAGCTATTCCAATTCACCAAATATTGTGATTGGATATTTAAATAAAGTGTATACAGTATATATAGTTTCTTTCTGCCCCTTTTAATGATTTTTTATTTTTTGCTATTTTTATGTTATTTTATGTTTCTACTCCAGAGAGAAGGGATTCACTCTTCCGCACGCAGGTGTTATATTTCTCCTGAGAACACACATCATACATATGCAATGAAATACCATGATGCCTCGTTTCAAAACAACAGCCTGATACCCCCCGACTGTCCGTAGTGTCCGTCTGGATGTGAGGCCACAGCAGCTGTGTGTTTCTCTCTAACAACAATATTTGCTCTCCCTTGTCGTCGTCCCCCCCCCCCCCACCCCCCCACCCCCGCTGTATGTCTCTGTGTATACATCTCTCTGGTGGAGATAGAGAGCGGCTTAGGCTTTCTTTGTTTGTGATGTGGGGAAGCCATCTGGCGTGTGTGCAGGGCGGCGTCTTTTCCGCTGCTCTTAAAACACAGCGGTCTCCCGAGATCCCTTTAATGATATATAGGATTTGTAGGATCCCCCCCCCCCCCTTCTCTCTCTCTCTCTCTCTCTCGCTCTCTCTCTCACTCTTTATGGAAGCCATGGAAGTCTTATGTAATGTCTGGGGTCTTATGTAAGTGAGAGAGGGAGAGAAGAGAGAGAGAGAGAGGGAGAGAGAGAGAGAGGAGAGGGGGTGAGTCAGAGGGGGGAGGGGAGTGAGTCAGAGGGAGGAGGGGTGATGATGGGGTCTTTCTGCATCTGATGTCACCACCCTCCTCCGAGAGACAAGATTGACAGGCTGTCCGTCAGGGTCGCTCTACGCGGATGCAACGGGGTTTTCGCTTCTTTTTCTTTTTCTTTTTGCCGATAAAAGGGAGAAAAAAGACAATCATTGAAAAACTGTGATTTGTTTGGTTTTTAATTGTTACAGTGATGCCGGTGCAACATGACCAAAAAAAAAAAAATCGTACTTTCAGTCGCTACAACAAGATTTCATCATGAAAGAACACCACTGAAAGACAACAAACAAAAGCCAAAAGGTGGATTCTAATAAAATATTACTGTGAGAAATGCATCTGCACATAGTTTTAAAGGCTTTTAAAATATAAGTATAAATATAAATATAAAGGGGTAATATCAGCTTGTAACCAAAGACTATGAATAACACTTGTTAAAAGCCTCTTGTCAAATGTATTTACTGCATTTAAACAAAATTTTTTCCTGACAGTTGCACCTGCCCTGGGAGGTTGCAGCCATGAGGGATTCGGCTCCATTCTGTCAAACTGTGTTTTTCTATTATTTTATTACGGTTGTGCAATGGACCTGTGTCTCATACTGTGTCTCTCCCTCTGTCACCAAATAAACTAATCAATCATGTCGATAGAATAAATGCATTCATCAATTAATTAATCTCTCAAACCTAAAATATGTCCAGTGTCATTAAAGCCAAACCCATCTGATGGGTAGGCATCACAGGGCTCTTACGAAAACAGGAATTTGGAAAACAAAATGACATGGATGCAACACATTTGATCTCAATGTTGTCTTAAAAATGGAAGGAAATGTCTGATATGTGTAACTGAATCAAATTAGTGTCTTTAATGTTTTAATTAATGTTTTTTTGTCCAAACTTTGAAGAAGCTCCGAATTCAAAGCCGTCGTGAAAACTGATTATTAACACTGAGGCATTTCGGTTCAAGAAGCGATTGGAAGGCGAGGTTCCTGTAATGTAATTGATTGTATTTTCAACATGATAACTGGTCTGGATGGAAACAATTTGCTGCAGAAAAGTTGAAAAAAAAAAAAAAAAGAGGTGGCCTAATAATGGGCCTTGAGGAATACCACAAGCATAAACGATTCGAAGAATAGACTGAAACAAAAACAAATTCAAGGCAGGCATTGCAATTTCTGCCAATATTATGAATTTAAGCACAAAAGGCTGTTATACACACACAGTCAGCCAGTCATCAGATATTATTTACGATATACTGTATAACGATCCTCATGCTAAGTGTGCATGCGTCAAACCGAAACAAGACTGATCGGTAGGTTGTTTAATACTTATTTTTAAAATATGGATACTCCCATCTCCTCGGCGCAGTTATTTTTGCGTCAATCTGAATTATGTCCCGGGCCGCTTCAAAACGATCGACCGAGGCCTCCCAGAGATCGACCTCCCTAATGGCACCTTCATTTCAGCCTGTTAGTCCCCTTGTTTCCTCGAGCTGCACCTGTTTGCACTTCCTCGCGCAAACACGGAAGATCAAGCCTTTCAAACCGCCGGCACAATGCACTTAGCAGAACACAATCCACCACAGATTATACGTTTCCGGAAACAACTTTAATACAGCAGACACCGCAAAGCATATTGACTTTTTTTTTTTTCTGACTGGACATAATGGCAGCTATGGAGGCTAAACACCGAGATCTGAATGTGGAGATTACGCAGTACATGGTTTTTTTTTGTGTTTTTTTTGTTTTTTTTTCATCTCTCTCACATTTATTATGATTATTTTTTTTGTAATGTTTTTTTTTTGTTTTGTTTTTTTTATCCAGATCAGCAGCTCTCTGGGGAATTTGGGTAGCCTTGTTTCACTGATGGGGGCACCAGAGTCCGTTTAATCCTCGTAATCACTATGAGTTCTTATACAGTGTGTCTCATTTTTTTGTTGTTTAGGGTTGGTTGGACGTTAAATATCAAACTTTAGGATCTCCATCCCATGCAGTTCTAGGGCCAAACAGCCGGCTTGTTGTTGTAGTTTTGCGGGTTTTGCAAGTTTTTTACCCCAATGATTACATCCACCTCAGTGGTAGCAAACGTCTGCGAGGGCCTGGCAGAAGGAAAAACAGAATCCAATGTGCCCCAACCCATTTCAATGCCGACTTTAATGACAACCACCTTGAAGGTGGAATCCAGCGACTGGAATTCATTTAGAAACATTACCAACATGTGTTTTCTTTTTTTTTTTTTTTTTTTGTAGTTGTTTTTATGGTCATGTGCCATCTGCGGGTTCAAATTCCTCAGGACAAAGACAAAATAAAATAAAAACTCAGTTTATAAATCTATACTTTCTAAAACATTGTGTAATCATTTTTCCCTCGTTCCTTGTTGAATTTCAGGCTCCTAATCCTCCAGGTTTTGCATAAAAGCCAGAACTGCTTGTTTCGGGAACGTAAATTTTGCTGTTCGAGCAGAATTGTGTGTGTGTGTATGTGTGTGTGTGTGTATGTGTGTGCATGCGTGCGTGCATGCATGCATGCGTGCGCGTGTGTGTGTGTGTGAATGCTTGATGCTCATGGACACGGGGAGCAGGGGGCATCTGTCCTACCAGGTGAGAGAGGGGAGAGAGAGAGAGAGATAGAGGGGAATTCTCTCCCTCCCTCTCTCTCTCTCTCTCTCTCTCTCTCTCCCTCCTTCCTGCCCCCCCTCTATTTTTCTCCCTCCCTCTTTCCATCTATCTACCCCCCCCCCCCCCCCCTCCCTCTCCCTTTCCTTTTCCCCCTTTAACTCAGAATGCTCAGAAACGCACACTCACACAGTTTTTTGGGTAGAAATAGACTTGGCCAGTGTTGCTCTGTGCGCTGAGCCTCTAATCTGTGAATTGAATCCTTGCAAAGACTTTTCCCAGAGTGGCCAAACAGGGCGGCCAAAGAGAATAATTTTTTTTTGGGGGGGGTCCTGTTATTGGTTGTAGCTGTGTCTCATCATTATATGACTTATGATGTCAGTGTGTGTGTGTGTGTGTGTGTGTGTGTGTGTGTGTGTGTGTGTGTGTGTGTGTGTGTGTGTGTGTGTGTTTGTGTGTGTGCATGCGCGCGCTCTGGTTGCGTGTCTGTGTGATCACGTGTGTGTGGCCGTCTCTTCGCTTTATGCTTTGATTGCTTTGATGGCTTTGTGTGCTTTGGTTGTTGTGATCAAGCCTCTCATGTATGTCGCTTTGGACAAAAGCGTCTGCTGAATGAATAAATGTAAAATGGAAATGTATGCTTCACAGTTGGCAGCAGCTGCAAGGCTCTGCTCTACGCTGTAGGTCCAGTGGGTCACTTTGTGTGAGTGTCAGTGTGTGTGTGTGTGTGTGTGTGTGTGTGTGTGTGTGTGTGTGTGTGTGTGTGTGTGTGTGTGTGGGTGTGTGTGTGGGCATCTGAATGTTTTTATGCATCAAGTAGCGTATAGTTATCTAGTTAGTACAGATTATGGCCCTTTCCACAACAATAGAAGTAGAACCTCATTGTGTTCAATTATTTTTCCTGGTGGATGTTTCTACCACTAGTAGCTTGTCCTGTGAGCTTCACCTGTATCAACAGAGCTCATGTGCTCAAAAGCAGTGAAGCTCAGTCCGAGCGTACAGAAGGGTTTAAGTTCCTCTGACTCAGTCTGATGCTGGAATTAGACTAACAGATGCCTAGTACAAAGTTCACCGTGCACAATATCCGATTATTGCACATGACATCTTTTTTATATTGTGCAGCTCTACTTTGGGGAGAGAGGAAGCGTCTGAGTTTAATGCTTTTTAAAACACGAGATTCACCCACCTGTGTTAAAAATCCCATTGTCTATAACTCCCTTAACTTAGTTTTATTCAGTGCTTACTGTTTTTTTCTTGTCATCAAATAGAGGTGACATGGAAATAAATTGCCTCAATAATCATGAAGAGTTTTTCACAATATTGATGTTCATCCTAATATCTGCCTGTCAATTTGAAATCACAGGTTAGAGAACGCAGCTGAGGGTCATGGTTTTGGTTATGGTGTTTGGTTTCGGACTTCATACGGTGGGAGATTTTAGTCCAACCAAGATCGGAAACTTGTCTTCTTAGTTTAAACCCATTCATTCACAATATACAACAAGAAACAGACACCATAATCTCCATCTCACAATGGTTTTTGTTGTGATTCCCCTAAATCATTATTTTAAACAACATACAACCTCGTACACAAAGGGTTAAACCCCCGTTTCCTTCTTCCTCTCATAATGATCTCCGTCCGTCCATCTCCGTCTGTGTGCGTATCTCAATGTGTGTCTGTCTCCCCCCCCGCCTCCCTCCCTCCCCCTCCCATCTCGGCGGCCCCTGTCAGTTCGGATGAGGCTGAAGCGCTGGGCACGCGGGGCGGGTGGAGGCTGAGGCAGAGGCTGAGGCTGAGGCAAAGGCAGAGGCAGAGGCCAGCTGACTCATAAGCTCTGGGCTGTTGAGGGAGAGAATGTCACTGCACATTGTGATGCCTTCATGTTATAAGCACACACACACACACACACACACACACACACACACACATACGATGACCATGCAGCAACAAGTACACACTCTGCAAAGCACACACACACACACACACACACACACACACACACACACACACACACACACACACAGAGGATTTCCGACACACAGTGGCTATTTTTAGCAGTGCAACTCATCATGAGTCTATGCAACAGGCTCAGCACGCGACCGCCGTGCATTAATATGGCAGATTGTGATCTACTCCTGCCGCCGCTGAAGGATGGTGATGGATCGATGCCGTCAAATAGGATGGGGGAGGGAGGGCGGCCGTATTTCACTTCTGCTCGGGAAGTGTGTGTGCCTTGAAATGCATGGGAAAAAAACCCGTCATCGGTGGTTTACTCATCTGGACGACTGTTCGGGAGCTGGGGGTCACCCCCCTCGCTAAGGTGACAATGCACAATGTTGACTATAATTAACACATACAGGAAGTTCGTTTTGTTCTGTTTTGCTTTTATTTTGGAAACTCTACTAATCGCTCTCTCTTTGAAGGGCGCGTTCCACGGCAACGCCTTCCAGCTGACATCAATCATCCTCTTAGGCTGGACCAAGTTGGGAAGAAAAAGAGGGGGTTGGTGGAGGGGATTTTGTTGGATTCGGCTTTTGTCTGGAATTGATTTGTTTGTTATTTTTGGGTTTTGTTTGACCTCTATCGCTCTAATAGTCAGTGGAATTGTGTACATGTAAATGTTGTAAATGTGTTTGTCAGGTGTGGTTTGGTGAAGTCTAGGTGCCCCACTGTGGTGTTGGTAGGGACCTGGGCTAGATAATGCAGCTGGTAAAGCAGTGTGGGAGGGGAGAGAGCGGGGGTCAAGTTCGTATATCCCTGCTGCTGTTCTGAATCTGTGAACCTGTTTGTGTGTTTTGGCATTTTGAGTTTAATATAGTTATAAAAATAAAAAAAAGAACCCCTGCTTGCTGGCTCATTTCTCAGTCAGCCCGTACATCTCAATCCTGCTGGCCGTCATCCTGATTGTGAGGGACATCGCCATCAAAAGCCTACATTTGGTCTCAGAAGTGGGATGAGACGCGGGCAGATTGAAGGGGGGTAACCTTTAGAGCTGGCAGTATGGGACCTAAAGCTCACTCCAAAGCTCACAAAATGGACGTGGCTGGAGACGCCCCGGAAGAGGGTGCTGCAGGAGGGTTGCCCCTGATTATACACCCGAGGGAGGAGCACAATTTGTCCTGCAGATATGGACTAAAATTCCGGCATGTTGCAGCAATGTCTTCAGTTCCAATGTGACCTAAGTGAATGGCGGGACAAACAAACAATCAGGACAAAAGATGGTGCAGATTCAAATGAATAACCTCAGAGATGATATGGAGCAGCAACAGGGGGGAGAGAGTCAACCCCAACTGAACACACCACCACAGCAGCAGGAGCAGCAGCAGGAGGAGGAGCAGCAATTTTACCAGTCCAGCGCCTGGAGTGAGCTAACTCTATATTGAGCAGTACCTGACCAACTTTTAACGCCTGGCAGCAGCATATCAGTCACAATAGCGGCGGGGAAAGGGAAGGCGCGAGAAGCATATGTGGCCATGGTGGCAGATGACACGTTTGACAATAAGCACATCAAAGAGGCCATCCTTGCCAAATATGAAATCAATGAGGTCTATCAGCAGAGGTTCAGGGACCCGGACATTTGCCCCAACGAGAACCCGAGCGAATTCTCTCATCGACTTAAAGACTTGTCCGAGAAGTGGATCCAATCAGAGAAGAGGACCAACGGTAGGTTGGAGGAATCCTTTTTGTGGAGCAATTCCACTGCTCCCTCTCTCCGGAACTCAGAATTGGGGTAAAGGTTAGGGATCCAGAGTCAGCACGGATGGCAGCCTAGCTGGTGGAGACCTTCCTGACAGCCCAACGAGGGTCCAATAGCTACCGGTGGGAGGCCCCACAGAAGTCAGTCACAGCACTGAGTAAGCCATTGGGGCTGGGGAGTGGAGGTGGTCCTAGGGAGTCAGGGCCAGCATGGCCTCTAGAAAACCCTGTAACTTATATAAAGACAAAGTGAACTGCAACACTTGTTTGCTATTAGTGTGGTCAGGAAGGACACATTAAGCCAGACTGCTCAGTCAGAAAAAAAGCTAAAGCAGCTAATCTTTGTACTGTTCCGTGGCCCTGTCAAAGTGAGAATTTCTTGGTGGGAAAACAGCAGGTCACTACAATTGAAATTAATGGTAAACCAGCCAAAGCTCTTCTTGATACTGGTAGTATGCGGACGCTAATAAACCCAGCATTAGTTCAAAATGAGCGTTCCCTAGGGAAGCCAGTGCTCGATATTGCTTGCATGGTGACCATGGGGCTTATCCAATGGCAGTGGTGTACCAGGACGTAGCTGGGCAAACTTACCTTCTTTCGGTCGGGGTAGTAGACAGCTTATCCTCCCAGAGCATTTTTGCACAGGATGTACCCATCTTTCATTCAGGAATTGGTTCGGTCATGTTAAACAGTCAATATTGTCACCATTTCACGGAGACATATCCAGGGATTGGAATGGGAGGCAGCCAGTGGGGACCAAGCAGGATCAGCTGAAAATGTTCAGGGTCTAGAGGAGCTAATCCCCCAGTGCCCAGTTCGGGTCAATCCAGAGGTTAAAGTTCCAGGTCAGTATTCAGCTGAGGGGGATCACAGTATCCTCTCTGAATGACCTTACTTTGACAAGGTTCTCAACGATGGTCTTGTTAAAGTGAGGAAAAAGTAGGAGGTGAAAAAGACGAGAAAAAGGCGGATACAGTTAGAACAGGCTCAGGACTGCCAGAGCTTCTCGACGTGCTGGAGAGGCCACCCCCCTCACTAAAGTGACAATACACAATTTTGACTATATTTAACACATACAGTACAACAACGTTTTGGCTTTTTTGGAACCTCTCCTAATTGCCCTCTTTGAGTTTACTTCCAGGGGCGTGCTCCATGGCAATGTCTTACAGCTGGATTTGGCTTTTGTTTGGAGTTTCTTTGTTCATTGTGTTTTGTTTGACCTGTATTGGTGTAATAGTCAGTTGAATTGTGTAAATGTAAATGTTTCAAATATGTTTGTCACATGTGGTTTGGTGAAGTCTAGGTGCCACACTCACAGTGTTGGAAGGGACCTGGGCTAGATTTATACATTTATAAAATAGTGTGAAGATTTATTTAAAGTATTTAAAAATTAAAAAAATCTTCTTGATAATGTCTCTGGCTTAAAAGTCTGTGCGTGGTGCGACAATACCGCAGCGTCGTGTTCTGTTTAACATTGTCTTATCTTTAATATCATATGGACAATGGAGATGCAGGGTATCAGATCCATGGAAAAGAGACGACAAACTGGTTTGTAATTAAGGATTTAGAATTCACTCGTGCTGATTCACAGGACTCAGCGGGCGGACATGCCGCTCCACCAGAAACATCTCTAAATGCACAGTAGGGTGCAGATTCTATTGATTATTTTTTATAACATCTTAGTTATGATAGTAAGTTGGCTAACAAAACGTCGCCTTAATATCGGCGAGACATCTGCCTCATGCAGGGGAATATCACCAAACAATTCAACCACAAGTTCAACTGGAACACCACGACAAACTGACAGAATGTTTTTTTAATGACGTCAATGAAATTGTCCATTATAGATATAGTGTAAATTGTGAAATCAGTAAGAGTGATGTAAGAAAGTGATTGAGAAAGTGTCCCCATTGCGCAATGTGCCTGTTTCATTCCATAAGGGTACAGAATAAAACAAAACAACCTAGCGCAGTCTGTACCATCGGTGAAGGAGTGTTCGGTGGCGCAGAGCCAGCCCTGTAGGGCTATTTTAAATCGGGAGCATAAAACATTGGGGGCCCCCAGTGCCCACCCCTAACAACACCACTGGTGTTTGCAAAATAAACAATACTTTTTAAACTTTAGTTTTTTTCCCAAGAATTGACATGTACATTTACAGTATGCCCCTTCTAAATAACAGTGTGCCATTGCTCCAGTATGTTGTCATTTATGTTTCTACTTACATCTGGTATAAAATATACACAATACTTTTTAAAAACCTTTGTTTTTCATTTTTGCACAAACAACACACTCATCGTGGCAAATATACAACACATGAGAGGCTAACGATTAACAATAATTCCCCAATGAATTTGTTTTTTTTTCTTGTACGCTATAATGGACAATTATTTTAACATCTGTTAATCTGTTACGGATCAGAGTTGACGGCGTATAGCCTACCTTCCTATGTAAAAAGGAGAAAAGTAAATTGAATTTCCAAAAACAGAGAGAGTGGGTGAATTGAGGTCGTCAGCCAGAAAACACAAACGCACTAACAGAAAACAAAATCACAATACAGAAGTGAGCTAC
>NC_137202.1:9910736-9940736 GCF_960531495.2 Zeus faber | reverse complement strand
TTTTTTCGATTACAACAGCCTGGGGCCTGGTTTCATCATGATTAAGGTTGTTCATTGATTGTTTTGTTGTTCATTTGTTTCTTCAAACTTTTTTTTTTTTTTTTATCCTTACAGTTCATATATGATGAAAAAGTGGTGTGGTGAGTCAGAAATTACATTTGTTTTACAACTGTTAAATTAATATGTTGTACGATGTCCGAAACATTATTATTATACTGAATTTAAAGTTGCATTTGTTATTTCTGAAAAAAAGCCGACCACATTGTGCGTGTTCCAGGTGGGAAGCTCTCACGCTGATTCTGATGTACTTCGTCTACATAATGATCATGAAGTAAGTATGTTCTAAATTTGAAATTGAAGTTAGATATTTTATATATACTCTATACATTACATTTCACTGCATATATGTATGAAAGTATGTATATGTATGTGACAAATAAAAATCTTGAATCTTGAATCTTGAATACACTTAAAAACAAACATTCTTCTTGTTGATGATGCACCTCGGAATTTATTTAAGAATATTTTTTAAAAAGAATCAAAAAAGTAAAAACCAAAAGGAGAAACTTGGGAGTATTTCATCCTTCTTTTGGAAGCTTTATTGTTGCGAGCTCACGGGTGTCGGGCGTCCTCTCTTCAGACTGAACTCGCACATCGTGCGCTTCCTGGAGCGGAGGAATAAGAACTCGTCCAGTCTGAACAACGGAGCGGCGAGCAACGCGGAGATGGACGACGGCTGCGACGCCACGGCCGTCCTGCTGAAGAAAGGTATTCTGCTATAGTACAGGACGCCCTCACAGTGCGATTCCACGCTTAGGGTGCTGTTTATCCCTTGTAACTCTTGAAATTCGTAATTTTTCATTATTTTCAACATTGACTCTAAGAAGACATGTATCTAACCATTCAAAATATGTGTTTACCCAACTCAGGTAATAATATCCAATTTTTAGCTAATTCTATCCAATAATATCCATTTTTTTACAAGGTTTCTGTGTTGAAGGTGGCTTAAAACAATAACAGGACTGAGTTTTTATCATAGAATTAGTAAATATACTAAATGTGCCAAACAAGCGTTAGCGCTTATGGCGTGAGGACAATAAGGACATTCTAATGATTTACCTAGAATTTATTTGAACAAAATCAATACATTACTTTCTAGCTATACTTTTGGTAAGAGGGTTGTACTTTGAGAGTGACCTTCTCAGCCACTACCACAGTATCAGTGAAAATAGAGGAAAAAAAAGAATGAGAGAACTGACATTACTTCTTCCCAAGGCCTTCAGGGAATTCCGATGATGCCAATTCTTGTTGAACATGTGACTTGTGGAATATTCCAAATAATTTCATAGGGGTGGATGTGTTCAGGTAACAGGGTTGAGTGAATTTTATGGGACACAACTCAAATGTAAAATATTCATCATCTATAATGAATTACTCACAAAAAAAAAGACGTACTTCAGATTATTTTATTTTACTCCGTTTCCTTATGCAATGAAACAAGCACCGTTTCTTTGTCACCTCCCCCCAAAAAGCTTCCAAAATACCAATTACCATATGACTCCGCAGAGGCGGCGTACATTTAAGAATATAAAACCTGTAAAACCTGAGAGAACATTATCTAGAAATGTATTAGTTCATCTTAAGCTTTTTTTGTGAATTGATAGCGGTAATTTGAACAATATGAAGGTGGTTTTGCATTTTCTTTTTCTTTGTTTTTAAGCGTAGTTGCACTATATAAAGGCATAGTGCAACAATTATATGTAAATTCCCTCTTAGTATTATGAAATAACATTCTAATGTATAATATCATGCAGTATAAAACAGTTTTTCTGTAGTTCTTGACTGTACCTGCACCATCTTCTATCGCTTGAGCATTTTTTCTTTACTATATGTATGTACTATATTTGAATGTTATTTTTCCTGATCTCCTACCTGGAGATTAATATTATCGTTATCTTATTTTATCTTACATGTGTTTCCTGTCCCGCAGCGAATCACCACAGGAAGCAGTCGGTGCTGATGGTGGACGAGCTGCTCTCTGCGTACCCCCACCAGCTCTCCTTCTCCGAGGCCGGAATGAGGATCATGATCACCTCCCACTTCTCCCCTAGGACCCGGCTCACCATGGCCTCCCGTATGCTCATTACCGAGGTGGGTCTCACACACACACACACACACACACACACACACACACACACACACACACACACACACACACACACACACACACACACACACACACACACACACACACACACACACACATTCATACTGCATTTTGTAATAAACATCTTGAGCCCAATAGGTAATGTACATAGAATCACATTTTGTATATTCTGTATATTTTTACATATTTTACTACTTCTGTTTTGTATTTTATGCGATTTGTGTATATTTTTTGCGCAATTTCTATTTTTATTTTACTTTTTATTCTATTTTATTTGATGCAAAATTCAGAAACATAGACCTCATGTAGATGGTTAAAAGTAATAATTTTATATACAACTATTTTCAAATTTATTTCCAGAAAGAAAATACAGTAACATGGTTTTGGCTTTTGGCTATTTTACTACTGTACAATCTTTTTTTGTCTTTCTTCTGTATTTGACCATTTTTCTTTTTTCTTCTGTCTTCATTTATTAACTCTATATGAATACAGTTTCTTCTTCTTCTTCTGCTTCTTCTTCTTCTTCTTCTTCTTCTTCCATTACTCACATACATTCTGACTTCCTCTGGTGTTTTTCGGGTCCTACTTTTAAATGTGTCTTTCTTATCCTTCATTCCAGCGCCAGCGTCTGATCAACACGCGGACATTCACCAACGGCGACTCCGACGTGGCGGTGAAGGCCGGCGGGAGGCGGGGCTTGGAGAACGGGCTGAGCGGGGCCGCCGCCGACAGGGGCCTCAACGGTCGCCACGAGGACCGGGAGGCCGGCAACGAGACGGAGAACGAGGACAACGAGAACAACGAGAACGACGAGGAGGAAGAAGAGGAGGAGGACGGAGAGGGGCCCTTCGTACCCTTCCAGTGTCCAGGTAGAGGGAGAGAATTAGTTCATGTTGAAAAGAGGGGCAACACATAGTACTTCACAGGTCTCTGGGTATAAATGGACACATATATGAGATAGAGTGTTGGTGTTTGGGATAATATCTATCAGGGTCATGGGTCCCTTGACCTGCAATCGTAAGCAAACCAATTACTGCAGATCCATCAGCTCATCTGGTCGTACAAACACCTACTGGGATGGACTACGTCAGGGATTGCCAATCGGTAGCTCTTTGACTACGGCTCACTGGCTATGACACAATTTTTTTATTATCTTGCATTTTTTTTACATTTCCAATTGTAAAATCATGTCTGCCACAAAAATACATATATTTTAAACTCTGGTTCGCGAATTTGATTTTGGCATTTGGTGTTGGTAACTTTAGTGGGTAACCTTGAGAAACTGGTTCAACTATTAAGATAAGAGTGAGACAAGCTAATATCACACTTTATTAGCCGTACTACTTTGTTAGTAGAAAGGTGGAGCATCTGTTATTTCCTCTGTTTACACTCACCGGTCACCCTCTCGGCCCGCCGCCCAGTCGTCCATCCGCATTCACCCGGTCCCACCGTCATCTTAATCATCTTTCCTCTTCCTCCTCCCTGGGTCTGTTCCAGCCGGCATGTTCAACAAGCTGAAGTGGCTGCTGGCCTGGCCGCTCTGCCTGCTGCTCTACTTCACCGTCCCCAACTGCTCCACGCCGCGATGGGAGAACTGCTTCATGCTCTCCTTCGTCTCCTCCACCCTGTGGATCGCCGCCTTCTCCTACGTCATGGTCTGGATGGTAAGAGAGGGATGGATGGATATTTAGATGAATAGATAGATAGATAGATAGTTCAAGTTCATTGCTGGGTTGTTATAATCTGCACGGGTTCATCTGACTGGAGGGGAGGCGTCCATGATAGTGGGTAATTGGTCCCGGTGTCTAGGGGGGGCGGGTTCCCGGGGTTACGGAGTGTGGAGAGTGTGGAAGCCTGTCTTTCTCTCTCACGCGGTCTCTCTCTCTCTCTCTCTCTCTCTCTCTCCTCTCTCTCAGGTGACAGTGATTGGCTTCACGCTGGGTATTCCGGACGTCATCATGGGCATCACCTTCCTGGCGGCCGGCACCAGCGTCCCAGACTGTATGGCCAGCCTCATCGTGGCCAGACAAGGTGACACTATTTAATTAAAATGACGGTAAAATATAGAGATAACGTACAAAATGATGTATAACAAATAAGTGATAATGTGCAGCCGTCCGGTCATTATCGGCAAAATAACCCCCAACAGGGTGATCAGTCTTGTATCAGCCCATAGGGGGTTATTTTGTCGTGACGGGCTGGCTGCACATTACCCCGCCTGTTAAACATGATTTTATATGATTTTATAACCACTATGCCTAGTTTAAGAGCTTCCGCTGAGAAAAATAATCAACAACTACATAGCTGTACCAACGCCGCAAATTATTTGTCCTACATATGATAAACCTATTTGCTGTTATTAATGTTAAATGCTAGCTTTACATTAATGCATTTTTCTATCAATGTCCACATTCATCTCTTCAAGTCTTTCATTATAATTACTATGTTGCGATAGCGAACAAGATGGTGCCAGTGGCTAGTGATGTGACACCAGGCAGAGAAGTGGTTGCCCCGTGACAACGGTCATTATTAACAGACAATGGTCATCATTCAGAAACAACTGACCGCTCATCGCAACTGTCGACCAATCAGAATCGAGAATTCCACAGAGGCCTTGTAATCATTAAGAATGTATCCAGATTCAAGCGCACTACTTGAAGTGACTCTCTATGTTTACCCGGCGGTCAAAACATCACTTTTCATTTTATAATAAGGAACCAACCCGCGAGGTCATTCACATTTTGCCAGAGTTGGAAAGAGCACATATTACTTTAATCAAATTTTTGTCACCCTTTTACCTCGGTTAATGCCTTCACACTCGATTAACACACACACACACACACACACACACACACACACACACACACACACACACACACACACACACACACACACACACACACACACACACACACACATACACAGAAGGACTTTCAAAGTAGAGTTGAGAGAGGCTGGTTAAAGATTACAGGCTTGTCTTCTTTTTTGTTTTCTTTTATTATAATAACTATTATTATTATTATTATTATTATTATTATTATTATTGTTATTATTATTATTGTTATTATTAGGGGTCCAGCTCGTAGGGGTAGGATCCTATTGTATTTCTTCGGGCGAAAAAATTCTCAGAATTTTGAAGCCTAAATCTATCTGGAAGCCATAGAATCCACAAACACGGTTGAGGTGTCGTTTTCACCGGTGTGATCTCGTGGTTTAAATTTCATCCAAATCGATCCACAAACTGAGCAGATATGAGTGGAAAAACCGAACAACGTTTACCTGAAATATTCAGTTGGTCTTCATTAACTCACACATCATACCTCTCGCTCTAAAATGAAGGAGATGAGATATACAGTGAGACGCTTTCAACCTCATTAGATCCTTTACTATAAATGTACAGATTCCTGTTCCTGTTGGACTGTGTCCAGTGTGCGGCGTAGACGCGGCCACTCTGTAGTAGCTCAACGTTCCCAACCTTTAGATTTTTTTAAATCTGTGGTCCACAATACTTTGCCGGGTTAATGAACATAAAATTAGAATATAAAGTAGTCCTTCCCTTCACGTTCACTCGAAAACCACTGAACTGTGGGACCGGATGATGCGTTCAAGATCCAGCGAGGCGCCGGAAAAATAAAAGCCGTGCAGTGGTAGTCACCCACAGCAACACCACAACGTTTGTTGTATTTCCTGGAAACGTAACTAACCGAGGAAAAAACTCAACAAGTAAATGACGTGCCCGACACGGCACCAAACGCCCACCCGTCACTGACCCTGACACTGTATTCCACAGACAACATGGTGAGTTATAACAATGAGAAGTTCTGGTTTAGCAGGCAAACATGGACGGTTGTTTTAAAGACGGGAGGGTTGCGCTGTGTAGACAGCATAGCGGGTTGCTCCACAAGACGAGCAACCAGGAGATGACAGAGCGGGGCGAGCCCAGGCAGCGTTCAACGTAAACTAACTGTAAAATATTACATTTCACTGCATATATGTATGAAAGTATGTATACGTATGTGACAAATAAATTGAATCTTGAATCTTGAAATGCCCCCAACACGACTGAACTGGGCCCTGTGTGTTGCTGCCTACAACTATATTTATTATTATTTTAGTGAGGTGGAGCCATATTGTTATCTTGAACACTAACTCAGGCGTAACGCATGAGCAGGGTTGAGGTGTCGTTTGAACGGGTATTTCACAATGATCTCGTGGTTTAAATTTATCCAAATCGATCCGCATACAGAGCTGATATTAGTGAAAAATCGAGCAACTTTGACCTGAAATATTCTGCTGCTCTTGGCTCTTGGACGCTTTATGGCGTCATCATAACATCACGAGGGGATTATTAAAGTATTTCTGATTCTGATTCTGATAATATTTACTTTGATTATTTTTAAATTTGTACTTATATAGCTTCTTACCTGGTAGATGTCAGTAGATCTGTTTGATTGATATTTTAAATCCATGGTCACCATTACTTCGCCGTATTAATGAAAAATACATCAACAAGTTATCCACAAACACTTGGAAAATCCACTTATTGTGGGACTGAGTGATGCATTCAAGATCCAGCGAGGCGGCGGAAAAAAGAAGCCCGTGAAATGGTTATTACTCACAAAAATACCACAACCTTTTTGGTATTTCACGGTACGGTGTGGAGATAACACCGATATCGATCATTTTCAAGCTGAAATCTTCCGCCATAAAGATGATCAATTTGTGAGATTTGTTTTCAATACAGTTCGATACAGAGTCCGTTTTCCTCTACCTATAAAGACACAACACGAACAGCCAATCGTACAGAGCGGAGAAACAAACACGTGACACGAACAGCCAAATGAATGTTAAACTTCCATAAATGTTGTTTGCATTATAATTTAAACAAGTACCTTCTATCTACTAAACCGAATTTCCCAATTGTAGCACGGGAAGTATCAGAGCAGCACTTTGATGACATGTTGTCTGCAGCAGCAGCATTAGGAACAGCCCTGCACCATTATTGGCGGATGAAAGCAATGAGGCAAAATGTTTCCCGCTTCCCAGCTCGTGTTGGCGTCCAAGTTTGATTCTCATCTACATTTGTATCAAGAAATATTGATGAAACTTCACCCACGCACCGAAAAATCGACGTTGCCGTTACATTGAGAACACAGTCACTTTGTAACTTCATGAACCAGTGCTTTATAAACCCACGGTTCGTCTCTGAAAATAGAAACATTGTAACCCGTGCTGCATTGCACAGAATCCGGAGAACTGTAATACTTATTTACCGGGACTAAACTGGACCTCGTGTGTTGCTGACTGCAGCTATATTCATTATTATTATTATTATAATAATTAATATTATTATTATGATTGTTATATATTTTCTGTTTGAGCTGCCCTTCTCTTCTGTCCCTCTGCTGTGACGATAAAGGACAAGGGGGAGATGGAAGATGGCGCATCAGGGTCCCTTCCTCCATCGTTTCATCTGTGTTTATTCTTGCCCCCTTCATCAAATATTTAGCGGGGGATTCTGCCTGCCTGCCTGTCTGCCTGCCTGTCTGTCTGGCTGGGCTCGATGGGGGCTCGACGCCGCACTTGACGCTTTTCGCTTTGTTGTTCGTGCCGCTGCTCCGTTTTTTTGGGGGTTTTTTTGTCGCTCCTTTGTGACCCAAATGTCTCAGTCGTCATGCTGGTACCCAACCCCCCCCCCCCGCCCTTTCTCTACCTGTCGTTTTCCGTTTCATCCTGTACCTCCGTCACTCAACCTGTCGCCTCTTTTTTCCCCTCCTAACCCCACAACCCATTTCCTTCATCCCGCCTCCCCGCGACTCGTTTATCGCGTGCTGCTTCAACGCTCCCTGTCCTGACGTCCTCCCTGTCTCTTCCAGGTATGGGCGACATGGCCGTGTCGAACTCCATCGGCAGTAACGTGTTTGACATTCTGGTCGGTCTGGGTCTGCCCTGGGCTCTGAAGACCCTCGCCATCAACTACGGCTCCTACGTAAGTCGCATGTAGTGCCTCGCCGATTCCCATCAGCCAACGCCGATTCCATTTGAAGGCCACGGTGAAGAAGAATCTTTAATTGTCACGCAGCACACCACACTACAGCACATGCACACACACACACACACGCTTTTTTGGGTGGTGGCTGGTGAAATGTGGCCTCTGCATTTAACCCATCCTGGCTTGCCCTTCCACTGGGGGAACAGCCAGGAGCAGTGGGCAGCATTCGTGGACGCGCCCGGAGACCTGGTGATGAGTGTCCATCGCTGGTCAGACAATGGTGATGTGTGCATGTTTTTGGTGGGGGTCCTTACTGACGTGAGGTGGAGGAAACCCCATGTGAGCACGGGGAGAACATGCAAACTCCACACAGAAAGGCTCCTATTTGGGAGATAACCCGCCGGAGCGCGGTGCCAACAGCGCCCCAGGCGGGAATCGAACCCAGGACCTCCTTGCTGTGAGGCAGCAGTGCAATGCACTGCAATGCACTGCACGACCGTGCCACCACCGTGCCATGTGATATTAATGTACGCGAACTCTGACAGTGCTCAACTTTAAAACCGTTTAAAAAGTCGAATACAGGTTGTGGTTAATAGTACGAGTACCGAGTGTAGGTATAAATATGTTTACAGAAATATGAACACAGATCAGCAAGAGAGCAAAGATGCGGATGGGATGTCACAGTTCACCCTCGGCTTCGATCAGAAAAATCTCACAACAGAAAAAACGCACACATACAGTACAAGTGCACCTAAGTATTAGCGCAGGACGGCCGGGAGTGTTGACAGCGAGAGAGGAGGTGATACAGCGACCCGGTGACCTGGACGGCCACAGCCCCCCCCGGGGTGGGGGTGGGGTGGGGGGGGCCTCGACGTGTTGGCTGCGCCGGAGAGGGACCGCCAGCCGCTCAAAAACTTGAGACCTTTCCCTGGTTTTGGCGTCGCGGTTTGACGACCTGACGATCGTTTTGTCCAGTGACACAAATGTTGCGGCCGTTGGAATGCTCTGCAGAGCGATGGGAGGGAGGACGCTTGAAGAACCTGCTTATACTGCGCGAGGTGGCGTCAAAATGTGTGACCTCCCCAAAAATAACAACAACGTCCTTTTTTTTACAGATCAAGCTGAACAGCAAAGGTCTGATCTTCTCCGTGGTCCTCCTGCTGGCATCGGTCTTCATGACGGTGAGTACCCAGCATGCAGTGCGTCGCGGCGACGCGTCACATGGCGTCCCGTGATAAATCCGATGCCCCGTTTTAACCTGCCGGTCAAGACTCCCAGGCGCTGGTGCTTCCCCGCAGCGTGGCCTGTAACGTCCATCCCCTCCTCCTCTCTTCCCCGGCGCTCCCGTACCTCTGTCTCCCCCGCCTTGCGTCACGCGGCAGATGTTTCGAACGCGTCGCGCTCGGCAAACGTGCCGGCTCGCGTGGAAACCCAGCGAGCATCGCCGTCAGCGAAGCCCTCTGATAAGAACCGGTGACGTCGGCAGACGTGGGAATTTGGAGGGGGAAATAAATACGTAAATAAACATTCGGGGAAAGGTGGAAGAGCTTGATGATCCGCCGGAGGGAGAAAGGTCGGTGGGTTCCGCCGCCCCGACAGAAATGCCGAAACATATGGTAACGTTTTATTTGGATCGTCCAAAATTGACAGTCAACTCAGTTCAACGTGATATCAACAGTTTGTATCATCTTTGGACGGCGCAATTAAAGTTCCACAGAATCCGTTCCCCCTCGGGGCTCCTCCGTTATCCTCCGATCCCTCTAACCGGTCCCCCTTCTCGTCCCAGGTGACGGGCGTTCACCTCAACAAGTGGGTGTTGGACCGGCGCCTGGGTCTGGCCTGCCTCCTCCTCTACTCCGTCTTCCTCTGCTTCTCCTGCCTCATCGAGTACAACATCTTCATCTTCGTCAACCTGCCCACCTGCCGAGACGACTGAGAGGCGCGGGGGGAGCGGCCGGACGCCCTGTACACACACACACACACGCATGCACGCACGCGCACACACACACACACACACACACTTTAAACATGTATAGCAGTGTTTACATATTACATACGCGCATATTTGGAAGCAGGGTCAGTATTTGCAAATCATTTCACGTCAGTTTTAATCTGCTCGGAACACTTGACGGGGGCGGGGGCGGAGCAGCACGGTCACATGGCGCCCCCGAGTCCAGGTCCCATCAGCCATCGGGGCGTTTTCCTCAAAACCTCTCCAGGACCCTTTCCTGGCCCTTCCAACGACCGTTGCAGCCGCCCCGGCTCAGGTGCGCTGCGCTTTGCGGCGCGACGCTTTCGAAGCCTCGCCGTGCGCGCCCTCCGAGCCGCTTAAAACCGGCGACGAGGAGTTCTCGCCAGCCGCGCTCCGGGCCCTGGTCCTTGCCGCTCTTTTCGCCCGGGGACTCCAGGGCCATCTCCCTGCTCCACCTCTACGCAGATGATGCCGCCCCCCCCCCCCCCCCCCCCCCCAATTGATTGATTCCACCCCCCCTATCGCGGGGGCGGGACTGGGATCAACGCCCCAAACGACAAAGACGCCAAAACCCCCGAAACGGTCGACTACTGCTCGGTCCTGGTTCAAGGACTTTTATTTCAAGACCCTATTACGTTAAATATAAATCTAATGTTCAGAGACGTGTTGTTGTAACATTTACTAGCTGCTAACCAGCTGAGGGGAACTGCTGGTCCTAGATTTTAGAACCTACTAGTCGGGGAATATTATTGAGATGATGTAATAACGATATAAGCAATGATGTGTAGCGCCGGCTTGTCCGTTCAGTGGTGGAAAAATTTGCGTCGATCAGTAGACGACACCTTCTAAGCCCACAAGGGCCACGAACTGAAGCCTTTGGACAAAGAACGCTCAACAGAACACCGGACGGAGGAACCGCATTTTGCGTCGCGCAATGAATAACCGTCATCGGTGAAGTTTTGCAAGGTCATGGTCAAGGTCATGCGCTCCCAACCACCACACCTCAGATTACAGGGCATCGGACGTGCTTTGTTCGCTCCCCAAAAATGGAATTGGATAGTATCACTGCAGTAGGGACTATGTTTTGTATTGAAAGAATAAGTAGCTTTACTGAGAGTTTATTTTTTTTTCCGTCTCATATAATATTATGCCTCTGTAAATATGCCTGTATATCCTATTTATTATTTATTCACGTACGACGCACATTACTCTGCGACCACAAACGGTAACAACCTGTACTTGTACTTTTGGGGAGGGCGGGGGGGGGGGGGGGGGGGGGGTAGGCTTACGTTTCAGGGCCCAGGACGCATTTTCGGGACCCTGTCGAACCTGGAGGTGTCCCTGTGTCATCGATCCCTGTATCATACCACTTCTGTTAGGTAGGAATAAAAGCACAATTTCTTGGTAAAGAAATCCAGCAGGATCAACCGTATTTCTCATCAGAGCATTGAGGTAGATGTATATGCTGGGGGAGAGAAGAGGAAACTTGCACTGAGAACATTGGAAGTCTGTTACAGCTGTTTCCGCAGCAGCCCCACCAAATGCACGCTGATTATAAGGGACTGGGCCTTGTAAGATGAAGCAGGTTTTTTTTTTTTTTTTTTTTTTGCTTTATTTGTATTTATTTGATTTGTATTATTTCAAATACCGCCTCAATGCCAAATGACTAACGGAACAACAAAAAAAAAAAGAATTTGACATTTAGATGTTCAGGCTTTTTTTTTTTTTTTTTTTTTGTTAGTTGTTGTTGTTGCGGACCCCGGCTCAGCCGCTCAAGATTTCAGGGTGACGTTGTGGCGCCGCCTGGAGGCCACTGTAAAAACAACACGGTCACGTTCATAATGTAGTCGCTCTCGTTTCCTCCAATGACGCGTCATGAATAGACACAGAACAGAGATGGATTTATTTGACAGATCCTGCTGCTACCTTGGCAGGCGAACCCCCCCCCCCAACATCCACTCCCCCCCCCCCCAAAGATTATTGTTTTTTTTTTTTGTGACCTCACAAAGGGAATCACGTGCATGGGTCAGATCCGCAGTGTCAGTGGTGTTCGCATGTCGTAGGAAGTAGCGAAGGATGCTGCATAAAAGCATCAGCACTTCTCTCTCTCTCTCTCTCTCTCGCTCCCGCCAAAATTCCGACGTTTTCAAAACGGACGATGGGGGGGGGGGCTTTCCCGTTTTTTTGGGGGTTGTTTTTTTTCTCTTTTCAAAAACCAAAAGGTTTTTGAATTTTGTAATGTCAAACATACACGCGGTTAGGTTTGTGCTTACATCAGTGTCCCGACTAGGATTTAGAAGAGTTGTGAATTAGTTGTTTGTGACCCTGAACCCCACCGGCTTGGGGACCACAAACCCTAAACTTTGTTTCTCTGTCAAATTCCGTTGGTTCTATGATGAATTGATCGACTTTTTCTTTCCCTTCCAGTAAGGTCCCTGAAAAGGTTTTTTGGGGGGTTTCTTTTTTTTGAGGAGAAACCATTGTCAAAACGGACTACAGCTCATTTGTTTATTGTAAAATGTTTTATTTATTTACCGAGAGTACAAAATATGTCACACGTTGTTTTGATGAAGAAATGTCTGTCTTTAGAATGTAAAATGTTACTATTGTTTTTATACATATCATATGTATTTATTTATTTTCAGAGGAGCAGAGTACAACTCTGTACAACATATGCCGGAAAACAGGGTTTTAAATGTGTTTGAAAATCATATGTTACGCAATAATTACGAGCTTACATGAGTAAATATGCCGCTTTAACGATCAAAGATGAAAAAAAAAAACAGTTTATAACAGCAGAGTATAAAATAATATTGTTATTCAAGGTGTATTATATCTGCTGATATACAAGAATATATACAATCAAACTTCATTATGAGATTATTTATAGAATAATTTAAAATCATTATCCAAACAGGACTGTTACTCTAACGTATGCCAAGCCCAAAGTTTCCGAAATCTTTACATTTTCTTTCCAGTTTGGTTCATTGAAAGCAGTTTTTAATTTATTAATTTATTTTTGATCATTTGTAATATTTTTCGTTCTGATTGATCATTAGGTTAACATGCTCCGGTGAGGCCCCATTACGTTACAATGCAATGCACTGAAGCAACTAGGGAATTCTGTTTCTATTTTGATGACCCTGGGTTCATTTTTATTAGTACTTTATTTTGGAACCTCTGATACATCACTGATACCGCTGATCGATTTGGTTCAATGTATTCCGTACTTCAAAAGCAAAGAGAAAACACACAAACACAGTAGCACGTTTTTGAAAGTGAGCAAGCCGTTATGAGACGCTCACATTTTCCGAGAGAAACGTTTTATAGGAGACATTTCTATATAATTTGTGATATTCACATGGGTGACATATTGCTGCTGTACATATGTATAAAAATAGGTCTAAATGTATTTATATTTTTTGTCTTCTTATGTATATCTGTTTGAATATATTTTCATAGATCCTAGCCCCCTCCTCCCCTCCCCCCATGAGACCCTTTGTCTGGAGTTGTATCGATCCTCGTTCTTTGTTTACTCGCATGGAGATTAGTTGAATTCAATTAAATTATTTCGGGTAACTCTGATCATGTACGTTGGGACAATGGAATGTGGAGAATGTGGTGTGGGGGTGGTGTGATTTAAGCAGCCACACGAGCCTTGGGTCTAGTTAACTGGGCCCAGGAAGCAGGGGTGGCTGTGCACCTCTTGTTCGTCAGAGCAATCGATGAACACAGGTTGAAATCACCACACGCAGACAACCCCACACGCAGAGAACTAAGTTTCTGCGATGGCACTGGAAACGCGGAGGACGGAGGCGTACAGTACGCAGACGACACATTGTTGTACCTCTTCATGCACAAGAAGCTGCTTTTTAGGAATGGACTGGTTTACCTTTTTTGTGGTTTAAATGTTATAGACGTAATTTGAGGAAAACATTTTTGCTACCTGAGCATTAATAAAGTTGTCCTTGCTTAAGGTAACCAAACGCATTGCCTGTATTTGACCAGACACACACATATACTGTATGCTGTACACACACAAGCATGCACACCAGCACAGCGTGTCTCCATAATAGTAATAAACACAGATGAGAATTGCGAGAGTTTTTATTTCTTTATTTTTTTGATTTTGTTTTGATCTGGCCCAGATAAAAACAGAACCAAACCGTAATAAGTAATAGTACAATGAGTGAGTTTTGACCGCTAGAGGTCACTATATACGACGGTTCCAGAACTGGGGTCTGCAGGAGGTAAAAAATAAATTAACTTATAGTGTTTTATATTGTTTATATAATTAGGTTATTTTGTTTTATATATTTAAAATATAAACACATTTCACAACATATATAAACAATATATATATATATAAAAATATATACACACAAAACCACAGAGGTCATTTCATAGTCAAAATTTATTAAGTGCAAAAGAATATTTATGATATAATTCAATGGCCTTTTGGCTGACAAAGACACCGTGACATTTATCCTCTCACCATGAATATTCCAGACCAAAATGGGGAAGCCATCTGTGAAAAATTCCCGCACAGATACATATAAATACTCATTTTGCATCAACAAAAAAAGAAGTTAGTTCACTCACTAATGTGAGAGTAAAAAGATTCACTCAGACTCCCAAAAGGTACATATTACAATCTAAATACAAACGTTGATACATAGTGTTGTTGGTTTTTTTTTTAACAAAAGGCCAAACAGCTCTTTCTGTCACACACGCTTCCTTTCCATTCCCCTAAACCCAGCACATTCACTTTCACATCCATTTAATGTCAAACAGGAATCCCATTACTGTTCAGTTCATTTGAAAATTAAACACATTAAGGAATCTGTAAAAAAAAAGTGGAATTTAATAAACATGTCAACAGTATTTCTTTCTTGGACCGATATAATTCCTTATCCTGACATTTTCTTGGTAGTTCTCCTATATCCCTCCATCCCTCCAAACTCTTTTCGGACATTGTCTTTCCTCCCCACAGAGCCGAGCGTATAAATAACCTTTTGTTACTGTAACTGTGTGTAACCTTAGACCAGCTGAAGAGGTTTCCACATTTTAGATCAACTATTTCATATAAAGGCTAGTTCGGCTTCCATCTTGATTAGAAATAAAGAAAGAAACAAACCTTTTTGTCAGTAGTACTGTATTTCATGACTTTGTCCATATTCTAACGTGGCAGAATTACGTTGTCATATGTCGTATATCTCCAGGATAATCAGTAAATATTAAATGCATATATAAATGAATGTAAACAAACATTTTAAACAAACAAAAAATACATGCAATGACACAATAGTACACTACTTTTTTTAAAAACGCGGAAAGAACAGCGCACAGTCTACCAGCAACTGTGGTGAGTAAATTGTAGCTACAATGACCTCAGATTAAAAAGATAAATCTGTGAACAATATTTAACCGATTCCCCGCTCTGTGAACCTTGCCTGCGCTTCTTAACCAAGGTTAATGAAACATTTGGAGCGTCGCTTGACCTTACGTTAACTTAAGATGAATTGGAAGTGATGTAAGCGGAACGAGTCTGGCTACGCAGTGTTACTAGACAGCCTGAAATAAAGTTATTAAATAATTATAATAATTAATTTCCCCCCCGGGGATTTATAAAGTGTTATTTTAAGCCCCCTAAACATGAGAGAGACTACTCCAGCGGCAATTATCGACCCACGGAAACATTTTATTTTGGGCTATAAGGAAGTATACAAGTCAGGAAACGCAAATATCACAACTCTAAATTTGGCTTTGAACTTTTGACAGCTTTTGACAGCTTTTGACAGCTTTTGCAACAGCGACTGGCCTTTTGCTGCGTGAAGTCTTCACTCGAGTAGATATATTTGTAGCACGTTCCTCAAATCACACTGCCCAGAGTTATGACCAATAAGTTCCAAAATGTGTCTTTGCGTATTGTTTTTACAAACTCTCCACCGGAAAACGACATGACCCTTCGGGTTACGAGGTACACTAAGGGAACAAAGTTAATTTGACATTTGCATCTTCAGGTCCATTTTTTCAACAAGGCTTTTTGCCAAAAGAAATAAGAGACAACGTGAAGAAAGGAAAGAAAGAGCTCTCTCTCTCTCTCTCTCTCTCTCTCTCTCTCTCTCTCTCCATCTGTCAAGAGCTTTCCGCCAGCGGGGACATCGATTGAGACGGAAATGCGACCCGAGATGAACAGACACTCTGTCCAGACATGTATGGCGCTGATGGTACTTTGAGCGTCCAAAAACCTGTTTTTGGCCTGTGGCACCAAACCATTTTTACCATGGTCATTCAGTCATGCTGTCGAGTTGACAGGCACAGCGAACAACCTATTTTAATGACCATATATGGTAGTCATTATTTGGTTGGACAGGTGTAGAGTCAGACAGCTATGGACTGGGTGTCCGGGTGTCCGGGGGGAAGGCTGAGGCTCAGACTGGGACTCAGGCTATTGAGGGGGGGGAGGCCCGAGTTGCCGAGCTCCCCCGGACCGGAAATCAGGCCGCGGGTCCCGTTCAGGTCGTTCAGGCTGTTGAGGTTCATCATTTGGGCATCGAGAGCGGCCGTGGTGGAAGGGGGGGCGACGCGGCGGTAGACAAAGTGGAACGGCGGCGCCTGGGGGCGGCTGTGCAGCTCGGCCTTGATCTTCTGAGGGTGGGTGTCCGGTGCCAGCTGTTGGCTGCTGCCCTCGGTCAGTAGGAACAGGGTGTAGCACTCCGGGTCCAGCACCTTGAACTTGTGGGCACACAGCTGGCAGACCTCCTCCACTGTGGCGTACGGGCGAACCTGCAGCGTCTTGGCCGTGCAGCCACTGTCCAGCTCCTGCAGCGCCACCCGCAGGTAGTTCTGAGGAATTGTCACAAAACACACACACACACACAACCTATTTAACTTACACCAGGACCCGACACCAACTTGTAGAGGTGGATTGCCAAGTTGCCAGAGTAAATCAATGCACCAGGATAAGATTTCAAGTTTCTAAACATATTGTACCGCGCAGGCAATCAGGCGGCACCTCGGCAACTGTTATTGCTCAGCCCTGCCTAAATGGCAAACACGGAAAGGTGCTGACTAACTTTCCTACCACAGCTGCTCCTTCAAACTATTTCTTTTCTGAGCTGATGTGTGCGCTTTGTGCATGCTGACCTGGAAGTCGTCCACAGAGGGCGCCGTTCGGTGGCTGGTGCGCCGCCGGTGCCACTGGTGCAGCGTGTCCCGGGTCTCAGAGCTCAGCGCCCGGGCCGCCTGCTCCTCCTGGAAGTTCCTGATCAGGGACATGGCTCCGTAGGCACTGGTCAGGTAGTAACCGCCTAGTGGGACCGACAATGATGCAGATGCAAATGAGGCTGAGAGATTAAAGCAGTTGGAGAACAGATGATACAGTAAGGTACAAAAGGCTCTATGTTTAAGAAATAATAACGTCACAATGTTTTCACCAGTTAATTTTGATGTATAGCGAATAGTTGACACAAATAACAGACACTACTTGATATTTTATTTTTTTAATTAAAATTAAACATTTTAAAAATAATTTTTTTTATTTTAAATTTTTTAAAAAGGGGCGTTTTTTTTATTGTATCTTTAGTTTTTTAGGGATTACACTTCTTAAAAGTGATATAATACGTATTGCAAGAATAACAATTTTGGCACATCCCTATTGGGAGTTTTCTAGATATTTAGAAAGTGGCACACAAGTGGGCACCATTTAGGTAAAAGCAAAAGTCAGCTGAAGCTGAAATCAGTTTAATTTGTTTTTGTTGCAGAAAAGAAATTAACCTTGCTCGTAATGTCCACAGAAATTTTACTTATATTGAAATCATATTTGGATGAATTTTGAAGTGCGTTTGAGAGTGTCTTCTATGGAGTCGGTGACATTGCTTTATATGACGAGCGTCTATGATCTGTCTGCTGCTGCCAAAAAGTCTCTGAATTTTATGATTTTTTTTTCTTTCGTCTGATTTTACTTTGTAATTGATTTGATTTATTTGGCTTTACTTCATGTTTTATGTGCTCAGGGAACCCCTGTAAGAGAATGTGTTCTGAATGGGATTTCCCTGAATAAAGAAAGGCATATACAAATATTAATTAGATATTGTTTTCGTATTTTAGTTCAGCCTTTATAGTTAAACACAAACTGAACTTGAACTTGAACTGGAGATTAATGGAATCCTGTTTTGTGGTTTTGGGAGTGTACCTTCTCCGTGCAGCAGAGAGGGGTCCAGCAGCTCCATCATGTAGAGGATCTCGTTGTCCAGCTGTGGCATGTTGCACTGGGCCAGCACGTAGGTCAGCATGGGCAGGAAGTCGTCAGCGCCATACAAGCGCCCTGGAAGACGGACAGCGCAGGTGGTTTTTAAGTGTGTGTTCCTCATGCATGATACAATGCAGGCCACGCGTGTCTGTGATGTGAGCTCGAATTACATAATAACAAAAAACCATCAACATAATTATTACTACTTCATTTTGACACTGGTTCATTATAATGCAATTGCAATTACATTAGATTAAATTAATAAGGCTGGGAACTGGGCAGGATCACACAATTACATTTCCAATATCGATGAGATGGCTCATGATATAATTCTTTATCGATATGTTGACATTTTAAATTTACAATGAATAATTGTTTCAGTTTCAGTGTACCATCTGACATGCATTACAAAAATATTTAACTGAAAAATCTGTCGAATATCCCTTTCCCACTGCACTAAAAACCCGGTAAAACCCGCTAACATCCGGCATTTGTCACCAGTGGGAAAATAACCCAGGGTCTCAGTTCGGGGTCTAATGACCCGACAATAGACACAGGTATAAATATGCTCCACCTCCGATCGGCTCTGATGTGAACAGGACATCCGGGTCGACCCATTAATTTTGGCCCCTTTACCTTCGGGACATAAATAGACAGGAATATCTGTGTATCATTCCATCATTTCATATCCCGATTTAGAATCCAAAATCAAAATCAGAAGTTACTCTTTTTCCGCATGGGGGGACCGTGAAATATTGCGAGTGCGGGGATCGAACCGCGTGGGGCAAAGCAGAGAACCCCCCCCACACTCCAGCATCGCCCCAAGCCCATCCCTGCGCTTCGCCACTGGAGGACCGGTGCGCGGACCGACCGGTGCAATAATGAATTATGTCGTATTGGTATCGGTATTAACATTTTCAAGGAAGCTTTTTTTTCTTATTCAGCCCTGTAAATTGGACTATACTGTATGTTACTGGCCCAGATCTTTCCATTCCTCTGCATGTTATATTTGGGTAAAACTCAATGAATGACTTTCATATGAATTATAAATAGGTATTGAGCATTCACTTCAAGGTGGTGTACACCGTATTGTAACTTGTGTTCATGACAACTCATGCGTCTCACCTGAGTTGTCCTCCATGATGGTATAGATGAGCTTGCAGACGCGCAGCAGCACGGCCACCTTCTTCTCGGGGGAGTAGAGCTTGCACATGGTGTGGAATTTGTGGCGGACCTTCTCCACGGCCACGGGGTCGGGGGGCAGTGCGTCGGCCACGCCCATCTCCTGTGGCAGTCGGGCCTTGGCCAGTGCCAGGTTCTCCTTCAGCTCCCTCCACGTGCCGCTGCGCACCTGGAACTCCCGCAGGGCAGCGTTCACCACGCCCCGCAGTGGCTTCAGCACACATTTATGCATGGCCTTCTCCAGGACCTGGTCTAGAGACACCAAGAGCACATGGAAAAGACTCTTCAAATAGAGCGGAAAATATATATGTTCGTAATAACAAACTGATGGTTTCTAAAATAATCTTGAATGCCATTTGTTAATTTCTTTTTTTTTCTGTAATCTTATAAAATGTTTAATATCTAACATAACCTTTTTAATTGCGGAATTGATCTGTTTAGAGCACAAGAAATGGCTAAATGCAGCAGTTTTTCAGTTTGGGGGAAAATAAGTCCCAAAACAGAGCTCGATGGTGTGTACTCTGAAAATATTCTTTCTATCTATTGACCAAGAGTCATTTATTTATGCTTAAGTTTATTTAAGTCGGTTTAATTAAGCACCAAGTCCCAATTGGAAAACGTGAAAGGTGAGTCACTGTTGAGGGTTTATTTCTCACGTGGTGCCCTCCACCTCCGCCTCACGTGTTGCAGCTACACCCAAAACCTCAGCCTTTAGTTTGCACATGCTGAGGTCATTTCGTATCACAGAGCAAACAAACAATTAAAGGCTAAAATCTCTGTCTTCACCACACCAGTGTTTAGGAACGAACAATAAATAAACAAATAAATAAATAAACAGACAAACAAATAAATAATAAACCAATCAATCAATAAATCAATCAATCACTCTAACAACACCCCCAAACAAGTGTTTTCTAGGAAACTTTGATGTGTTGTCTCTAACTTAATAGTGTTGAGTGTTCAATGTGTGTGTGCATGTGTGTGTGTGTGTGTGTGTGTGTGTGTGTGTGTGTGTGCGTGTGTGTGTGTGTGTGTGTGTGTGTGTGTGCATGCATTAAGATTTTTACAAGCTCAGCTTGTGCACCATGACCAACATATTCCTGTAAAATCACAACACAGACAGGATGGATGCAGAAAGGAAGCCAAACCACAGCACTGCTGAATAAGGAGCACAGTTTGGTGGTGGTGGTGTGTGTGTGTGTGTGTGTGTGTGTGTGTGTGTGTGTGTGTGTCTGTTGCTGACTGCGCTCTGGAATGGGGTGAAGTCAGCAGCTTTTTGGCTGAGCACATCTGCAGGTTCAAAGTTTTTTTTTTGTTTTTTTTTACTTTCGTTAAGCAATCCAACATCAAATTAAATCCAACACCAGTCATCAAATCTGTCTCCAACTTACACTCTTATCAGGTCAATCATTATTCCCCCATCATTGCTTTCTCCCTCGCTCTGCTTTGATTAATATTCTCCCCACCAACGCCCTGTCTCTAAGACAGAACTTTCCATCACTGATGGAAAGTTTAACCACACCCCACGCCGGTCCCTGTCATTTCCTGACAGTGATGAACTCGACCGAGCCGCTGGGGGTTAGCCGGCGGCATTCTCACACAGGGAGGACCTGTTCCTCATTCCGCACGAAAACCACCCCTGTTACAGTGAATTACTCTGTCACTGGTGTTGTCACGTTTACATGCGACAACCTTAATCTTCCAGAGGAGAATCCGATAGAGTGGAGGTAAAGGTCTATACAAAATAAGAAATGAAGATGACGTTAATCCCTGTGAGGAAATTCTAGAGTGCAAGTCAGAGAAAAATAAAACAATATATTTCTTTAAGATTATTTTTTTTAATGTTTTTATCATTTTTTATTTATTTTTATAATTTGACTTGTGTTAATAAGTCTCCTCCTTCCCCGATCGAGCTCTTTACTGGACTATTGCCATGTCCGTGCTCACAAACCCCAGGATGCAAACTCAAGATGTAATTCCCCCAGCAGTGATGAAATTCCACCAGCAGTAATGTCCTTTGAGCTGACGGTAAAACAGTATCAATGTCACCCAGAAGAGAGACAAATCCTCACTAATCTCACTAATAAGCACAAGCATGTCTCCTTTATGATCATATTACACCTTCCTCATTCCCTGCTTCTATCTCCATTTTTTTTTATTATCGTGCCTCAAGACAATAAGTATAGTCATTACCGTAAGTGACAGGACAGAGGAGAAATGCTAATGGTTACAGAAATGGAGGAATTTGAACCCTCCATACAATGCACACTCCATACTTGCCTACAGTATATTTGCTAATAGAATACCCCCCCTCGTTTTTTATTTTCTGCTTTTCTGTTTCCTCTCCAGCTTTGCTCCCTACAGTGATTAAAAAGAAACCTTGGACTGTGCCGCTGAATTCCACGCTGCAGGCCCACAGCTGGAGGTTCACATGCCTCTAATGGAGACGTGTGTCCACTTTTAAACACACACACACACACACACACACGCACACACACACACACACACACACACACACACACACACACACACACACACACACACACACACACACACACACACACACACACACACACACACACACACACACACACACACACACACACACACACACACACACACGCATTCTTTCCACGGATCCCCTGTATCTTTGTGGCCTGTGAACTTTTACAAGTGCTTGCACCGTGTGGATCTGTGAGGTCAGTTGTCATGCAAATCAGTTTGTTTTTTAAATCTATTGTTAAATTCATAAGAAAAGGTGGATATTGTATGAAATGTTTGAACTATATCATAAAAAGAAAGTTCTCATTTGTAAGCTTAGAACGACCAACAAAAATGTGGCTTTATTCCTTCCAGCACGGTTGAAAGCGCAAAGTCAGCCACCAAAGCATCCTCGTGTAGACGCAACTGACTAGAGAGAGCAGACAGTGGCGGTCCATCTGACCCCTGGGCCACACCACAAGCCACAATACAAGGGACAGCAGAAGCCACACCAGAAGCCACACCAGAAGCCACACCAGAAGCCACACCAGAAGCGATACCAGAAGCCACACCAGAAGCGATACCAGAAGCCACACCAGAAGCAATAGCATTTGCGTCACGTCAGCGGCACGAAAGCCTTGGCCACTTGCCGATTTGTCGGTCTCTTCCGGGTCCGTCTACAGTGTGCTCTCAAGACTTTCAACTTAAAATTGTGAAATTTGTCAACTTTCAATGGGCAACTGAATTGAGTGAATCTTTAACGCAGTTGGATTCGTTTGTGAGTTCAGTGTTTATTGTTTATTTTTCACACAGCAGCTTCTGGCTTGAATACAATGCGTTTTATTGCTGGAATGAGTAATAAACTATAAATACTTTGCGCCTCTTAACAGGAAGAAGGCGGTGCTGGTTCTTCTTCGTGGGGTGGAGTGAAAAGGCTGAGACGGCAGCAGTGGATTCATCCCATTAATCAGAGAGGGATGCAGTAGATTTTCAAGATCTATATTTATTTGTAATTTATATATTTATTCAGTAATAATACGTTTCTGTAATAAAGGGTTTTCTGATTATTTTGTGTAATCCGTTATTTGTGGTTTGGTTATTAAATGAAGAAAAACATGCAAAATGGATATATTTTTGTACATTTGATAAAACATATTAATGGCTAAATAATACCTTGTAAATAAATCAACATATTTCTCTACTACACAAATCTATTGCTTGACAAGTCAGTTTGACAAGAGCCCACATGTAGTGACTCCAAGCAGCAAGGACAGGTACGGTTCACCAGACCAATACAGTTTATAAAACTACTTCCATAGTATAACTAAAATATAAAGTCTATATTCCTGGGCATGATATGTGTTTTCCTGTTGGAATTTTGTGTGTGTGTGTGTGTGTGTGTGTGTGTGCGCGTGTGTGTGTGTGTGTGTGTGTATTTTTCTATTATTATTAAATTTTATATTTATATATCATATACAGTAAGCTCCATATAAAGTCCCTGGACAGGTACATGAAGGCCATATTTGCCTGTGTTGTCTATTTTGTTTATCTATGTTGCTAATTGTGGAATTTATTCATTTCATACATAAGTTTATCTTTTACATTTCCAATTGACGAGGAGAAGCAATGCCATGGTAGTGTCCAGACATGTTTGTCGCCAATTCAACAGCGGAGGCGGAGCACTTGAGAGGGACTCTGCTCAGGACAGATAACACATGCAAACACTTGCAGTAACATGGTCACTTGTTGCTATCAGGTTGCTCTTCCCGTCAGGCATAAACATCCTCACCCCAAATAACACGCTGTCTCCAATCTGCTTCCTCCTTCACACGCAAATGGAATACGGGACATTACTTACATAAGGTCAGGCTGGTCAACGTTTGGATGAATATATCCATACTGTACATAATTTCCATTGGCACTGATGAGTCCTAATCTTTTAAGCTCCTGCCGATACAGAACACGTTATTGATCCATTACTTTTACTCAACAGTTACTGCACATTTATAGTCAGTTTGGGTCTTCAGGACAGAATCTGTGACACATATTCCAGTTGTATCTATTAGATAAATCAAATATATATCTAATAAATAAATCTAACATCAAATAAATATCACTTATTAATCAAGTAATTTAAAATAAATCCTATATCTTAAATATACAAAAAGTATTGATTATATAATTCAAAATAAATTAACTAAAAGTATGGAATGGTACAAGGATTACTGTTTTCTTGGTGCTTTTTCCATTCAGCACCTGGAAGAAAAATGACTGATGTTTTTTTATTTCAGTGGTACATGTAAAACCAGACACATAGAAATCAATCCCACAGCTTCTCACTTTCTGCATACTACCATGATTGTCTTTACAGTGTGTGCTTTCCCAAAACACACCTCTTTCTCTTACACACACACACAGACACAGACACACAGGATGAAAGAGTGTTTGCACAATACGTGTCTGTCTAGGTACAGAAATAGTTCTCTGTCATCTGGAGGAGATGTGACACTGCTGTAGTTGACAAACTGCTGTCTACTTCCTGGACAGATCAGCCACTCAGTGCTAGTTAGGACCTTTTTACCCCTCCCTGCGCCCTCATCTCCACCGCTCTGACTCCATACCATAGAGCAGCGAAAACATTTTGTGGCATTCGATACCGAAGTAGTTAATCTCTCCAGCATGACTGGGTTATCTTATTTCATGCTTTGTGTGTTAGTAGGCAAGCAATGAAAAGGGGAGTTTTTTCATAATAGGTCCCGTTTGAGACCTCATAGCTTGGAAAGTAAGATTATTTACTGACTATTAAAGCATGACATTCGTCAAAGAGAATTTAAGACACTTGAAGACTTTTTAAGGACCAGCGGGAAACTTGTTTGATGTAGAGAAGAGAGGCCGGTGGCCAGTAAAACAGAGTTTCACTGACTTCCTGTTGATTGCTCTCCGTGGCTGGAGGGAAGCCTGGCTGTGTGGGACGTACGGACACAAGGGACTCTATTCTGTCTATTCTGCTCCTCCATCTCCATTAGTGAGTCTCTCTCCGCCGTCTCCCTCGGTGGAAAAAGAGCCTAGAGACCCACATGGCCGGGTGGCGTAGGTGGAAGTAACTAGTTACGACTAATCTCATCACAGCATCTGAGTACATTTTCACCTGTAACGGCACTTTATTGAGTAGAACTCAACTTCTGAACCTATACTTTTACTTGAGTTATTTTCTCAAAAAGTATCATACCTCACTGTTGTTTTTAATTATCAGTTACAAAGTTAAACACTTCAAGATATCACTGGGACATTTTAAAACCTTTGAATTCCAGAGTCAATCAAAGCAAAGCAAATCTCGGGCTATGATCATATGGAGAGATTCGTTTAACAGTGCAATTTAAAAATGCCTTAGTAACTCATTTTGTTTATCTATGTTGTTTATAAAGGTTAACTCAAAAGGATTGTTATCCCCAGATACACAGGGTAGGGCTCCAGACTTCGGCCATTAAATCGCATTTTGCGACGATTTTTGGGGACAGTGCTACATAATTTTATAACTTTATTTAAATCATCATTGTATATTATGTGAAACAGGAGGAGGGAGCGAGAATTTGTGTTTGTTTGTGTGTGTGTGTGTGTGTGTGTGTGTTGGCTGTCATTGGCCAAAGATCACGTTTGAATATTCCTTCTGAAAAATCACATACGTTTCAATCTATTTGAATATTTATTACAATTTTAAAATGTTACAATTTTACCAACTTTCGGGCTGTGTTATTGCACGTTAGGCTTGGGGTGATCATGCCAAATTTCAGCTGCCAATTGCGGCGCCCAGCTACCGCCGCCTCCGCCTGGGACGGCTCCTTTCTCCGGGATAGTTACAAAATTGGTCCTTTTATTTTGCTCCGCCGCTCTTTATACTTTGTTGTGAGATTTTAAAATGCAACCCCAAAAAATGGAAAAGAAAAGGAAAACACTTAATTAAGTGATTGTTTAAACCGGCCAGTGAGATGGGCTACGCTGTGTGGGGCTGTGTGTGTACACAGTAACAGTTTTATCAAAAAGAATACATTTCTGGCAATATACTGCATATTTATTTTGAATGTTAATTTTGGATTTGAAAGACTTTTCATTTTACAATTCGAATAGCATTCAAATATCAAACCATCACTTGGCAAACCTAGTGTGTGTAAGTGTGTGTGTGTGTGTGTGTGTGTGTGTGTGTGTGTGTGTGTGTGTGTGTGTGTGTGTGTGTGTGTGTGTGTGTGTGTGTGTGTGTGTGTGTGTGAGAGGGAGATGGAGAACTTAGGCTCTCGTCATGGTTGTTAATGACTAATATACTGTAATATACTGACCACATACCTTATTTTTACATTTGTTAATTTATTATTTGGTGTCTATATCCGGAGCCCTGCAGGGGGGGAAAATAACTCAGTGAGTAGTTTTAGTAAACTAATTACATATGCTTATTCAAGTTATTTACATTTAGTCACCCACTTGTACTCTTGTCAAGTTTCTCTGTAGTAGCAGTACTCACATTCAAGTAAGGATTTCCATTACTCTTTTCACCTCTTCCAGCTGATCAGATCAGTAGAGATTCACACAGACTAGTCATGCACTAATTCCAAAACACCGGGCTAAAATAGGCTTGCTATATCTGAAAAAAAAAAACCCAATTGAACTGAACTATCATAGACACTAGATGTCTCTAGTGGATGAAACTGGGCTGTCATAGATTCTGTTCCAACTTCCAAAATAACAAACGACCAAAGAGAGTCCACGGGGGCTTGTCTCAAAGCTTCCCCCTGCGATTGGAGGAAAAGCATGAAGAAAGCTGCAATAAGACCAAGCATGCACCCCTTTGGCAGTCAGCCTCCCAAACACATCTGGGCAGCCATTGAGAAGGATTCAAAACAGTCTCTAAAAGAAGGGGGGAGGGAGGGAGAATGGTGGGGATGGGACGGAGGAATGGAGAGTGACACTGACACAACAAAACACTGTGCAATGCTCCTCCAATGAATCTAATACGCTGTAGAAGGGGAAAACATTTACGATTCAGAAAAAATGCATTTCAGCCAGTTGGATAAAACGCTACGGTACTGACCGGAGCCCATGAGCCCAGACATTGGCTTAACATTTTCTATAAAGTTAAAAGAAAAAATTGAGGATGTTAGGACACACATGCGGATATTGCCAATCAAAAGCTACAGAATAAAAGGTAAAATGTAAAAAGAATAGTGCAGCAGTCTATTGGTATCTTTGTAAACCCAGCTCTTTGAGCAGGTTCAGTCACTGAGCTGCATCCTGAGATAAAACAGGCTTTTGTGCTTTCTGTTTACGCGCAGATCTGTCCAAAGTCTGGTGCGGCCAGCGAATCTTGGCCCAGGCAGTGAATTGCCCGTCCTTCCGGCAGGTGTTCCTGTACGTGCCTGTTTTTGTGTGGGAGATTGAGCCTGTGTTTACCTAATTGTGTCTTGTATACTGATCTGACACAAAGCCCTGGAATGTGCCCATGTGAAGGATCCTGCTCCAACAGCCATTGTTCCATCATAGTGGATGATTGAGGCTTCGCTGACATACAAAATATACAAAACTCTGTAGGCTAAAATATGTTAAAATCTATTTCATCTTTTTGCTTCTATGACCAGCACACCCCCGACATTGTGAAGTATGACTGGGATTGTGTTTCAAAGAAAAGTTCTGTGTCTGCACATAAATGCATACAGGGTAAAGGCTTAACACACACACACACACACACACACACACACACACACACACACACACACACACACACACACACACACACACACACGGGATGTATGCACGTGAGGAACTGGTTTTCCACAGGGCTCATTGCGGCAATGTTGAAGTGAAACTGCTGTGACAGCACCATTAAACACTTTCTCTGACGTTATATTTCCACCCAATTTTAACCCCCAACCCATCACTTGTTTGCACTTCTCCAAAAGCCTTTAGAAAAGTATTTGACACACACATGAACAGCAGAACACACACACACACAAACGCACGCAGGAACGCACGCAGGCACGCACGCACGCACACACACACACAAATGACAATTGAGAATAAATGAGGATATAATTTAATTCAATTTGTGTCAGTACCTAATATCGGTCAACCACCTCAGGCATTAGGCCAACCCACAAGATTGATTTATTGCACTAAAGTGTGCACAGTGGGGTCTCAAACTCCAAACAAGAGCTCAAACTAGTAATGAACAAGCTCTATGGATTGGAGTCAATTTAAATATTGGGGATGGGTACTCACCAATCTGGTCCTCGGGGATGAGGCTCTCGATGGGCGGCTCCAGCTCTGAGCTCTGCCGCAGGTAGCTCTTCATCTGGGTAATGAACTGCCGCAGCGTCTGCAGGAGCTCCAGACCAGAGGCGTGGCCCTGCCAGGCCTGCGTGCCGGCGCCCTCGCCCATGTAGCTCAGGTAGTCCTGCACCAGGCAGCCAAAGTACGATGACTTGTCCTGGGACAACTCCAGCACGCGGCGGATTGCCCTCTTGTCCGGCGTCAGCAGCGAGCTGAAGACGCCACTCATTTTGCGCAACTGGCCCCGGAGCGCCCTCTGCAGGCCCAGGGCTCCGGCGCTGGTACGGCGCTTGGAACCATGGCCAGGGGGGGCCATGGTCAGGTCCTGGTCCTGGTCCGGGTCCGGGTCACTCTCCAGGCTGACGCCGTAGTCCTGCTCATCTTCCTCCTCGTCCTCCCCGTCTCCGTCGTCATCCTCCTCTGCGCTGCCGTAAGGCCTGTGGCATGCTGGAGGGAGGGACAGCGGGAGGTGTGTGGCGTAGTCGGCGGCCGTGGGCGGGCTGGGGTCGTGTAGCGGCGGGAGCGCAAAGCAGGAGAAGGACGAGCTGGAGAGTTCCAGGGAGTCCGGCTCCGAGGAGTCTGTTGAAAGACTCATGTCACTCAGACGCTGGCCACCGCGTCCTCCATCTCCGCTTCCAACCTCCTCCACCCCGTCGGGCGTGGTGGCAGAAACATCAGGGGGGCTGCTGGTGGGGATGGTGGTGGTGACGTCCTGGCGGGACAGCTTGCAGCGAATCAGAGCCTTCTGGATGGTGTTGTCCTCCAGAGCAAGGTGGCACAGGGCGTCGTCCTGGCTGCGGCACGGCGAGGCCTTGGGCCTGCGGGGGGACGAGGAGAGGGAGGCGATGGACAGGGGCAGCGAGGGCAGTGGGATGGAGATGGGCGAGCTGATGCTGAGTCTCTTGGGCGGGGAGGACGAGGGGCTGATGTTCAGCGAAGAGCCCAGCCGAGAGAGGAGGCCGCTGCCCTTCTCCCTCTCCCGCTCCTTCTCCTTGGGGAGGTTCACCCACAGGATCTTCTCAGGCATGCTGCGATTTCGGTTCAGCGGCAGAACCGGGCGGTGTGGGGTGAGGCGGGGGGGTGGAGGCCGGGGAGGCGGAGAGCGAGAGGCGCCGTCTGCTCTGCCTGTCGTCGGGCTGCTGCTTTGAATGCTCGGGGGTTCTGGCTCTATGCTCTTACATGCAGCGTCTGTGAAGTTCTCCTCGGTAGGAATCGAACTGCACACCTGAGGCTCACCTTTGTTGTGATTTGCTCGGTTGTTGTTGCTGTCGCTTCCGGCAGCAGGCTCCTCCCTCCGGTTTTCCTCGGCCAAGTCAGCAGCGGCAGGGGCAGGATCTGAGGAGGGCTGCTGGTGGGCCTTGGCAAAGAGGGGGTTAATGAAGCAGAGAGCTCCGTTGCTCTGGCAGCATTCCAGCTCCGAAGGGGTGCGCGTTCGCAGCAGGGGGCGCCCTAGGCTCGTTTCCGTGGAGACAGGCTTCTTAGATGGTGGGGGTGGTCTGTCGGGGGGGACGGCTCCTGCATTCAACCAGGATACTGAGCCCTGCCTCCTGTTGCAAATTTCAGAATTCCAGAAGCCTAGAAGAAGGAGAGAGACCGGGACGTGAGATTGGTACATTAACAACCTTACTACGGTAGAT
>NC_137202.1:9808236-9905736 GCF_960531495.2 Zeus faber | reverse complement strand
CTCAAATCTCAAACCGATGAAGTCGGTCAAAAACAATTAAATTCAATTTTACCTACAGGTTAAAAAGTGAAAAAGAGAAAATGAAGAGAAAAACAAACAAACCTGCTCCCAGCTTTGCAACCTCCTCCAGGTCAGCGGGGCTCTTTGCTGATGCAATGACTTTAGGGAGCTTCAGGGTGAAGGGCAGAACATCCCTAGAAGAATAAGGGAAAGAACATGGTTGGAGCAAAGGTCATACATCCAAGTGAAGAGGGTAGAGAAGGAGAAAAGTGGATAAAGAGGGCAGACACTGAAACTCTATTCCTGGAAGCTCATGAGTCACCGCTTTGGAAGCGAGTGTCAGTTAGGGTAGAGCTGTGGAGTCAAACACACCCCTACCAATGGCAAGGTTTGCAGGACTTCTATTCTATCTACCTATTGAAAATGTGCATCACTCAATGGCTAAACGAAGGATTCTGCATTTCACCAATTAAGTGAAATGGAGATATTTTGACACAATATATGTATGGAAGTATGTATATGTATGTGGTGAATAAACCTCTTGAATCCTGAATATTGTAAAAATGCAGTCTGGTTTCAAAGGCTCAGAGAGCAGTAGATTAATAACATTACAGAGTACATTAAAATTGTTAATGGACACTTACACTGGTTTTCTGGGTTAATAAACTGTAATGCATGTCAAATAGACTTGAAATTGAAATTCATTTTTTTTGCTCTATTTCTTCAGTATATCATTTTCAATCCTCTTGCAAACAGCCATATTAAGCGAAGGGTATGGGCTTTGAATCATACGCCTGATCTATGGAAAATATGTGATCTCGAAATTTGATTCGAAATGTAGCTGGCTTGTCTGCATCTTTTTGTATGCATGTGTGTGTGTGTACCCATGTGGCTTGGCTCACCTGCTGATGCAACAGAACGCTACCAGTCTGAACAGATCTGCAAAGCTCAGGCCAGATCCCTCCAAGGAAAAAGCTTGAAGAGTGAAGAAAAAAAGACAAAAACAGTTAGAGTACATGATAAGGCAGGAGACTCAAGTTGATTGCTATACCAGTCTTTGCTGTTGAAACAAGACTAAGTGTGATGTGGAAACTACACGAGGACTCAACAACAAGTTTCTTCTTTATTTCACTGAGAATTGAAACCAGCGTGTGCATTTTCATTAAGCTATAATATGTTAAGCATATGAACATCAAACTCATATGCCCTTCCGTGAAGCTAGCGGTTTACACAACTGCTGTGCCTTCCTCTCCAGCAACAGAGGACTGGTCGGGGGTGACCGCATTTCTTTGGTTGACTCAAATCGTTCCTCTGCGAGAGAAGGATTTTGCTGGAAAATAGTGCGATTGCATCCATAGAAAAAGGTAAAGAAAATGGAAAAAATAAATAAAAGCGTGTGTGCTTCAGGGTGGCGCTGCACTGCATTCGTTTGTTCAGAATGTGGCACAATGACCACGGTATGCAGTCAGGGCTTAGGGTTCCCGCAGCTAAACATGACCGAGATCATCTCGTCTGGAACAAGGAGAGTTGACGCATTTACTTTTCAACAAATGGAAAAAAAAATCTGCAGCATGGGGCAGACAGAGAGTAAATCATCAAATTACCAAAAGCAAAGTATAAGTAAAGAGAATAAAAATATATAATATAAAATATAAAATATAATATATGGCAATAAGAGGAAGTTTAAATATCAGAAGTGGGGAGGGGGGGGGGGGGGTGAGCAAGGAAATTAGGGAAGTGGGTTAAATCCAAACACATGTAGGAATAGCGCGGGGCCAGCAGGCAAAAAGCTGTGCCCCTCCTCCATCATCTCAGGCTCTTTCTGGTGCATGGGCAGATAAACAGGCTCTTCTAAACATCATGCCAAGTGAGAGTACAGAAATGCAAAACAAGGTGTGTCAGAGATAGTGGTGCAACAGATCACAAAACTCATGGCTCGGATCGTATCAGGGTATTACTCTCACAGAGCAGATCATTTTTTCGGATCTTAAAAAAAAACTATGTTCCGTTTTACCACTAGTCAGGGATAAATTCAATGTAAAAGTTGTAAAGTTGAGCAATTTAAATTTCTGGTCGATTGCATTGCCTTTTATGGGGATAAAGTATCGTCATGAAGATGATAATGGTAATAAGACATTATCATTTTATTGTGCGATTGTAAAAGCAGCACTATGTAACTTTTGGTATTTAGGATTTGGCGCCCCTACAGTTTCTGAGTGCAATTGCACTTGTACGCCACAGTCGTAAAGCTCCGTCGGGTGTCCAAAAATAATTAATTTTACCGGACAAATTTGAACCTTATCAGTCATTTTTCAATAACAGTCTATGTTACAGACGCAAATATAGAGTACATCTAGGTTACAGCGCCCCTTGCGCGGACCTCGCAGCTTCCGGGAGCCAAGGGGGGAGAGAGCGTGGGGAGGGACAGGGACGTTTTTCTTTTTGGTTTTTTTTTACCAGGCAAATCAAAAAACTTAATTACAGGAGCCAAACATCAAGGAAGTGACGTAGTACTGTAAAGCGAACACACTTTTCCCGCGGTTTCAAATCCGAACACAGAAGTTACAGAGTGCGAGAGCAGGCATTCGGGGGGTGGTTGGGAATGAAAGAGGTGGTATTCTCTATGTTACAAGTCAGTGTGCCATCAAAATGGTTTTGAAGCTGTTGGATTAAGGTCAAAAAGTTACATAATGTTGCTTTAAGTATAAGTGAGATTATTACGATGGATTATACCTTGACTTTTAAGGCCTAATATTTATAAAACTCAATTTAAGAAAGTGGACTAGTGCTGTTTTTATCATCACAGGTCATTTCCCATGAATTATAGCAATCAGCATCGTTTGGTGTGTTCTCTGCTCCAGTTCACTGGGGGGACACTCTAACCTGTCCGGGCAAAGACAGAAGGTACCATGAGTCCATAAGTCAGGCAACAGCACATCTGTTTCCAAGTAAAGCTGCACTCTGACAGCACATGGACATGCTTTACTCCTGGTGCAACAGTTACCCTTGATTTTCAATCTCCAAAAAAAATAGGCCTCAGCAAGATTATAGATCACATGGTGAATGCTGGGAATTTTGGTTGTCTTTGTTTTTTTGTATTGACTGGACTGACTGGGGCAATGTGAGGGTTGGGTGTGGGAATACTACATTGTATATTCTTATTTATATGCAATGTGCTCTGTTTCATGTCTAATTGACTCTGCATTTTATTTTCCTTTACCATTATGTTTACTGTTGTTTCCCACTATTGTTGTGCAATGTATTTATTTCCCACCGCTTCGATTGTAGATCTGTTCAGCACTCCTGTTAAGCACTATTCTACACAACCTGCTCATTTGATTCATCTTTAACCCCCGGAAATATTAAATACAGTACCAAATGATTTTCCGGAACTCATAAACCAGTCGGACTGGGTCAGAATATACTGCATACCTCCCGTGTATCAACATTACAGCCTACAATGTCGTTCTGCCTCTTCTTGGATTTGTGTCTAAAACCAAAATAAAACAAAAAAACAGTTGGGAGCCCACACCAAGCCGAGCACTGATCACATTTAGCAAATGTGGCTCTTGCTGCGCTCTTCCAAATAAAAGTTAAGAGTCATGGGAGTCGTGCATGGCACTCATGCATGGCACTCACAATCATGAAAGAGATTCGAAATCACTGCTATGAGCAACGATGGAAATTAAGAAAAAAAAGGGCACATGGAACAAGATAAAAAAAATTGCCAGCAAAACCTCATATATATATACAGTATACATATGTTTGTGTGTTATCTATATACTTTTTGTGTTCATATCGTTCGCCTGATAAATAGGGCAACATGGACATCAACAGGCAAAGGGGCGGGTGCTCTGGCATGCATGTGCCTGGAGCAGAAGAATGCCATCGTGCAGGTGCAAAGCTTTTTTCGTAAGGTAGTGGAAGTCAACAGACAACGGAGAACAGCTTGGAGTCATGTCAACAGCGATGTGACCTAAGCTTCGGGAAAGTCCAACCTTTGTGGAAAGATTATGAGTAAAAATAGATGCAGGTGAAGTTGTCCTCAAAGTGTCACTCAGTTATCACGCTACAGTAAATGCGGGGAAGGTCCCCACACCGGCGTTACAGCTTTCGTGCGAAAGGCACTAAGATGTCTTTCCGCCCATTGGAGGGGACCTTCCCTTGAGACTTTTCACTCTCTAACAGAGGAAGGATTTGGGAGAAAGCCTGAGAGAATGCACCCTGTACACACACATGTCCATAGAACCTTAGCTTTGTTTCACCTCACCTTGACTGATAAAATAAATCAATCAGATGAAGAAAGACATTTATACAAGTAATCTGAGATAACAGATCACAGATAAGATAATAGATAATGTAAATGTGTAAAACAAGAACAATAGGCTTTCAGCCCTACATGCCTCAATCCCTAATATAAATATACTGTTTGTACACACATAAACAGAAGATAACAGAGAGAAACACTTATACAGCTGGCCATGTTAACTTGTGAGCCCAATATGGGTGTCAGGTTGCGGGTTTTGCTAAAGTTAAGCATAATATCTTATTCATTAAATAGTTATTATACAGTCAGTACAGTCTAACTTCACCAGACCTTTTGCATCGATTTTCCTTGGAAGTTCTCCATTCCTCACCTCCTGATGACTGGCCACTAGGGGGGGCCACCTAACTGGTCTAGATCTAACTTAAATTCCTCTTAACCAAACTATGTGTTGAACAAAATCAAGGACCATCATTTAAAAAAAACATTACATGTTTGAAAATAAAATGAAGCATGCCATGGGAGCATTAAGTGAACATAATGGTCCAGTCATTACTTGATTGTACTCCATTTAAAGTATCATCTGTGTTGCAGTTTAGAATGGCTCAACTATAGAACACAGCATAACTGCTACCAGATGTGCAGGATTTCTAACCAAATGACTTACCTGCAAGGCATCTTTGGGAAAGAAAAAAGTACATATGAGATCAACAAAGGAGGAAATGGAAGAGACCTTAAAGCCAAGTTTCCTTGATGCTTCACACCAGGCCTATTCAACCGGCCCTTAGAATGTCAGTTTGATGATTTGATTGATTGATCCCTTCTTGATTAATGTGAGAAAGGTGTTAAGCCACACTATTTTAACACAAAAACTCATGTTAATTTGTAGGAACCCTAAATTGATAAGAAGTAAAAAATCCGAGCCCTAACAGAATGTCGTTTAATAGCCCTGACACAGAAATAAAGAATAGCATTAACTAGTACTTACTGTATTGACTTTCCTTGACAGGGAACTCTTTGATGTCTGAGTCTCCATCCGTGCGCAGGGATAGAACCTTCCTTTGCAGACTGACAGACTTCCTCACCACAAACGTCTACAGGCCAAGGGAAGAAAGAGAAAATACCCGGATGAAAATCCCACACACTACAATAAGTCAGTTGTTAAGTTGTTCTCTGATGTCCATTCATGGTTTCGAGTCCGTTGAAATACTTTTTTTGTATGACTGGAGATGCGGCATTAGCTTGTTAAGTTTGCATTGGCTAGAGTAAGCCTGACCTCGCCTTCACATGAAGGGAAGGTCTGTGAGGAGAACCACTGATCCCATTTATGAGTAACACCGTATGAAGTCTTTTTTTTCTCTCTGAAGAAATAACTTTCTAAAACATACTGATCTCAAATGACCAAAACCAATCAGTGCATTCTTGGTGGGAAAGGCGGACCCCGCCACCAACCATGGAAACAGCATATACACATGCACATCACACACTCACCCCGGGCGGCTGGCTCTGCAGGATGGCTGCAGCGTCTGCACGGCTCAGGCCGAGCTGCAGCCACACGGCGTGGGTCTGCGACACACGCTCCAGCATGCTCACCCGGCGGCGCAGCGAGTCGTAGCCCGAGTCCCTGGCTCCTGCAGGCCCCAGCCCCAGGCTGGTGCATGGAGGCGGGGCCTGCAGGAACAGCTGGCCCACCTCACCGCCCAGCCTTAAAAAAAATAAAAATAAAGGATGAAATATTAACCAAAAATAAAACAGGTTTATACAAAAAATCTGTATTAAATACAAAATACATCTTGTGTGTGTGTGTGTGTGTGTGTGTGTGTGTATATATATAGATAGATAGATAGATAGATAGATAGATAGATAGATAGATAGATAGATAGATAGATAGATAGATAGATAGATAGATAGATAGATAGATAGATAGATAGATAGATAGATAGATAGATAGATAGATAGATATATGTATATATAGTGCAGTCACAACATCAAAACCACCACTAATAACCACTAATAGTGTAGGTAGGTCCCCCTCGTGCCGCCAACACATTTCTGACCCGTGGAGGCATGGACTCCACAAGACCTCTGAAGGTGTCCTGTGGTATCTGGCACCAAGACGTTAGCAGCAGATCCTTTAAGTCCTGTAAGTTGCGAGGTGGGGCCTCCATGGATCAGGCTTGTTGTTCCAGCAATTCCCTCAGATGTTCATCCATTGCTCCAAGGTCCAGTTCTAAGGCTCACATGCCCATTGTAGGTGCTTTTGGCAGTGGACAGGGGTCAGCATGGGCACTCTGAGCGGTCTACGGACTTCACTCCCTACACGCATCAAGGAGCCATGGGTTGCCATAACCCTATCACCGGTTCGCCCATTGTCCTTCCTTGGATCACTTTTGGTAGGTACTAACCACTGCATACTGTACCGGGAACACCCCACAAGACATGCAGTTTTGGAGACACTCTGACCCAGTCATCGAGCCATCACAATTTGGCCCTTGTCAAAGTTGCTCAGATCCTTACGCTTGCCCATTTTTCCTGCTTCCAACACATCAACTTCAACAACTGACTGTTTACTTGCTGCATAATATACCAAACCCCTTGACAGGTAACATTGGAACAAGATGAGCAATGTCATCCACTTCACAGTGGTTTTAATGTTGTGGCTGATCAATGTGTGTCTGTATATATATATATACTGTATATATATATATACACATCACCCTTTATATACTGTATATACTATATACACTATATATACTATATATACTATATACACTATATATACTATGTATACTATATATTCTATATACAATATATATACTATACTGTATATACTGTGTATACTATATACACTGTATACATCTCATCTCCGTTCTCAGTCACATTCCCGCAGTCTGTCAGTATTCACTACACTAGCATTCGCAATGGACCTTACTGTGAAATAACATGGGTCCTCGCTTATTGACCAATTCGCTTAATGATCTGGTTGTAGGAACGGAACTTGGTCATTAAGTGAGGAGCACCTGTATAACATATATATAACCCACACACACTGTACAGGCAAAAGTTCCAAAATGTGTTAATTTGAGAAAATGTAATTAACATTGAGGGGCCCTACAGGTACATTTTACAAGATCTGGCAATTTCTTGAAAAACATTTTTAAAAATAATTAAAAAAAAAAAAATTCATAAAAAAACCTCTAAACCCAAACAGACGATATGAATGGAATCCATGTAGCCCACATACGCATTAGTGCACGTTCACACTTCCCCAAGTCGTCGATTATTACATTTTCAATTGTTAAGAAATTCCATCTTGCAGCTGGAAGAGCAAGCCACAAAAGCAAACTAAGCATTCTTGAAACAACATAATACTTTAAGTACATATTTTCATTAAATATGTAATTAAAGTACAATAACATTTGATCAAGCCGTCTACACAACAATGAACAACGGCACCGAACAGAACAAAATTATTACATAATCTGAATTATTCCATTACCGTCTGATGGCAATTATTAGAATTATTTGAACGGATCAACAATCATGTTGCAGAATCTTCAGATTTCAGTCAAAAGTATGTATGCCCTTCTTCAATAGGTAAATGTGTATTAGTACACTATAGAGGTAGAGCAGGTGCTCTGGAAATAAGAGGATCGCCAGAAACATATCCAATGCTGCTTTCACACATGCACTGAAACCCTGAAATTATCCAAACATGACCCGGAGGAGGTGTATGTGTGAACACAAATGTCCGAATCATTTGGACCGTACATTACCCGGACTTCACACAGCCAGCAACCGAGCACAAAGTCTGCCTCTAATGTCTAATGTCCGATTGAGCGGTATGTGTGTTAAAACTCTGCAACGTCATTGCGTCACATCCTGCCTCCTGCACGCTCTACCCAGGGTCTGCCCCTCGTCTTAACCAAACTGAGTATTTCCAGGTAGTGTTAACGCGTCTGGCACAGACAATCTCCAGTTGTCAGCCTCATGTGTGAAAAGACAACTCCAGACAATGTCCGGACCTGATTATCAAGACATTGTCTGGAGTGCATGTGTGAACGCAGCTTAAGTGTCCTTGAGCAAGACAATAAATAATAAATAAAGAGTTCTCATATCCATGATTTGTGATTTGACCATGGGCTGACCAGGGATTGAATTCAAACTCCTCATATGGTGGGGGCAGTGAGAGAAGGGATGGAGACGATGTGAACTCAAACTCTCCAAAAGTGTAATCATAGATGAAATACTTTTCTCGCTAGTATCGCCCCCTGCTGGTAGACATAAAGAACTGCTGCTCAGAGCTGAACAAGGATCTTCTTTTTCTTTCGGCTGCTCCTGTTAGGGGTCACCACAGCGGATCATCTGCCTCCAATACCAGCCTGAATTCAGACGCAAACAACGTGCATCGTATGGAAACATGTAGCCAAGATACTGGCATAAAGCTCTGTTGTGGAGTTATAAAAGGTGTCCAAACCACACAAAAAAAATTAAGGAAGGCTTAAATTGTGTGTGCCTTCACTAGCTTTATGGTTTGCTGTTTTCATTGTTACTACTGGAAATCATAAAGAAAATTGAGCTTTGTTCAAGCAATCAATGTTTAGAGGACGGCATGATCGCAGGTATGCTTTGAAACACTGTTACATTCTTTGAAAGGCGTACACATACCACGTTTGCCAGAAACCCCTGCGCTCATGCCCCTAAAGATATGTTCACAAACACACACACACACACACACACACACACACAGGAAACACACTGCTCTCACCCATGGAGCGGGTCTGTCACAGGGCCTTTTTCCGACATCTCGGCCCGCCGTACCATCTCCTTCTTTAAGGTCCCAATCTCGGAGGCAAACGAGTCAATCAGCTGCTGCAGCAGATATAGAGGGAGAAGATGGGAATAAGAGGAAAAGACAAAGAAAGAAGGGAAAAATCAGTCAACCAACAGGCTCAAAGAGTAGTGAGGAAGGAAACTGAGGAATGCGAGCTCAGGAATCCAAGCCAGAGTGTGTTCAGGTATTTCAGGGTGCTTTGCTGGTGGAAGGATAAAAAGCATAAAGTGAACTAAAACATTTAGAGCAAATATTTTCTCAGGACACTTCTTTTGCATAGCCGTATGGTTTCTGGTACTTTAATCATGACAGGTATTTCTGAAATGAATGTAACAGTTTGTTGCTAACCATCAAAGGGCCAGTTTGCATTGATGGGTGGGCCACATTTGGCCCGTGGACCACCATGTGAATAGCTCTGGTTTCATGCAGACCTTATGTTATGTCCCTAGACCTTATGTTAGATGCATCCCAGACATGCTGAAAATGGCGCTTCTCCATTGCATGGAATGCCATGGAATGGCCTTTTTGGTTTTCAATCGGGCAAAAGTTTTGGGTAGTAACTGGTACCTGGTATAAATTTTGGTACCGCCTCCATCGAGGTTCCAAGCAAACTGAGGCGATACTCAAATGTCACGTGAGAAAACTGCAGACTACTGATTTCCCAGAGAGAATCGTCACTGCCTCTCAGGGTCTGCGTCTCTGGGTCTGCGGCTCTGGGTCAGCGTCATCATTGCGCAACATGGGAAAGAGAGTGACTGCGAACGTCTCCCCACATGGGGCTTTTTATTGTTTCATTCAATTAGGAAAATTAATACATTTACAATTAAAAAAACACACTGTTATTATTGTTTTTGTTTGGCGAAACGGGGAACGGGGAGGCGCAGGATTGCTCACGGGGATCGCTGAGAAGAAAGATTGGATATTTTTGTGTTTTTTTTACAGCTAAAAAAAACGCTAGTTATCGTCCTCGGGGCCTTCAAAAAAAGGATGCACAGAAAACCAAAAAGAGCTTATCCAGCCACACACCGATAATCAAGAACACCATCCCATCGACAGCCTCCATTGTTCCTGTGTGTGTTGATGTTCCTGTGTTGTGTGTTGGCTGGAGACGTCTCGGCGGTTTCACGTCTCGTCACTATGGGAACTACCTGCAGTGAAAAACGAAGATCGTGGTACCAAAGCGAGTAGAGTCGAGTCGAGTAGAATTGAGTTGACTCTCCTCTGGAGGCTCCGAGCGAGCCACTCTAACCGCGCAGGGGACATTACTTTGACCCAAACTCAACCCCCAAGTTAGGAAATTACACCAACACACACGCAAGCACACACACACACACACACACACACACACACACACACACACACACATTCATACACGAGCCAAACAAGCCAACACATGCATAGAAGCGAATGAAAACAAACTCACATGGCAGAGACAGAAAACCACAGCTAACAGTCTTAGCCTGTGTATAACCCCTGATGTACTGGGAATTTTTTGGAGGCTCACTGAGACGCTAGACAGAGAAGGAGAATGACTAGAGGACGAAGTGTTTCTTCATCAAAACACAAAAACATACAAGTACAAGTGAGCGCCCATTTAACAACTTTTGACTTTTGCTTCCTCTATGAGCTCCCCTTCCTAATTTTCAACAACCTTCGAGAACAGTGTTACGACTGGACTTACCTTTGTGCTCTCACGCTGTGACCGTCTGAGGGCCCTCAGTTTTGATTTAAACACCATAATTATGTCCCGGCGTAATTTAGACTGACCGATCGGCATTCTGTGTCCCACTGGCGTCATGTGTTTCATTTCCCTGTAACCAGAACTAGTTGTGCAATGCCGTTTGAGAAGACACGCATTCCGTGAAATTCAGTCTCTCAGATTTGCAACCTTGCACAATTTAGATTACATGTAGTGTAGATTGGGTAAATAATGACGAAATGTAATACAACAATATACTTTGAAAAGGATAATGTCACAGTAATGTGTGAAATGATATTGCCAAACAATGACTACCAATGTGGATGTTATGACCAAGCAAGTAGAGGCATTCATTGTCCACCTTTAAGGGCAGGAAAAAAATCAGGTTTAAACTATTGAACAATATTGGGATTCCAAAAAGATGTGTATTTCTACTGTTGCATTCACAATACCTCCATATCTTCCTTGTCTGGCATGCAATACATTCCTTTCAAGTGCATTTAGGGTTGGTGAGAGGTGAATTTGGGCATTTGATTGATTTGATTTGGTAGGATGATTTGACACTCGAGTGAAGAAAACAGGGCTTGAGGAAAAAAAAATGCTTAGATGTCAACATTCCAAAACATAGAAAATTCAACAGCCGCCGTAAGCATTTTGGCTACAGACACATGACTTATTTTAGAAAAGTAATTTGCATTAAAAAAAAGAAAGAAACCAAATGCATGCAGTAAATGCACCCAGTAAAAAAAACAAACTCACATAAATTCACTCATAGGGAAAGTATGTTCACTTGGCGACGGATGGGAAAAGTCGCCAGAGAGGGTAGAATAAACACTCAGAAGAAGGGTGGAAAACCAAACACCCCCCCCCCTTCAAAACTTGCCCCTAGTTCCATGGAAGCACTTTTAAATGTGATTCCCTCCTCGTGGTTTTCATTGATGCTACCAGATGGCCTCTCATTTTTATCTCTTCCAGACTCTGTGAGGCCGCTGGGAGTCGGACCCTTGTGAATTATGAGACAGCTGATAAGCTGCAGGCCGCTAGGCCTGCCCCGGAGTCCAAAAAAATACCTTAGGATCAGCTAACTCCCACCTGCTTTTACTATTTTTTTGTAATTCCTTCACTCTTTGCTGGTTTAACCATTCACCATTCCTCGCCTTTCTTTTCACAAACTCCCACACGTCCTGTGGTGGGCGGTGGAAGGGGAAGGAAGGGGGAGTGAGACTCGTCAGGTTGATGACAGATCTGTTTGAGCAAATGGTGTCACATTTACTGAACCACAATGTACTTAAAACATATATGTTTATCTGTTTTTTTTCCAAAACTTTATTTGAAAACACAAGCTGGACTTGCAAATGGAAATCTGTTTTCGAACCCCATCCACAAGGCGAGCAGATAGAAGCTCTGTGAGCCTCTGCGATCTTCATTTCCCCATAACACCCATCGCTGCGTAGCTCAGCATAATCCAGCCTTCAGGATGGCTTGGCACTGAGTCTTCAGTCCATTTTCTTTTAGACTGTTAAGCATTTTTTTGCTTAACAGTCTTGTACTACTGTTTGCACTACAATGCACAATTATACCATGACAAATTAATTGTACATGAAAATGTACTTGGTCCAAGTCTTGTTCAAGGCCTTTGCTTACCATCAGACATGCCTGTGTTTTCAAAGAAGATCTTAATTATTATAGCCCTCACCCCAAAGCTAACCCATAATACTCCAAACATCCCTAAACCCACATCTATTTAGAGCAGAAAAACCAAAGGTCTAGTTTGTGGTGTCTATATGCTGACTTATAAATAAGATAGCTACATAGGTATATGCAACCAGAATTTCCACTGTGTTTGTCACAATGATAACATTTCTGCAAGGTTAAAAAATCAAGTGCGATGCCCCATTTTTACACACACACCTTGAGACGCCAAAAAAAACCCAGATAAATCAGTAGAAACTCCTATGAAGAAGATAAGAACGGCAATTGGATAGAGAACCAAACCAAAACAACGTTCCACCAAAGCTCCACCTCTCTTCCCCTCTGTAATCTACTTCCCAATTTAGCCCACACCTCTCTGGTTTTGGTCCTTCGCCTGACAACAATGATGACATTATCCACCTCCCAAAATGCCACAGTGATGCAAGATGGCAGTGTTTAAGCTGCAAAGGCTAAAAGCTTTTACTTCTGTGGTTTATTAAAGGACTGTGCCAGTGTAAAATTGAATTTGAGCCTGTTTACTAGTCAGCATACCCATTTGACATAACCCTGACTATTTTCCTGACATTTCCTGTCACATTTATTTTGTTTTAATAATTAAAAATTTTGCCATATTTTGCATTTGTTAACTTAATGGCGCTTCTCCCAAATGGAATCAGTACATAGAAGATACAGCAAAATTGAGCAACTTTGACCAAAAATATGTGTTGTCAGCAGAACCAGGAGACTATTTGAAGGTATACGTTTCCTACCAAAGAGACAATGCGAGCCACATCACGAAAATGATCAGTAATACAAAATGTGTGTGCTGCCTTGTAAACAGGTTAAAACTCAACTCCTTTAAGGCGGACGTTCTGTCCAGAGGGATGTCTAGGGCGTGACTTACCTTGAAGAAGCTGCCTCTCCTCTCCTGGGTGGGGGTCAGTTGATTGAGGGAGCTGGCTGACATTTTGTCTATGTTATGGAGCTCCTCCCTCTGTCTTCCCATCCGCTGTGGTGCCTGCGAGGCAGAGAGGTTGAATACATCACAGTAGAATAAAAGAGATAAAGACCTTCTTTCAATAAACATCGGTAAAATACACCTCAGTTAACATAGGCCATTACTGAAACTAGTGCATGCCCAAAATGTAAGACCTCTCAGACGTTTTAATGGCGCAGTTTAGGAAAATGTCAATGATTCAGTCCTGTGTTAAGAGGTCTTACATAGGAACAGGCATGCACTAGTCTAAATTAAATACCAGAATTGAGCATCACAAAGGAAATTGCCACGGCTCTCAACATGTTGTTTCTTAAAGCACAATATGTATTTTGAGCGGGCAAAAACCTGCTTAATAGCAGGTCTAGACTAGTGATTCTCATCGTGGGATCTCCAGGGGAGAATCCCCAAGGGGTCCTTCAAGAGGTTCCAGGGGGTTCCCAGCCAAATTATTAATAGTTATAGCCTCATCATTGTTTCATTTAGGAGAAGTTAGCCGCATTAGAGAATGGGGCATGATAGTGAAAAAGGTTGAGAGCCACTAGTTTAGCCAACAATGGAACCATATGTTCAGGTGCTAAGGAATTGAAATCCACCCAGTTCTCACTCTACTTGTAACCATGCTTAAAAATTCCTTGGCAATTAGATGGAAACTTGACTGGAATCGAATGGGCGTACAGGTTCACTGTTTGACACTCATGCGGATGGACCGACTTAACACAGTGAAAGACAAAAAATAAAGAAAATACACCATGTGCACTGTCAGCACATTTCTGAATGGCTTTAATCTCAGTGCCAGTAAGGTGTTTGGAGACAGAGATCCAGTGAGTCACAAGTGTGTATGTGTGTGTGCATGTGGGCGAATTAAGTCATTTATTAAAGCATTTTGGGCTGGAGGAGAAAGAAGAAGGATGCATATCTAGTCCTATATCCATGTTCTCTTTTAAAAGAGAGAGACTTAGACTTGAGGTAGACAGAGGGTGGATGGTGTGTAACAATGATTCACAGTTAAGGCCATGGAAACAGGAAGTGCCCAGGGATTGAAACTGGGGGTTTTTGGCCTTTAGAATTAGCAACAATTCTGCAAAATGTAACTTCTTCCCAAACAAACTATTTAAAAAATAAATGCTGCAGGGAAGCAGCTCATGCTATGTCTTAACGGTTGTGAACAGTCATGACGAGACAAAAACAGTAACAATTTAACCAAAAGGAATGAATGAAAACTCCAAAGGAGGAATCGAAAAGGACAATGGCAGTGTTAAATGTTGATAAAAGCCGGAGTGCTTTTCTCTTCAATTGAATCCCCCTAGAACACTTTGTACACTGATGGTCCATCAAATGGATTTCAATCTACATAAGGTGGTCATTCGAACATCCAAATTTAAAAGCAAAGCATGCCAAAGGAGGGGAATATAACAAAATATTATAACAACATACTGCGTACTTCATACATGAATTATTAAGTAATGTACCATTGTAAAGTGAAGGACAAAACCAAACCCACTAAAAAAAAAAACTGTGAAGTGAAGATTGATTTCAGCAAATGTGAATGATGTGCCTATTACAGTATATGAATAAAAGGTATAAATACTGAATTATCCCCGTACTGTAATATATGGCCTAAAAGTGAAAAACATATTTACCCTTGAGCAACTCACAACTCACACGGACTGAAGGCTGGCTTGCATTCCTACACACACACACGCACACACACACGCACGCACACGCACACACACACACACACACACACACACACACACACACACACACACGCACTCGCATGCACACAGGCCTCATATGTACGTAGGGCACTATGGTGACAATGAGTCATATCCTGTATGGTCAAAAGAACACTGGCGATCTACAGTAATTGGACTGGGGTTAGTAACAGCTTTCTAGGACAAACACTTCAAACAGAACACAGAATTGGGAGTGGGTGTGTTTGAGGGAGAAACTGGGAGTGAAAAAAGTCAGAGTGCACAAATAAGAAAAAAGCAATACATAGAGCTCTACATAGAGCATAGAGCTCTCCTTCTTTCAGTTTGGGTTTTTTGCTCCAATTCATTTTTTGATCTTCTGATTTAAATCTTTCTTTATTACTGAAAGTATTGTGAGTGCCACCTCGGCAATGATGACCGATTCTGTGGTTGGTACATGACGCTCTGAGCGGATCTATGGCTCTGGTTGAGAGAATGGGCTATTTTCAGATAATCTCAATCAGGAGTTTGGACCAAAATTGAGTCACTTCCTGTGAACTTCGGCCTAAATGATTTTGCCTTTACATCTTCAGCATCTTAAGGCAGCACTATGTAACTTTTGCTATTTGTTTATTACAGTTTTTGAGTGCACATACACTTGTACACCACAGTCGTAAAACTTGGTCTGGTGTCCGAAAAAATAATATTTTACCAGACAAAATTGAACCTTATTGGTCGCATTTCAATAACAGTCTATATTACTAACGCACATATAATGTACACCTAGATTACAGCGGCCCTTGCACGGACCCCGCCCCTTCCCAGAGCCAGATGTGCTCGGCCTGGCGAATTGACTCGCATGCACAAGTCAAAGGGTAAAAAAAAGTGAGGTGCTGAGGTCAGGCAAGTTAATAATTTATCGTTTTTGTTATTTTTACATTTTACCAGGAAAAAAAACGAAAGAACCCGGGTTTGTACCAAACACAAAATGTACATAGTGCAAGAACAGGCGTTCGGGGGCGGGGTGGAAATGAAAGAGGTACCATTCTCCATATTACAAGTCAGTGTACCATCAAAATGATTTTGAAGCTGTTATTTTAGGGTAAAAAAGTTACATATAGTTTTGCTTTAACCCAAATTGACCCCCTCCCGTTCTCGAGACCAAGAAGTAGAAACTTGTTTTCTCACTCGCCACCAGCCAAAAGTGAACACACTGTCAGCGGCCAAGTGTGTGCCAAAAATATGAGAAAATAGTTGTTTTTATTAATTGTCAACTGGCATCTGTAGATCCTGTTCCCAGGGATCATAATGAGAGGACAGAAGAAAAGCTAAACAAAACAAAGAGAGCACAAAAGACAAAGAGTGAGCGAGGATGAGAGGCAGTCTAATGGAGGGGGTTTAGCAGCCTGGACCTCCCAGCGTCGGGGGAGGTCTCATGTTACAACAGACACACTGTTGGTGGAAAAGTGTACAAGCTCCACATGTACCGTTCTCTCTCTCACACACACACACACACACACACACACACACACACACACACACACACACACACACACACACACACACACACACACACACACACACACACACACACACACACACACACACACAAATCACACTATCCATGCCAAATGGGCATGGGGGTGTCACATAGTGCATGGGACTAATTAACATCCTCATTAATAGAGTATCATACAATTGAATTATGGGGAAACTGGGTTAAAAAAAAAACAATATTCCGATACAAATCTATTGCTTTAATTTCTGAATCACCTTGAAGCTTGTAATATCAATACATTGTTTGGAAGTTAGGCAACCATTTTTCATTTCAATACCACCATACATATGTCACATATAAATTGGAATATTCTATATTTATTAAGTATGAGACCACATTTGTTTTGTGAATTATTTTAGCTATTTTCTTTTCTTTCTTTTGTTTTTTTACCTGTGCTGTCAGCAGGCTTGGCATACAACACAGGCTAGTTGTGCCATTGTATCCAAGACAGTGTTAATCTGCAAGTGTAGGTCAAATTCTCAACCTACAATGCCACTCTTTATTAATCATCAAGAACTGCTTGCAATAACTCTGTTCTGTGGCCTATTTTTGTTATTCTCATTATGCTGATATAGTATTGCAAGTCAGCTCTTCAATATTGAATTAAAACCTTATTGAATCAAATTGTGACCCTTTGTATCGACATGGATTCTAATTGTGAGTTTCTGCCCAATACCCCACCCTATTATTAGTAATGTAAGGTTAGCCGTTTTGATTGAGCCTTACATGCATCAGCAGGTCTGAGTATTTTAAAACTTTACACAATGTTTTTGCTCAGAGTGAGGATTTGTGTTTTATTTTCATCCTGAAATGTTACATTATTTTGATAAGCATTTTCACATTCATTTCAAAGAGAGAGAACTTCCCAAGGTGCACACACATAAAAATAAACATGCAAAGTATTGATAATAAAGCATATTTTAGGACTAGCAACAGGTGGTCTGTGTGTGTGTGCACACTGTGGGCACGTTGTTTTTAGCTTTCCCCATCAGCACCTTGTTATTTTTATTACCTTGCCTAATCTGCTCTGGAGCATGATCCTTTAGTATAGGTGCAGACCCCTGCAAGTTCCTTTTTCCCGGTTGGCAGCTGCACATGGAACATCACCCAACATTCTTCAGCACACATCATAGTATTAATGCCGTTATTTCTCAGGTTTTGTCATTTCAATGTGTCCCGATAGCAAAAGCTTCCTAGGTTAAGACGAAAAAATAACTTGCATTTGAAAAGTCAGACTACTATGGACTCATGTTTTTATACTGAACGTAGATTGTGGATTTGTCCCCCATTACTTGCATTGAACTCCTGATGGGAGGATGGAGCAGCACATCCAGTATGGAGAAAAGTCTGAAACCTACCTGCATAATATATGACGGGTGAGAATAAAACAGGGATGAACTTTAAAAATTATGCATCAAGAGTGCATAAATGATGCATTTATCTTTAAGGTTTCAGCAGGCTTCACAGAAAAATATGGGATAATTAACAGCACAATATAAATGTGGTAGGACCCCACAACATTACATTTGGGACTGTGGCAGAAGAAGGGGCTTCTGTTAAAGTATGTTGACTTTTAAGGAACGGGCAGGGGTGAGCAGCTTGACAAAACCTCACTGATAGGAGGGGGCCTCCTAAAATGTTCCCCTGGAAACAAACTCATTGACCCTGCTGACAGCATCCACCGTACTACAGGTTTCTTCTCTGGTTACCCTCTTGTGTGAGTGTGTGGATGAGGGGTGGGCGTTCTGTGGCTCACCATTATATTACGCTTGTTATACATCTATGTTTAGTCGCCTCAAAGTGTGTCAAGCGCATTCCTTTTCCCCCCTTTTGTGGCTGGGTGTGTCTCCATTTCTGCACAAGTGAGTTGAGCATTGTGGAAAACCGAGCAGCAGCGAAATTACTTAGTTGTGCAAACACAGACACTCATACAAAAAAATGACACACACACACACACACACACACACACACACACACACACACACACACACACACACACACACACACACACTGTCATTGACAAGAGAAGAAATTCTCTTTAGGAAATCCAGTTGATCCAAGCCTCAAATCCCTCCTGCACAGTAACACACACACACACACACACACACACACACACACACACACACACACACACACACACACACACACACACACACACACACACACACACACCATTAATGTCTTTCCCTGTCTCACCCACATACAGCCACACACCCACAAACACACACACCACACATTACCACTAACGACTTTAGAAGCTATCAAAGCATATGCTCAATACAAACACAAACATATTCCTGCAGTATACCACTCTCGCTGTGTCCATAGGCCAAAGTCCAACCAGTTTCTTTCCAACTGCAGAACCGTTCATACTTCCACCAAGATCCCCACCTCTCAAGGTGCTCAAACTATAAGCCTTTTCTCAAACAATATTAAATAGGGGTCATTGTTGGTTAGCCTACAACTATTGAGCTCAAAGGTAAGTCAAAGGAGGAGGAGAGTGGAGGAGACTTTAAAGTGTGTTTTGTTCACACTTCATTAAAGACCAATGCAATAAGTAACCACATCTAAATATTCATGGGTGTGTTTAAGGGAGATGTTGAGGGAGATGTTCAAAGACAAGACATGCCACTGGCAAACATGTTGCCCATTGAGGCAAATTATGAAGATTGAAGGTCCTTTGACCTTCACTTTATTTTTCCCATTTCCCCCCTTCCTGTGGGAAACTAACACTGCAGTGTTAAATATTCATTTATTTACTTATATACAATATACATTTATTCTTGATTTCTTAAAAGACACACAGTAATACTGTATCTCATCCCACAATAGAAGGAACATTGAACATTGAACATTCTAACGCTTGTGCCACGACAGTAGATTGTTGGACAGAAACATGGAATTATACAGCAAAGAATGCAGGAATGTTGTTACATGTTGTGAAAAAAAACCCTACAGATTTGTTTTGTTTTGCATTACTGTAAAGCACTTGGCAGAAAAGTGCAGCATTGCAAAGTGTGTTCGAATATGTTTTAGGTTTTTTGGGTTCTAATATGCTTAATTGTGATGTAATGGCAAATCTCCAGCATACTACACAACTTTGCAACAGACAAACATGGAAAAGGGCCAAGTCACTCACTTATCCCATTGAAATGATCAGACCACCACATGAATAGGCAGAAGACCACAAACCAACCATATCCTAAAATCATCATCAAGAATTTCCATCTGTGATGCTGATTAACAAGAAAGTCACCCTATCATACATTTTAATTGTTGAACTTTCAGTGTAATGGAATGCAACCACATCTCCAATGGCTTAAAAAGCACACATATGACAAAACAAAATCTAAATAAGTAAAACACTTGAGCCTATTCATTTATTTGAATTCTATCACCAAACTCAATCCCAAAGCAGAGGGTGTGAAAAACTGATGGGATTTCCCAATGTTTGTTTTATGTGGTTCAGTGATGCTTATTGCAGAAGTAGGGAATTTACCAAGTATCACATCTAGGAAGAGCTTGGTCGAAAAGCTGCATTTACGGTACACTTTGCTTATGTCAAGTGTGTATCCCCCTAATATTCGGTACAAGGGACACAATATCCTGTGCATCACTTACTTTTACAACAAAGCAGACATGCAGATCAAAAAAACATTATAAGACAGTTTGTAGGTTAAAAACGAATAAAGGTATGGCAGCTTATAATGTTTTATAAGCCATCTAATGTATGTTTCACTTTAGATAAAATAATAATTAAACTGTAAAAACAAGTAGGCGTATGAGTGCTTTTGCTTGTATCTACCTGTGGAAGAAACATGCAAAACATTTACACTGACCAACATTTACAACCATGATTAAACAGCCTTATGTGTCATGCCATGGCAACAAGAACAGCAAAATGGCTCAATCTGTGTAAGCCATTGTGAAATCCGAGTGAATCCCATTATATTAGTTCTCCATTTACAGAAGCAGATTTGTAACATTAGGGGCTCTGAGCCAGTGACATTCCCCTCTAACCTGCTCCCCTTTTTGTTTGACATGAAGTGTAGACAGCTCTTAAAGTGAACCATGCGCATGCTGCCCAGGAAGAAGACAAATACCAATATATCTGTCTGTTCCCTAACCCTCAACATTTGAAAAACATTTCTTCCCCTCCCTTCTACGATGACGAGGGCCTCACAGAAGCATTCGTTCCTGCTTCGGGGCCCCAATGGCCCACAAGCCCTCCTTCAATCAAACAATCGAAATAGTATCAACCCAACGGAGGAATACAGACAGGAACAATGGAGTGGTGTTTCCAACATGCTACTTGGTAGTAAACTACCGGGCCTTTGCACACCTCTTGAATTCCTGACCCGTGACTCAGGTCTGAAGTCGGGAGCCCACTTTGCTACAGCCACTAAGAACATTAACAGATCGTTGAGGGGATTGTGGGGGGGGGGGGGGGGACCAGGGTCCAGGCCAGTACCGTACATATGTTTTTTGTTTCGTTTTGTTTTGCTTCCTCTGCGCCTTCTCGGCCAAAGAGAGAAGGCGGTGATTGCAGCTCAGCCCCGGCACCCACACCTACGGTCAATTCAGAAGAGATTGATTACGACCTGAACACGGCCCATTTGCCACGCAAACACAGGACTGAGCCGCGATTTGGCAAAACTCAACTGTCAAATATCCCGACTTGCAATGTGATTAGAGCAAAAAGACACCGATGTTGCCAAATGGACCAAATTTCCCACTGCTCTCAAATAAATTGTTTGGGATTATGCAACTCTCGTTTCGCTCTTGGGGTTGAGCGAAACTGTGGTTACGTTGGGACAGCTTCGGTATCATGCTTACCGAAGCTGTCCCAACATAACCACATTTTACAGCTCAGCGGTGGTGCAAAGTAACCGAAACTAAAGTAACTAACTAAAGTAACTAAAGGCCGTGTTCAAGTACACTCCAAGACCCTCACTACATTTCAAATCCTACGCGGATTAAATCCACCACAGATGCCTGGCTTCACTTCTAGCGGGTGGCGGACCCCGTCACCAACAATGGAAACAGGGGGGGGGGGGCGCACGCATAACGCAAACACATTGGCTGTCTGTTTCCTAAAGAATAAAAAAAACATTTCGTGCCGGCTAAATAAAGTATAAACGTTGACAAAACAACAACCTCACGGATTCCCACTTCAAGTGAAATCTCTGGCTGCGTACTTATTCTGACGCCCAGCAACAGGTGGTGGGAGCCGGAACGACGAGTCCCGCAAGATTCCCGAAGACACGGATGAAACTCGGGCTCGGCCGTTTAGACGCGTTAAAAATAAAAATTAAAAAAACAACCGCCACCAGTTGTCTTTTCAACGAATATTCGGGAGACGGGACGGTCCCAAATGTTCGGAGTGAAAACAGTGTTTGGTTACCTAGTGTTGTTCTGCTGCTCGGCGAAAGAAAGCTCTTCTGCTCCGGCAACACGGGCAATGTACACATATTATCAGAAGTAGTGTTACTACTGATATAATAACGGCATAGTGGACGTGTTTTCTTCCCATTCTACAATAACTGATGGATTCTCGCCCGCAGCCCCTCCATGGTCCCCAGCTCCGCTTTGATTTGTTTCCAACTTTGCTCCTTCTCCCGATTCGCTCTCTCCCCGGTCTCGTCTCCCCCGCGCTGCGCATGCGCCGCGCTCCGTTTGTGTTATTGTTTTTTTTTGTTTTTTTTTACTTACTTTACCGCATTTTACTGACGTTACTTTACTTAAAAACACGACCCACCCTACGAAAGAACGAGGGAAAAAAAAATATATATATATAACAACGTAAATCTTTTTTTTTTTTTCAGTCTGTCAATACATCAATGTTTGCATAACACATTCATTACCAATATCTGGCATCCCTCTCTCTCTTCGGGGTTTCGGGTGCTGCGCTCAGTCCAGGGTGACTCCCTCATTAGTGACCTGTGACTTTCCTGTGGTTTGTCTCTTAATTTTTTTTTTGTTTCGTTTATTGTTTCCTTCATAATCAAGCTTCTGCTGACGTGACATGACTAACTGCAAATAAAGGCACCATAAAAGTCAAAGTCTCTCTCGCTCTCTCTCTCTCTCTCTCTGTGTCTCTCTACCAGATGTATTGTGCAGTCCAGTGTTGGCTTCCTTCCCCAGGCTATTGGATGAAACTGATCTGCTGGTGCTCCAAGGGTTAGACACATACAAGCATTCACACACACACACACACACACACACACACACACACACACACACACACACACACACACACACACACACGCACGCACACACACACACACACACGCACACACACACATGCACGCACACACATTTTGAGACTTTCTTTCACTGGCAAAATTCTGCTGAGAGATAAATAAAAATGACAAAGTCTGTACATATATATTCAGCTGTGTGTGTGTGTCTGCGTGTGTGTATTTGTATAGGTTGAATCTTCGCACGCACACACACACACAGCTGAATATATAGTACATGTGGAGCTTGTACACTTTTCCACCAAAAGTGTGCGTGGGAATTAATGAGAACGTTCAATCCATACAAATACATTAAGTGCATCTAATAGCTTTTAATCGGCTCCACCTCCGATCGGCCTAACCCTCACCCGCAAATGAACAACTGAGATTTGGGGAAGGATTTGGTGATTTGTGAATCGGTGACGTGTGTGTGTGTGTGTGTGTGTGTGTGTGCATTCTGTCCACAAACTCGACTGCAGAAGCAATGAGATCAGCTAAACGACAGGAGGGGCGAAAACACAGGAAAGCAGCATGCCAGACTCTGAAAAAACAAACAAACAAACAAACAAAAAGGAGGAGAAAAGTTGTCAGTCACACACACCCGCAGTTCCCACTTGGGAGTGCGTGACGCGTCGGAGCCGCTTCCGATCGACACTGAGCGCGGGTCCCGGCGCGGGACATTCATCTTGTGGTCTCGATCCGGCAAACACGCGAGATGTTTAACGTGAGGTTATTTTTATTACTCTTGTTTTTAATCTCCACGACACACGCGGCGAGCGTTGAGGGACGACGTGACCCACCGCACCCGGACGCAACAAATCTCACGACGCCTAACTTACCACGCGCGGCCGACGGGGGGCGCCAGCGCCACCCCCCCCCCCCCCCCCCGTGAAACCGGAAGAGGTACTACTTCCGGTCGCAGTGCGATTGGATTGGTGCGATTCAAAATAAGAGCGCGACATAGACACGAACAGCGCAGCGGAACGTTAGCGGCTACGCGACTAACGATCCGATGTTTACAAACTGTCATCCAGGCGAGGTATTGTTTATTTCCCCCCCCCCCTCTCCCCCGTGGAAAAAATAAGTTCGATTTTCCCGGAGTTGGAATACACTTCGGGTTGCCAAGAGAACGGACGCATGTTTGAACGCACGAAAATAACCTCAAGTAAGTACGTTGGCAGGTGGGCCCGCTCGCCACCTGAGCTTGCAGCTGGCGCAGCTAACTCAGTCGTAAATGCGAGAGTTTAGCGTTTTGTACTCCCATCGGCCTTTCTTTAAAAATAAAAATAAAATCAATGAATCGGGATACAACCAAAGACTGTCTACTCTATTAATACTGTAACACGTGTATTTATTGTAAGTCGCTTCAGACAAAAGCGTCTGCTCAAGGACGTAGTGTATAATGTTTTGTACGGTACATATCTTGCACATCTCTCTGCAGTGAAGTTAAGCGGAGCTATTTCTGGGACCTGGCAGAGCGGGTGGGTTACTGTCTGTTATATCCGATCCGTTGTTCGGTTTAAATCACTGTTTAATCTGTAGCAGTTTCCCCGAGGAAACCCGTTTTGGGAATTGTCAGTTGGTGTGAAGTAGTAGCTTACTGTGATAGGGGTCTGTCTCCACCTGCCGAACGTGTACTTGTTGTCCACCAAGTTAACCAATAGCATCAGCCTCTGCAAACAAAGACTAGTTACTCTACCTGCGTGAGTCCATTGACGGAGGACCACTGAGGATCCGCAAACCTACCTCCATCCCCTGCGGAAGGTCGAGCACCTCTCCTACTCTCTTCCTGTCTACTTGACCCAGGTGCAGGAACCCTTCGAACCTGATCTACCCAACTCTCCAGCAGCCCCTATCACACTGTTGCCGGAGGACTCTAGAACTGCAATGCGGCGGTGTAGAAAACAGAGACCCGATCTGCAATGGCAGAATAGGTAGATCGAATAGGAGGTGGATCATACAAGCAAACCCTATGGCGGCCCCCTCAGTTGGGTACTCATTTTCTTACACACCCAGGCCCACCATCTTGCCTAAGTGGACTTATAATGCTCTCCCGCTGTCACACCTTTCAGTGTCCACATTCGTAATCCACGCCGTGTCAGTATCTCATCCCATCACACTCAATATTGTGGTGATCTACTGCCCCCCTGGACAGCTAAGCAACTTCCTCAATGAGATTGATGTCCTCCTCACCGTCTTTCCTGAAGACGGCACTCCACTCGTCCTCCTGGGAGACTTCAACATCCAATCGGAGAACTGCAAAATTTCTACTCTTCCTCTCAATCCACTCACCACTAGACCTGCTTGATCCTCGTCACCTGCATCCTGGCTGTCTGATTTACGACAAGACCATAGAACAGAGCTATAGGCTGCTGAGAGATGATGGAGGAAATGGAAGAGCCCTGGTGACCGCTCCGCTTGCCGTCTCTCAAACCATGACACTGGTGCTCTCCTTGCAATGCCGGCCGACTCTTTCACTCTGCTCCTTCAGCCTTGCAAGCTGTCCTCGCTTTGCTTGCTTATATGCAATTTAAGTAGTCAAATGTAAAAAAAGTTGTCAGAAATCCGATACTACGAAGATTCATATGTGATGTGAAGCAGCATTACAACCTATGCGAACAGTATATTGCTTAGTTGGTTAGCATTTTAAACTGTTTTTAACCTAGTTTATTTTTCTCTTCACAGCATGATGGAATCATGCCTGAATAGCAAGCTGGAAAGGGGGGAACCTGCTTTTATCGACGACCTGAAGAAGGACCTGCTTTCAGAGTTTGGTGCATCATTAGAATCTCAGGTACGAAAAGTACAGGTTCTCCCGAAAAGATCGGTTAGTTAGCAGCTGTTTCTAAAAGTTACAGGGCTGTATATGTTTCCAACAATCAGAGCTTAAGGATGTTTCTATAACAAGAAGAGCAGGTCACTAGAGGTAGAAAAATAAAAAAACATTTTTTTCCTTATGGTAATATTTATAACAATATTATATAATTCTATAATGTTGCACACCCAACGAAAATACAGATATGTTGTCTGTTATAATATAATACTCTCTGCTGTTTGTCTGGTAATTGGGAAAAAATATCCAAAAGTAACAACATACAAATTTTGTAGATTAAGTAGTTTGAGTGGCCCATAAGGTTTACCTTGAAATTTGGACTAACTTTGGTGCACATGCATATTTTCCAATGTGTGGCTTTAACAACTTTCAAAACCAACTTGTGCTGTTACTTGACAGCCCCCCCCCAACCCCCCACCACCACCAGGTGGCAGTGAAAAAACATTTAAATATTTTAAAAGGGAACACCTCTTTTTAGCTGCCAGACTTTATTTGATGCATAGATACTTTATTCATCCATGTTTGGAAATTGTGCTATCAGAAAATGTGGGCAATAACAATAAACTAATAAAACTAGGCGGGGAAAAATTGGCAATAAACAAAAACCAATAAACCTAAAACCCTGACAATTAGTGTAGAAATTGTAAATGTTTGCCGTCCCTGTGTGAGATATTCCACAATTGTAATTACATGTGCAGAGTTGTGACATCACAATGACTGGGTTTCTTTGCTGCACTCTTTTTGAGAGCTGTGACATCACACAGACTGGATTTCTTTGCCATATGCTATCTTTCTATCTTAAAGATGCACTGTTACACAAGTAAACATAAGTCTCTGAGGTCTCCATAATATCTTTTCATTTATTTCTATTTTTTTTTGCTGACAATACCACTCAGGTTGTGCATTCTAACATGCCTCTACATCCACCGTGGTCTTGACACTCTATTTAAGTGGGAGGAGCCACCGCCCCTAAGGCCCTGAGTTCTGTGAGCCAATGGGGTTGGAACACAAGTGCCCAGTTCTTTGAGCCAATAGTTCAAGCTTCCATCCTGGTTCCGTTGTATTTTGTCCGTAAACTTTCACTGATTTCACCTTATTTGTCAACAAATCTGTTTCTGAACAAATTTGAGGCAATCTACGATGCTCCAAGCTTGTGGGGGTTATGGACACTGTCTGCGGGAATTTTTCATTTCATGTTAACGTCGGAAAATAAAATAAATACCTAAACAATTAAAAACACTATTATTATTATTATTATTGGTTTTGTTTGGAGAAAAGCACAGTGGTTCGCATGTTGCAGACTACAGTCAACCTATCGCATACTTTTTTTTCTATTCTTTTTTTATTTGTTTGTTTGTTTTAAGAAAGAAAAGTGTGTTTAGAGAAACACACTGCAGTGGAATTTTGGTTTAAATACTTACAATTCCATCTTCTGCAGTTTCTTCACGGACATTTGGTATTAATTCTTCTTTCTTTCAAAAGATTTGTGCTGCCAGTTCCCATGTTATTTTTCCAGCAGTGGGTGAAGTTACTCAAATGGTGGGTGGTTCTAATTCTACTGAGGCACCTAGTGACATATGAGGCAATCAAAAATCTAAACAGCATGTTTCAGGACATATTTTCTGACGAAGGCTGCCCAAAAAAAATTGTCTGGGTTGTCGGATGTCACAGTTTGTGTGTTTGTTTGTTTGTTTGTTTTTGCCCATCACAGACCCAAATGTTTGTGCAAAAGCACTGAAAAAGTGCCCAGGAGATTTCTTTAAAAAGACTATAATATAGAGTAGTAAATAAATAAAGTGATGGATATGAAGAATAATTGACTGAATTCTTAATTTTATTGCACACTTTTATTTTTTTGTTCATGGTTTGTTGTTTTATTTTTTTGAACAGCACGTTGTATTGAGGTATACAGACTTGTCACGATTGTAGACATGATCATCATACTTGATTGAACAAAAGTTCACAAGTTCCTAAATCTGTTCTAAGTAGGGAATGCAGGTGTGTATTAGGCTTGGGCGATCATGCAAAATTCCAATCCACTGGTGATGATCACCAAGACCCGTGTTAATGGCAGGTGTTAACAGGGCCAAAGTTGTTTTGATATTCTATTTATGTGGTTGTAGTTGATTTAGAAAATACACTTCAAAATGAGGGTTGGAACAACAGTCACAACTACAAGAGGGAAAACATCACAGTATTTTTTTTATTTTATTTTTTTTTTATGTGCGATGCAAGAACACTTGATGAATCGGCACAAGCCTAGTGTGCATGAAGCAGCATAGGCAGACTGTCTCCTGGTAGAGCTTGAAGCTGTGAGCTTGACTTGTTTTGCAGGATTCCAGCTTTGAGGAGAAGGAGCACCTGCAGGTTTACCTTCGCATCAGGCCCTTCACCTCAGCAGAGAGAGACAGCGGGGAAGCTCGGGTAAGTGCATGTTTGTGTGTTGAACTCACTGAATGTATAAATATAGAAGTCACAATGGTTGTAAACTATGAGGATGATGCAGAATAACGGATTTTGTAATAACAGGCTTTTACACTATCTGTTTTTAGTCTAAGTCTAAATGACATGTTAAAGAATCCAATTTGTATGGCATCACAGTGAATTATGTGCTTTATATGAAGTATGATATTTGTTGAGTTTTTCCAAATAATTCTTCCTCTTCAAATCGAAACTACTTTTTTAGTTATTGCAGTTATTTTAATCAGTAAGTTTAACTTCGCAATTGAGAGCCAGTGTTTGAAAATGCATTTCATCACGGTATTATCGAAACATGAGAAACTATCGTACCGTCACCTCACACTAGAGATGCACTGGCCAGTTTTTGCTCCTAACACGCGATCAGCAACTGGCCGTTTATTATTTCTTTTTATCTATTTTTTTTTTTTTTTTTTTTTTTCGGCTGTCTTTTCCATCAGTCAAGTCAAGTTTATTTATAAAGCCCTTAATCGCAATACAGTCTCAAAGGCCTTCACAAACCTACGATTGGGAGCACCGAACACGAACAAGTACTTAAAAAAGAAGAATAATTTAAAGTCAATTCTGAGACTTCTTAACACATTATGTATGTTACAAAGTAATTGCTTAAAAATTGTGGAGTTAGACCGCTAAACTGTTTTTGTGGTCCTTATTTAATTTTTAATTTTTTTTCGACCGAGCTAAATCCTACCTGCCTAACTCGCTCAAACGCGACGAGTTACTACCGCCTACACTAGTTTGCTATCCAGCTATGCCACCTTCTTCCCACAAATGCATCATCCCTGGATGCCAGAATATACATTACAGCTCAGTCTGATTATTTACATTTCCATTCCGACCGTGGTGACTCCCCCAGATCTGTACATTCTGGAGCAGCAGTGGCTCTGTCCCGATTTTCCCTCCGAGCGGGGTTCTCCCCAGGCACACAAGCACAAGGAGGCGAAACAGAGTCCCGCTGGACAGCGGGCCTCTTTTCCGGCTAAACATCAAGCAAAAAAATACACATCTTATTCATGTATTCCTCTTTCTTAATTGTCCGTTGGAACCAGCCATGAAACATCATGATTGGTGCATTCCTACCTCACATACCATTTTATATTTTTTTCATGCAAACACCAGATGTATGATTGTGCCATTTATGATATTAATGTGTTTTTGTAGGACTGCATTATCATTGAGTCTCCTGACACAGTCTTGTTGAAGCCTCCCAGTTCGGCCTTGTCGGCCAGGCTCAGCGAGAAGTCTCTGCCACAGACGGGACAGCACTTTCAGTTCTCTCAGGTTGGTACAATGTTGCCTGTCGATTGGTGACATTTTTCTCCTTTATACAGTTGGTCAGGTTTAGTCCTATTTCATTCACAGTGATTAATTTGTTTTTTGTTTTTTTTTAATAGCGTGGAAGATTTTTTCCGAAAAGGCCAATGGCTCTTCTTCACAAGATGGATGCATATTATTACCCTATTATAGCTGTTTACTATGTTCGTGGCATACAGTTAGCTAAAAAGACAATGAAGCTGTAAATCGCAATTATTTGTATGGCAATTAGGTGTCTAAGCTAAAATGTTATCGTGACAACCCTAGTCATGTTTCAAAGAGGAGGAAATGGCAAAGAAAACGTACTTTTGGGTGGAGGGGCACCTTCAAATGTTTTTGTGTTGGATTGAAATGACGCCTCTATTGCAGGTGTTTGGTCCAGAGACGAGTCAGAGCGAGCTGTTCGACGGCACTGTGAAAGGCCTCCTTCGGCATGTTCTGGAAGGAGGAAACTCTCTGGTCTTCACGTATGGGGTCACCAACGCCGGCAAGACCTTCACATTCCTCGGTTGGTCCCACACTTCCGTTTGGGTGTCTATTTGTGCATTCTAGAATCACTTAGTCACAGAAAAGAAATAACAATTGTTGTGAATTTCTGTTCTGGAATTTTCACAATTTGACATTACCACCGCCATGACTCTCGAATAGATAGTGAATTTTCTTAGTAATAACTTTTTATACTGTACCTTAAAAGTGGAGGACCAGAATTGTGATCACAATTGTTAGATACACTGATTTTGTAGATGGAGTTTATGTGGTGCTTAATGCATGCATATTTACAGCTTGGTACCAACATTTGGAGATTTATGATGGCACTACTGGGTGTGCGTAGCAGTCATTTATTATCCACCGAGGTGTAACGCTGCATTAGGGGGTTAAATGGGAAGTGGGAGAGTTATAATAAAGCACACAAAAATGTGACCGTAATGTTAACATATCAAACGTGAGATGCACCGGCCGATCAGTGTCAGATATATTTTCAGATTCTGTGGCGGTCAAATATACACACCCTATATATTGTGCTCATGTACTCTACTCCTAAGAATGCTCCAATACTTAAACCCGATACCAATGGAATTTAACTTCGTTGCATAGTTGACGCTCTAAAAAGAAAGAAAGAAAATGTTGGCTGCAATATCACTATTGTGGTAACTGGAAATTGCAGTATAGTCCATATGTGCAGCTGTCCAATCATGTGATTGTGATCAGATTACGGGATGTATTTGCCATTGACGTACAGCAGATCGCAAATCGGAATCTGAAGGTCAGGACTTCAAAAATGAGAAATGGGAATCGGTCAAGAAAATTGAAATCGTTTCATCTCTCGTTGGTAAACATGTTCGGTAACTTTACAAGATGATTCTATTATCCTCGTTACGAGACGGCTACGGTGTGAATAACTGATGGAGTCATTTAGCTGCAGGAACTCAAACGCCACAGAAACTCCCTGTTACACTGTTGTGGTACTCACTATATTTTCCCAGGGTTGGCAGGGTTGCTCTAATGATCAGCACCAGGGATTTAACACCCTGTGTAATATTGTATGCCCCCCCCCCCCCCATCTGTTCCAGGGCCGGATGCGGACGCAGGCCTCCTGCCCCGGTCTCTGAAGCTGATCTTCAGCAGCATCCAGGACAAAGTTTACACCCAGATGAGCATCAAACCTCAGCGCTGCAGGGAATTCATGAGGCTGACCAGGGAGCAGCAGGCGGAGGAAGCCTTGTGCAAGAGGAACCTATTCAGACAGTTCAAAGAGGTTCCACACTAGTAGAAATATATGTGCCACCTGGTGGTTACCGATTGCACCCCTGCTTTATTTTCAATTGGGGAAAATGCTGCTGCTGGTTTTTTTTTATTATTTTTTTTGTTTTGTTTTTTTTTTGATTGGTCATGTCTGTTTTTTCCTTCAGAATGAGAAAAGCAGTGCCAGTCAGCTGGGTTCCACCAGTAAAGCATCTCTAGAGGGTAAGGTCCGATAAAAAATATTTAACTCGGTGTGTCAGTGTCCCCATTACGCAAGGCGCTGGTTACGGCTGGAGGTGGAAGGAGATCCAATCTAGACCTCATCTAAGGTCGAGAGCCTTATTTCTCTCCTCTCCTCCGTGAAATGTGACAAACTGTGACTGGTGTGTACGCACGAATCCACTTTCACTTCTGGAGCGTCCGAATGATTAGTATTTTACAAATTTGAGTTTTGTTTTATTTTATAAACGTCGGCGCTTATACACGAAAATTAACTAAATGGCTTTTATTTTAATTTTATTTATATATATTTTTTAAAGAAGCAAAATGAGGGTGGGGGCGGTGGGCAAGTAATGTAATCTTCTCCCTAATGGATGTTTCACTAGTCTTGAGGTTGGTGGCCAAAGCCTACACCTACTCACTGGACCCTATGCCAACGGTGTTGGTGAAAGCCTGCCTTCCTACCCTCTGCCCCTCCATCACAGACATAATCAACTCCTCTCTAGCATCTGGTACAGTTATCCCCCAGTCTCAAAATCGCCTCCATCACTCCTATCCTGAAGAAGCCTGGTCTGGACCTGGCTGATCTCCAAACCTCCATTCCTCACTAAGGGCCTGGAAAGAGCAGTGGCCGCCCAGCTCCATCAACATCTGTCCAACCATGAGTTCTACGAGCCCCTGCAGTCAGCCTACAGAGCACACCACAGCACAGAGACTGCCCTAATGAAGATCACCAATGACCCCCTCCTCGCTGCACACTCCGGTCACATCAGTATCCTCATCCTCCTCTACCTTTCCGCTGCTTTTGACACAGTTTCCCACAAAATCCTCCTCAAACGCCTATCCGACCTCCTTGGCATCACTGGAACAGCTCTGTCATGGTTTCACTCATATGTGTCAAACAGAACTCAGTTTGTCAAGATCAACGGCTCCTCCTCCCCCCATGCCCCAGTCAACCATGGCATTCCTCAAGGCTCTGTGCTCGGTCCAACACTCTTCACCATCTACCTGGTCCTCCTCGGCAAGATCATTCGTCACCATGGTCTCAACTTCCGCTGCTACGCTGATGATACACAGCTTTATCTCAGCACCTCACCATCCACTCTGCTCCCGCCACAGTCTCTGGTCAACTGCCTTCATGCCATTAAAAACCTGGATGACAACTAACCTACTCCAACTCAACAGCAAAAAGTCAGAGCTCATGGTTGTGGCCCCAAAGTCGCTGCTCCGGAAGGTTGGAGATCTCCTCGTCGTCGGCTGTTCCATCAAAACATCTCCCGAGGTCTGCAACCTGGGTGTTAGCCTGGACTCTACCCTCTCCCTTCAGTCACACATCAGATCCATCACCAAGTCCGCCTTCTGTCACCTCAAAAACGTCTCCGTCCCTCACTCTCAGACTCCGCGGCTGAAATCCTCATCCACACTTTCATCACCTCGCGGTTGGACTACTGTAATGGAGTCCTGTCTGGGGTCCCGACAAAGCCCTGGACAGATGTGCAGAACTCAGCTGCCAGGGTTCTCACCCACACCAAGCCCTGGCAGCACATCACCCCCACCCTCATCCACCTCAACTGGCTCCCGGTCAAGTTCCGCTTCTCCTACAAACTCCTCCTCCTCACATACAAATCCCTTCACGCACTCGCCCCCCAATAACTGTCCGACTTCCTCTACCAGCACTCTCCATCCCGGAACTTGCGGTCCTCAAACATGTGTCTGCTGTCCATCCCCCGTGCCAGATTTCGAACTTTCGGGGACAGAGCGTTCAGCGTGGCAGCCCCCACCCTCTGGAACGCTCTCCCTCCCATAACGCCCCAACCTTGGATTCGTCAAAACAACCCTCAAGACCCACCTTTTCACCATGGCCTTTCCCCATTAGTTAGTTAGTTTAGATTTTCCTTTGTTTTGTTTTTGTTCCTCTCTCCCTTAATCTGTCTGTCCGTCCCCCCCTTGCCCCTCTCCTCTAAAGCAACCTTGGGTTCTTTGAAAGGCGCTATACAAATTTAAGTTATTATTATTATCGGTGTATGCCCGAACACCATGTAACCGCGGCAACCCTATAACAAAAATAAGAAAACTGGTTTCCAGAAGTCTATAAAATACAATTTTAATACAGTAAACACCAAATAAGTTCAGAATGATATATGTATGATGTATGTATGTACTGTATGATGATGCACTGAGTTGATAAAGGCTCTGTCTTTTCAGGGAAGGGCCGACAAATTTAACATTTGATTTGGCCATCTAATAGGGAACGGTCATGTCAATTTTGCTAAATTGTAACCTCAGTCCATTATTAGTTGGAGAATACTTTATTGTGTAAATCAAATCAGACAACTGAACAACTGAAATTGCTGCTGTCCTAAAGATGTACAGCACAATGAGACTGATTATCTGTCTCTGTTCAGGCTCCAGCTTGTTGGGGGTGAGCGTGGCTGAGGAGGAAGCAGTCAGTCTGGACGTGGAGGCGCACACAAAGTTCTCCATCTGGGTTTCCTTCTGCGAGATCTACAACGAGAACATCCATGACCTTCTGGAGCTGGGGGCCCCCGGGGCCCCAAGGAGGCCTGCCCTGCGCCTCTCCCAGGATGTCAAGGGAAACTCCTTTGTTAAAGGTCAGGGGATTTAGGTGGTGGTGTTTATTTTGAATGTTCATCCATATCGACACTTTACATCCTTTCCCTTCTTGCCCGGGAACCCAGGTTGAGAACCCCTTCTCTAGCCTGGCGCTAGACTGATATGTAAACACAGTATCTGTTCTTCCCTAAATGCATCATTACATTTCAACTAAAGGTGTGTGTGTGTGTGTGTGTGTGTGTGTGTGTGTGTGTGTGTGTGTGTGTGTGTGTGTGTGTGTGTGTGTGTGTGTGTGTGTGTGTGTGTGTGTGTGTGTGTGTGTGTGTGTGTGTGTGTAGACCTGCGCTGGGTGCAGGTGAAGAGTGCAGAAGAGGCTTACAAGGTGATGAAGCTCGGCAAGAGGAACCAAAGCTTCTCCTCCACCAAACTCAACACGGTCTCCAGCAGAAGGTCAGATGGACCGGCAAATCTCCTCTGTTGCTATCTTTATTGCCGTTTGGTTTCCAACTCTTCATTTGTTTGTGTAATGTATGGTGAACAAGGGAGGACTTCAGAAAGATGAACGAGAGTCTGAAGAGTCCGACAGCTGGGAGTTGTGAACAAAATTCTCACAAGAATAATTTAATTCTGTCACAATTTTTTATTTTGGTGGAATGCATAGTATAAATCAGTCACATCGCCCTGCGGTGTAATGGACAATTTGCCCCCCCGCCTTTTATTAAAAAAATATATATATATAAAAATAGTGAAGTGCCACCAAATTTATCGTGTGCATTTCCATGGCGTCAGAGCTGAAATCAGCAGAAATTTCTTAGAAAAACTACAGTCTGGAGAATAAATGATGCGGCTTTCATCTACGCAGACCTGCCAACCTGCACGCATTTTGTGTACCAACCACACAATTCTTAGTCAAACTACGCAGGTATGAAATTCCAGCTGAAACTACGCAAACATTTATTTTATATATATCAATATGTCCCTCGGATATGACCAGATGCTACGACCTGTGGTTCTGTAAGCCCTCCCTCCTCTCACTCAACATCCACTCACTCAATTATCCACCGAGGCGTAACGCTGCATTGTGAGGTAATATTGGAAGTGGGAGAGTTACTTGGCTGTCTATTTGTGCATTCTAGAATCACTGAGTCACAGAAAATATATAACGATTATTGTTAATTTCTGTTTTGGCAATTTCACAATTTGATTACCCCCGCCATGACTCCCGAATATATAGTGGATTTTCACTATATTTTCTCCACCGAGGTGTAACGCTGCATTGTGAGGTATAATAAAGCACATAAATGTGACCGTAATGTTAACATATCAAACGTGAGATGATGTGTTGACCGTAATTGGTCGGTTTTCACTGGTCGACCAGTGTCAGATATATTTTCAGATTCTGTGCCTGTGAACGAGTGAGAAGAGTTGGAAACATAGTTCACCAGGCATCAGATGAAACGTTGTTGCATGTGATGAACGGTTCACACTGACTGTGTGTGCTTGAAAGGTTTAATTGAATCATGTCCATGAAATATTATGGTGTTGTTTTTATTTTTTTATTTTACTTTAATATCTATTATTTTTGAGAGTCTAGGTTCGTGAAATTAAGCAAAATTTACAGTAAATTTGGTAGGACCCTAAATATAAGTTAGGCTGACTGCTATGGCTCTGTTTCCACAATAATTTAATGCTCAGTAAGTATTTTAGGTTTGACTCAAAGACTGGCTTGCTCGCCCACACTTTATTTTTTTTTCCCTTCTGTTTTTTCTCTCTGCGTATCTGCAGTCACAGTATCTTCTCCATCCGCATCCTGAGGATCGAGGATGTCGGGATTCCCCGAGTGCACGCCATCAGCGAGTCAGTACCACCACTCCTCTCTCCTCATTGGGTGCATTGATGTGAAGAGAAAAAGCTATTGGCTCTTTATTGGCTCTCTTTTTCGTACAAGGCAGAATGCTTAGTGATATTTGAAATCATGGCGCTCACTACATATTCTTACATGCTACACTTGCCATGAAGCTCCTAAATGTTACTGTGCGTTTCCTGTGGCACATTGCAGGCTCTCTCTGTGCGACCTAGCCGGCTCGGAGCGATGTGCCAAAACCCAGAATAAAGGAGAGCGTCTGAAAGAGGCCGGAAACATAAACACCTCCCTGCTCATCCTGGGAAAGTGCATCAATGCATTACGACACAACCAGCAGGCCAAGTAAGATGGATGTCTTAAGTAATACTGTTTCAGTCTGTCACTAAACTGCTGTTGATTTGAATGGGCATTAAATAATAGGGTGCCTGCAGGTCCTTAAAATGTTTGGAATGTACAATATAAGGCCTTAAAGTCATTAAATAGTCTTATGTTTGAATGTATGAGCTCTTACTTTCAATGTAAACATTTTGTCTGGGTTATGCATATTTTTTTGACAAAAACAAGTTCATATTTTTTTGTGTGTCAAGTTCCATTGCGTCAGTCAACATTTCCGATGATATACAATCCTGAGACAATCTGACTCTAATACCTTCATACTTACCTGTTCTAGATGAACCAAACTCACTTTATACTTACCTGGAGAGAGAAATCCAAGAAAATCCTCCGCTCTACCCTTACCAAATGTATAGTATTCACAATTATACTTAGCTGCAATATTTCTTGTAAAAGAGAGCTGATTTGTCCAAAGGTCACCGCGTAGGAACTGCAGCTTATGCGTTTCTATATAATAAAACAAGGTTGTGCTATGAAACTGTTATTAAAATAATAATAATAATTAGAATGGAAACCAACATTTTAACAAAGACTGCATTGGGGAAAATTGTGAACCTGTATTTAACATTGTGGTTAGGGGTCGTGCCTTACTCAACATGCACCTGTGCTCTCCCCCAAGGCTGCTGCAGCACGTTCCCTTTAGGGAGAGTAAGCTGACGCACTACCTGCAGGGCTTCTTCTGCGGTCGGGGCAAAGCCTGCATGATCGTCAACATCAACCAGTGCGCCTCCACCTACGACGAGACACTCAATGTGCTGAAGTTCTCTGCCGTGGCCCAGAAGGTACACACATACCAGAGTTTCCGTTATCCGGTAATTGCCAGTTTTTGACTGTGAAAATCTGTTGAAGTCCGACATTGAAATCTCTCCGGTCATAATGTTCGGTGAAAATCATAATCCCCCCTCCCGGCAATAAAAATAATTATCGCAATATTATTTTTTTTTTCCTCTACGTCAAAATAAAAAAGACCCGATCATTTCAATTTTTAAATTAAAAAAATCTGCAGATCTGTTTAATTTCTGCATTAGAAATAAGCCCCGCCCACAGGTCGCCCTTTTTAAACACAGTCCACACAAAGCGTTAAACTGGTTATTTGTGGCCGTGATGCATACCGAACCATGAGCCCACTGTACTGTTTCATCCCTAACACTAGGACTGTTAACATTGGCCAAAAATCACGTTTGAATATTCCTTCTGAAAAAACACATAGGTTTGAATATGTTTGAATATCTATTACAAACACTGTTCCACCGTTCTGGAACAGCTCCGCAGCTCTGATCAGAGCCATCTTTTCTTCAAACAAAGCCCAAAAAAAAGTTATTGTTTTTATTCTGGATGTATTAAATTGACTCAGTTTCCTGCTGCTGCTGAGCAGGTCTCTTCTGAAGAAATTTCCGCCTTTGTTCTCATGGGCCAGTGGCAAATGTACTACGGCGTGGCATGGTCCGCGCCCCGGTGTTTGGGGAACCTCTGCAGTAGAGGACATTCCAACTCTGTCGGTGATGGTCAGGCGGCTTGGGATCGTGTACCTCGGCTCAAGCTTAAATCTTTAAATCCAGACCCCTGGGAGATGGTTATCGGCCGCATATCTTTGCAGATAAAGCGGCGCAATTTATCTGTCATCGCCGTTTGGCGGGCAGCTGGTAATCGTCGCGATGAAAGCGGTCATTTGTGCCTGCTTTGGCCACGGTGTTGACGGAAATCCAGTGATGCCACTGGGTACTCCCTTAGCAGCAGAGCGCACAGAGCAGTGCACGGACAAAGTTCATTCACTTGCACGCACAAAAAGGATGTACTGTATGTGCACATACATCTTCTAAAAAAATAATACATTTCTGCTGAAACTGCATTTTTTATTTTTTTCTGATAATTTTTTCTAATGTTAATTTTCAGATTGTATCCTATTTTTTAATTCAAAAAGCATTCAAATATCGAACCATCGTTTGACAGCCCTATCACACACTAGCACACCCTCACACACCATGGACAATAACTATCAGAATGCTACGGTGGACCACATTGATATTTTATGTTAAGTTTTTGACTAGCTCATATGTGTGGTGTAATTATATTATGACAAACAGGGTTTTTCAAGTAATGGATTGAAATGTGGTCATGTCCAGGTCGTAGTGCTAAAGACTCAGCCCGTCGTGCACCAGAAGTCTGCCCGTGAGGTCTCCTTCATCATCAATAATGCAGACAGGAAGGCACTGGGACGCAGGAAGAGCTCTTTGATTGGCTGGGAGCGAAGCCTGGAGGATCTTGAGGTATGTGCAGCCAAGAGGCCTCTTCATCCAGGCGAACCACAGTGTCACAAACCAGGGCTGCACCATATTGTATTTAGCGGCAGTCAGTGTTCCCTTATTTTTAATAATGACAGGGTGACGCAGGGTCTAAAAAGCATTGAATTTAATATTTGCAAAATAAGGCCTTAAAAGTATTCTAATTTTCTTTACAAAGTATTGAATTTTGGTCTTAAGGTTTTCATTTTCATTATTCTCTCTTCTTTTGTAGGATTAAATAAACACTAACATCATAAATAACTGATGTGGACTGGTTGCACACCCGTTAACATGCAAATTCCCTGCGTTGTGTTCTGTGTCCACATGTTAAACCTCGACACAGCAGAGATTAAATATCAATGGCGACTTAAACTCTTAAAGGGACAGTGCAGGCTTATCTCAGTATGGATTCAAGAGGTTGTTTGTCACATACATACGGTCATACATTTTGGTATTTTTTAGTATTTTTAGAGCTTATAGAGCTTATTGTGTGTAATCACCGGGTGTCATGACATTTCACTGCATATATGTATGACCGTATGTAAATGTATGTGACAAATAATCTTTTGAACTTGAACATATATGCAGTGAAATGTCATGACACCCGGTGATTACGCACAATAAGCTCTATAAAGGGGCGGCGCCACAATCGCGATTCTGGGTTCTATTATTATATAATACAATTAATTGTCTGCGTTGTATTAAATATACATTTAAGTCCTCCTAAATTATTAAAATGCACATTAATATAATTTCACATTTATCTGGATTTTGGTGACATTCCAAACAAAAATAAGCGGTGAAGGTTTTTGACATTGGCAAATTGCTGCGACTTACCTGGACTATATTTATTAATATATTATTATTATTATTATTATTATTATTATTATCATCATTTTTATAATTTTTTTTTTTTACCAAGGGGTTTAACAAATTTGCCCAATGGGCAATTTTGCTTCAGTTCAAATAGCAGCTTTTGTGACCAAAAGGGGCTATGTGAGGCCATGGAGAGGGGTGGGGGCTCTTAATGCGATAAATACGCATAGTTTTTATTTTATGTTATTAGATTACAAACATACCTCACACACCCCCCCCCCCCCCCAGAGTGACACCATCTTGTGACTACTTGCGTGAAACCTACGTTACATGCACATTCCCTGCGTTGTGTTCTGTGTCCGCGTTGCCACCACGACACACCACTACAATGGAAGACTTCAAGACATGATTGGAAATTGTATTTATTTTTAATTTTTTTGCAAGCGGCTATTATAGTGGTTGCAAGATGAGCTATCTTGTTGTTGACTATTTATTGAAGCATTGCAAATCAATATTCTGTATTAATGTATCTGGTAAGAAGTGGTCTAATATGCGGGATGATGTGCAGCCAGCTGGTCATTATTGTAAAATTGCCCCCTTCACAGTCACAAAAGACTGATCATCCAACAGGATGATACATATCTGAGAAATATGATAATATCTCAAATCTTCAGGTTAATGATTTATGGTGAATATCTTTGATTTCAGTTCAATAATTTGTCATTTATTATCAAACTGAAGATTGAGGGGTTTATCAGATTTCAGTGTCTTCAACCAATGTTGTAATGGTGCTTTCTTTGCAGGAGGGTGATGATGATGATGATGATGACAACTATGAGGAAGAGAGCCAGATGGAGGACACACTGCAGGAAAGTGTAGATGAAGAGGATGACGGAGATCAGGATGAAGAAGTTGTTGTTGGGAAACAAACGTACCAGGTCAGCTGACGGTCAAACTGTAATGCATCACAGGGAGGGATAACACACACAAATATAATACGTAACCTGGTGTTAATGCAATTTTAATTATTTCCTTCCAGCAGTGATTTCATATCTGGCAACATCAAATTCTACCCCTTGATGCTGGGGGGCATTCCAGTAACCTGGTGTTGATACGTGGCCCAGCTAAAACATTGATACTGTTACAACATTTCTAGAGCTGCCCCCGACTAAAGATTGTCCTCGTCGACTATAGGTCGTCAGTTCAAGCGATTTGTCGACTAATCTTCGCATGAAAATGATATTAATTTAATTATTTAAATTTGTTTTTTGGATCATATAATGGTGTAAGTTCCAGGGCTGAGAAAGAATGTTATAACTAACATTGTTAACACTGTGCTATATTACAGATAAATACAAAACCTAATACAGTCCGCCTTTAAAATATGAATTTGATTTACAAGCACTGTGTTCACTGTTAATTACACCGGTTAAACATCACATTAAAATCTCAGGTTTACAAATATTAGGGCTTAAAAGTCTTTAAATTTTAGGTACATAGAATAAATAGTTTAGTCAATGATTGACATTCTAATTTCAACATGGAAAAAAATGTACATTCTTTTTTTTTTTTTTTTGTCTTTTTTTTGGTTTGGTCTTGTGCCAGTATCTGGGAAATAAAATGAATTGGAATGTATTGCATAACTGTGTTCCCCTTTTCAGCGGCACATGGCACTGGTGGAACAGCTCAAGGTGCAGCTGAAGAAGGAGCAAGCGGAGAACATTCTGATTGAGGCTAGAGTTCGAGAAGAGGTCTGCAAGGAGTTCTCCCAGCTCTTCTCTGACATGCAGACAGATTACAAGTAAGAATCCGTCGTTATCACAGGGAGTCTGACGCTCTTTCAATGTCAGCTCAGTTTTACAAATATTTCCTGCCACACAAGATCAACCCTGCTCACTTGTGTCACTCACTTCATTACTTGAGTCTTATTGAATATAAGTGACGATTTGTAAAAAAAAAAAAAATTGAGCTGGTTGCTGGTATTTAAATAGTTGACAAATTCTCTATTGAGTGGTAATGGTCATGTATATTATAATCCCTGTTTTATTGTGCCACAATAATTTTTTTTCTAGGTAAACCATGCTCATTTTCTTTTCACATACAAAAAGTGGTTGACATTGGGGCAACCAGACCTTCACAAGATTGTTGTGAATGGCCCAAATATGGTTGCCCGGGGCGACCTGGCAACCGCAATTGTCATTGACGATTTGAATGTTCTGCTTCTAAAGACCTTTTCACCGTGTGGTCTAGTGAGCGTCTGGCCAGGGAGAAGGAGCTCCTCGAGCAGCGAGCTGAGAACAGACTGGCCATCTTCAAGAACATGGTCAGCAGAATGGCCAGCCTCGCACCCAACCAACAGGAGCAAGCTACCGTAAGTCTGCACCAGCAGATCACAGTTTCGATGGTGAAACTTATTGCCTGTGTGGTCGTACCAGCGCCGCTGTGGTCCCGGTTTTTTGGATCGGTCAGAACCGTGAAACTGATCAGCTCATGCAGAAACTGTGGCGTGTGACTGTCCAATCACTGTTATTCCTTCCATCATGTGGTCAGCATTTCTACATTGCCTTGTTTAAAGACACCTTCTGAGGTGTGTACGGATAAATATAGATAGATAGATAGACAGACACACACGTATATACAGGACTCTCGGAGGAGCCTGAGCTGATCATCCATGCATTGTCTTGGCCCTTCTTCCATCTTTCCTGCAGGATAAATCTCTGAACCTGCACAAGTTAATCGAGTCGGTATCCACTGACCTGGCGGGCATCAAGGAGGTGGCTGAGGCAGCCCACAGCTGCCTGGGTACTGATGAGCCAGGCAACCGTGACGCTGCAGAGCGGCAGAGGAAAGCCGAGGAGCTGCTCGCTGAAAAAACAAACGGTAAAAAAAAACACCCCTCCATTAAATGTCTCCCACTGAAAACTACTTGATTTTATTTTGTTCTCATAGATAATCAATTGCAAATATAATATATGAAACTCATGAATCAGGGCCTTTTTTTTTTTTTTTTTAATCTTCCAAAATTATAGTTTCAAAGATGATGGAAGGCGGAAATGCTTTGAAATGTCTGGCCAAATTAATTTGTCTAGTTTGTAAAACCGATGCCTCCGTGCTTCTGTGACATAGAAGCACACATTTATGTTCCATCGGCAAAGCCTGATTAACTCACAACAGAAACACTACTTTGAGATGAAGTGGAGTCCCCTAGCAGTAGTTTAAACAATTGAAACCTATACGTGCATTTAAGGAGAGACTCTCAAATATAATAACAACTTAAGATGAAGATGGCTGCTCTGTTGTATGTTTGCATCTACCCGTCTGCTCGCTGGTGTATCTTTACGCATTTGTCTCTGAACATATGACTCAAACAGAGCTTGCACAATCCATCAAGGACCTGGAACTGACCAGAAAGGTACCAGTTGCATTCATTTATTCAAATATTTATTTCTTTATCGTCTGATAGCCATCTGATATTAAGATACGTTTGTTTTGTGTTGTAGACTCTAGAGTCTCATGAGCAGAAGTTATCTGGGCTGATGGACATTTGTCAGCAGAAGGACGAGATGATCTCCAGGCTGCAAACCACAATCGACTGTCAGCTAGAAGAAGTCACCAAGGATGTAAGAACGAGTAGTCCTCGTGGGAAACAGTCCCCAAATGCCAGATTACAGGCCTCTGGGAACTTTAAGAATCAGCAACCCATCAGTGTTTACACCAGGATTTTTAAACGCTGGCTAATATGTCCATATATGTATTTCTTTTGCATGACAAAAATATTGAATGAGAAATACATAGATTCAGTATTTCAATTAATTTGTAACTATGTTGGTGTTCAATTTAAGCGCAAAATGGCTAATGTCCCCAAAAAAAGTATAGTTCTTAGGCGTCTGAAATTGAGTCACAAATTGAAATAATGGATGGTGGATATTGTGTAAAATGACAGTGACACTAGATCATAAAAGATTCTCCAAGGCCGAACCTAAACCTCACTTCCTCCCATTTGTCTGCGAGGCAGAAGGCGAAACGGGAGGAGGTCCTCCGTCTTCAGGCCAGCTGTACCTGCGGCAAGGGAACCGAGGAGCCGGCCAAGTCCCGCAAGCGGCTGGGCGACGCTCCCTCAGAACCGGAGGGACAGCCCCCTGCCAAGAAAGGTACAGGATTGGTCGTGAACAAACTGAAACAAAGGGAAATCGGCGAGAGAATGCCGGCCGCCAGAAACCGCGCTTACCTGCGCTCCAGACGGAGGCTGTCCGCTGTCAGGAAATGACCAGACTCTTCCAACAACATGCTTTCTGTTCCGGGCCTGGAATATTTCAGGGAAATTATAATTTGTTATATTACAATTTTATTTGCCTTTGCAAAATACTTTTTCAATACTGTTGATCAACCAGGTAAGAAAAAGAAGTCAAGCCACCTAAATGTGGCTTCAAGTTTTAGTTGAAGTTAATTTATTTTGGTGGTGATTGACATTTAGAGAAAAATAATCTTTAAATCCAGTCAAAGAAGAATATTTGGGGCTTTAAACCTATTTTCTGTCTTTCGTAATACGACAGTGTTGCATGACCAGGGCAGGGATGTTACAACCTGCATTTGCAGAAGCAAAATGTAAAATGTGTTTTTAATTTTAATTATGACCTTGTTCCCAAGTCACCAACCACCAACACGAGCACAGCCTCTTGTCTCTTCTGCTTTTATCATTTTTACATCCCCAGTTGCTATGTGAATAAATATTACTTGAATTCGACTTTTCGATGTTCCATCTTATGCTTCTTCATTTGGTCCAAAGAAAAATGTGCATCACAAAAGCCAAAAATAAAGATTGTACTGATACTTTCCGTGTTGGTGTGTTGATTGGATTGCTTTAATATACAATTCAGTTTGTTGTAAAATCGGAGCAAGCGTCCCCTGGCCTTATGATCAGAAAGTAGAGTAACCTGATAGAGAAGAGACTGGTTTGGACAACAAAGAATGTCTGGGATTTGTGGAAAAATATTTTTGAATTACTCTGGGTATTAATAACCTCATCTTAAGTAACCGATCAGATCGCGATGTGATATCTATGGTGCATGAAGGCTGTGCTCAAGGTGTGCTGTTGCGAAATGGCAAATGAGAGGAGGAAGTGTTAAGTGTTAAGCAGCTTCCAATGATTCCATCCTGACCTTTGACCTCTTGTGGTTCGACATGCCCCGTCAGATAATCTTGGAGGCGGTGATGAGGAGGAGAAGGAATTTTGCGAGGCCCAGAAGCTGCAGGAGCTGATGCTGGCTGTGGGCGAAGCTGCTCGAGCCCGAGATGAGGCCGTGGAAGGCCTGGAGCAGGAGCAGCGAGCTCACAAGGTGCTTGATTATGCCCTGAAACATTGGGACGAATGGGATGAGGGAGCGCGGCCGTAGAGACGGCTAGTGGGCTGGATCTTATGATTTGGTTCTATTGCAATCCAAATTGCAGTCCATTCTATCTTCACGATACAGTTCTATCGATATACAGGTGCTCCTCACTTAACGACCGGGTTCCGTTCCTACAACCAGGTCGTTAAGTAAATTGGTCGATAAGCGAGGACCCCCTATTATTTGAGGGTAAGGGGGCGTAGCCATTGTGAACGCTAGTGTAGTGAATACTGACAGATGGGAACGAGACTGAGAACAGAGATGAGATGTATATGGTGTGTATATAGTGTATAAAGGGTATATATAGTCTATATGGTGTTTATAGAATATATAGTCTGAATATATATATATAGTATATGTAATTTATATGGTGTATATATTGTATAAAGGGTGATGCGCAATGAGATGCTTGACTCTGAGACTCCGCGGTATTGTACACAGCGTACAATACAGACTCGTCAAAGAGTTGGCGATAGGTCCAAACTGTTGTTAAACAGGAAGGTCGCTCAGTGAGGAGTACCTATATTGACATTTTATACATCATTTATACTGGCCTTTTAACCAGGAGGTGCTGGCAGCACTGAAGGAGGAGCAGCGAGCAAGAGAGGAGGCACTAGCTGCTTTACAGTACCAGACGATTGGAAAAGAGGAGGCCTCGGCCTATCTGGAGGAGGAGAAGCGTGCCAGGCAGGAGGTAGAGCGTGCTCTGGAGGAGGTGAGGAAGGAGATGAGCAAGCTGGTTGAGGAGAGCACACTGAGGAAACAGGAGGCCAGAGAGCTGGCCGGCAGGCTGGAAGCCGTGCAGAGAGAGGTGCGGTACCACTTTAACCAGTCGTCTCAAACTACAGGTCCAGGGGCCACATCCGGCCCAAGGCCGCATGGTGATAATATGTTGATAAATCTGGCCCGCAAATTATTTTTTTCAAATCACAATGCTTAATTAATCCACACAAATATACTTAATGGTTTCAAAATATAAAATCAAATTAAATGGATCATAATACCCTGCACCAAAAACCCGGGAACATCTGGCTTTTGTCTTTAGTGGGAAAGGTTACAACTGGGATTAATTCCCGGGACAAATCACTCTGCAGTAGTCACAGGTATTAATCCGCTCCTATCAGTTTCGATTGGCAGCGATGGAAACGTAACACCCAGGTGGACACGATCATTTTCGCCCTGTTTCCGGACAGTGGTGCGTAAATAGACAGGAATATCCGCGCATAATTCGATCGTTTCATATCTGATTTGGAGTCCAAAATCAGAAGTTATTGGCTTTTTTCCCGCATGCGGGACCACGCTCCCGAAGGACCAGGCCATTCTGCTTCCTACTGTTTCTTTCCTCCTTCTCAATCACTGGAAAAGTGACACGCCCTTGTTCCAGCACATTCCTGGCCTTGATCGCAACACCAGGAAAATAAAACATACTCAATCGCCTATTTTTAGCGGATTTACCCACATAAAAAAAAAAAAAAAAAAAGCATTTTTTTTCACGCTAATTTTGGTGTAAAACGGTATCAGAGCTATTTCTTACAGGATTACGTGGCAATTCACTAATGTTTTCCCTTGAAGTTCAACATGGCCCCTCACGAAGAAGACAACCATGCAAGTGGCCCCCGGGTCATTTCAGTTTGAGACCACTTGGGTCATTTTGCCTGCATGTCAGTAACAGTAACACATATTTGAATTTATGAGGTCATAATTCACGCATTTTGTTGGATTGGCCCGATCCAGGAGAGCACACAGATCCTCAAGCTCACGGGGGAAGTCCAGGACCTAAAACAGGAACTGGAGAAATCGTCGGAAGTTAAGAGAGAGTGCGACCATGTGAAAAAGGAGATGTCTGAGCTCAAGAGATGCCTGTCTGAGGAGGATGAGGAGAGGAAGCGGGGGCTCGATCAAGAGCTGGAATTGGCACTGGCCAAAGAACAGCTTGAAGAGCTGAGGAAGCGAGAAGAAACGTCTCAGCAGATGCTGGAAGAGCTGAGGGCAGATCTGAAACGGCAGGAACAGGCTTCCGAACAGCTGAGAGAGGACCTAGCGAAGCAGACGCTGACCTCGGACCAGCAGCTGGAGGAACTACAGCGGCAGCTGAAGGAACAGGCGGGGACATCACAGCAGCAGCTGGACGAGCTTCAACTCAAACTTTGCGAATGCCGGGCGACATCCGACCGGCAGCTCGATGACTTCAAACGCAATGTCTCCCGGCAGGAGCAGATCTCAGAAGAGCTCAGAGCTGAACTGCAGGAGGCCAGATCCAAAGCCCAGGACAACGCCGAGAGGCTGCACTCTGACCTCCGGGCGGAAGTTGAGCGCCTCGGGGCGAAGATCCACAGCGTGGAAGAGCAGAGTCAGCGTTCCCAGGATGCAGAGAAGGAAGAAACTAGCAGCCAGCTAACATCACTGCTGAAAGAAAAGGACAGCGAGATGGAGAGGAAGCCAGCAGAAAAGGACGATGAGATGGAGAGGAAGCTAGCAGAAAAGGACGAAGAGATGGAGAGGAAGCTAGCAGAAAAGGACAAAGAGATGGAGAGGAAACTAGCCGAAAAGGACGCAGAGATGGAGAAGAAGCTAGCAGAAAAGGAAGCAAAGGTTTCTTCTCTGCAGAAGAGCGTGCGGGAGGCGCAGGAACGCCGGGAGGACGAGGAGCGGCAGGAGGTGCAGGAGGCTCGCTGCAGAGAGGTGGAGCGACGCAGGGAGCTGCTGGCTGTAGCCGAGGAGGCCATCGCTCAGAAGGACGCAGAGCTGGAGAAGAAGGAGCTGGAAATCAACAGGTAGTTAAAATCACTCACTGCCTCCGCTAGTTTTTGTCATTCGTACGACTGACAGTGCCTCATTTTGTAGCAGCTTTTCTCAAAACTTGAGATGCAAAGTATTATGCGGTTTTATTTTCGATTTCTTTGTTTTCGCAATAAAAGTGTCTGATTTTATTTACGAATGAAGAAAGTCGTGTGTAATCAGTTCCTATGACAATATGCATTTTGCATATCACATAAACAATTGAATTTGCATTAATTATTGTATCCACGAAATCCAGATTTTCTGGATGGACTGAACGCCGTGCTCAGGCAAAGCCATACAGGAAGAAGTGTTGCCCTCTGTGGCTTCTTTAAATTAGATATTTGCTTGCGGTTCTCAAGAGGTGGACCCCAAGCACCGCTTTCTTCCATTCTAGCAGTTGCATCAGACCTGGTAGAAGCCCTCGATGGGATAGAAAGGCAGCGGTATTTTGAGTCTCAAGGACCAGAGTTGAAAACCGCTCTATTATCAAGCTACAGTGAAGCTTTGGTCAGAATTGTTTTTTCTTTTTCGCCAGGTACGTTTACATATACGAGGATTTTTTTTAATTTATTTTTTATTTTTTCTCCGGTGAGGTTTTGCACACTTCAGTACAGAGCGTAGCAAAGTCTGATCTCTGCTCTCACTTCCCTGTCCCAGGCTGAAAGAGGCAGCCAAGCTAGACTCTGACCGCCTCAGAAGCATCAGCCTGGACCTCCAGAGGAAAGACGACGACACGTCAGACCTCCGAGAGAAACTGTCTGACTCCAAGAAACAAATCCAACAAGTCCACAACGAGGTGAAGGAGCCGCCGCGGCCCTCTCTGATCCTAACCTCTCCTCACTTCCCATATACAACGTGGTCTTTAATCCGTCTGCTCACCTTATTTATTCTTAGATCTCAGCCATGAGGCAGGAGGAGAAGACGCTGAAACAGAAGCTGTGTGACTTGGAGAAATCCAGGAAACAGCTGCACGCAGACCTGGCGATTCGAGACAGAACTATCCAGCAACTCAAAACCGTAAGTCACGCCCGGTTCGATCTAGGGTCGCGTGTTCCGGTCAGATTTGGCCACTTTGCGGCTTTCCCTCGGCATGAATCTGGTTTCTTTAAGCCGTGATAGGCTTAGGCTTCATGATGTTCTCCACACTACATGAACATGGAAAGTGAACGGTCAGCAGTGTTTTATTCGCACTTTGTACAGCCGTGGTGTGTGTGTGTGTGTGTGTGTGTGTGTGTGTGTGTGTGTGTGTGTGTGTGTGTGTGTGTGTGTGTGTGTGTGTGTGTGTGTGTGTGTGTGTGTGTGTGTGTGTGTGTGTGTGTGTGTGTGTGTGTGTGCGCGCGTCACCAGCCATCTACAGGTGAGGATTGAGAAGGTTCAACTTTCACGCTCATCTCAGTGGGTGGGCGGGGCTTCCTAATGTGATGCCTTGATCTGATTGGCTGTATGTAAATGTTTTTTTGTACATTTCTATCTTTTGTTTACTTAATCACTTATTTTTTCAAATGGAGAGACAAAATGAGAGGTCGAAATGCATGATGGATTAGTCATGGCAAAAGATATGGGTCTTTTAGCATCAGGCGGCATATAGGCGTGTGTTCTTTTAGTGTTGGTGTTTATATAGATAGTCATTCAGCAACGTGCCTTTCTTAGTTGCACTCAGTGTCACTGCGCTGACTCTGCTCTCTTTCATCCTCTGATCCAGGAACATTCGTCACACTCTAAGAGTGAGCAGACACTCCAACTCCATAAGGCCAGCCAAGGTAAGAATACAAAGTTCATTCTGCACATATGGATCTGTTTTATTGTGTATTTCAAGGAAGCCTCCATGCCAGGCTGAGTTAGTGTAAGAATTTCCCCACTACAAAAATCAAATATAAATTAGATTTTACACATCAAACATATCAAATATGAAATAAAAACAACTTAATTTTCTGCTTTCTGACACTTTGAAGCATGTTCGATGTCTCTAATACAGGAAATTTGTGTTCTAATGCAGTGGTCTTCAACTTTAAATGTTAATATTTAAATGTAATGATTGTTTAATTTACAAGACGGCAGCACAATTAGAGAATGTACAAAAATAAATGTTTTGATTGTAGTTTCACTGATATCTCTCCAGCTGTAGTAAAGACACTCAATCATATCTAACAATAAAAAATCTTCTCATGTTGGGCTCCCAAAGACAACATCTTATCAACTGTGGTCCGTGGCCTAATGTGTGTTAAATTGCGGTTCCTTGATATGAAAAAGGCTGAGAATGTTGTGCTTTGTCAGAAAGGCCACCCAAAAGGACTCCAGGTAAATGCCCTTGAGTGAGTACTGACTTCACTGTGATGATTGAAAACAGTTTTTTTTGGTGTGTGTGTGTGTGTGTGTGTGTGTGTGTGTGTGTGTGTGTGTGTGTGTGTGTGTGTGTGTGTGTGTGTGTGTGTGTGTGTGTGTGTGTGTGTGTGTGTGTGTGTGTGTGTGTGTGTGTGTGTGTGTGTGTGGCAGATTCGGAGGCGATGCAGTGTGTATTGGATCAGATGCGTTCAGCTCTGTCAGAACAGGAGGAAACGCAGCAGCAGATGGAACAAATTCTGGACCAGAAACTGACTTTGGTGCAGCAGCTGACCGCAGGTAAACGAGTCCGTCTACTGCCTTGTTCTATGATCTGTTGTGTCTCTTAAAATCTTTTTTAATTTAAACGTTTTGGAATTATATACTCGGAACAACATCTTTAAAAAAAACCCACTTTAAATGAAATGCGGAACGCCTGACCTGGTTCCTTTACAGAGGTGGAGAGGCTCAAAGGGAAGTTACAGCACCAAGACACAGCCTCTCCGGCGTCCAGCCAATCAGACGAGCTCAAAGTGGCCAAACAGGAGGCCGCCGAGGCTCAGGAGAGCTTGAAGGTAATAAAGTTCAGTGCTTCCCACCGAAGTGGATTGGACCCCGATATATTATTTCCGTGGGCTCTAAGTCATGATCGCAGGGAACGGAATGTTACGTTGACGGGTGCCGCTGCTCTTTGGCTCTCGGCCAAAAGTTAGAAGGCTAGCCGCAAAGAGAGGAGAGGAATACACAGGTGTAGGTGAGGAGGAAGGAGGAGGAGTTCAGTGCCGCTTGGCGTGCGTTTATTTATACTCTTGATCTTAAGGGCTCGCTGGCCAAAACGATAAAGAATAAGGACAAAGGTTTTTTTTAATTGGGGTACAGGAGGAATCTCCGACTCTCGCGCCCCTGATGCTGGGAATGGGCTCCTGGTCGGCTCTTGAGCCCGTGCGCCGCTCCACAAAAACAACCGGATTAAAGGGCCATGTGCTTCACAAGGCCTGCATGGCCTTAGAGGAGATACTAAGCTGTCCAAGAAACCATCTGTTGCCTTGGAAATCAAATCAAGCAACGTAACTAGGAGATGTGCTCCATTTCCAACTGTTTTGAGGAAGTCCCAAGTAGCCGTTATTCCCAAATATCTACCCGAATAGAAAGCAACCTTTTTCACTAACCTGAACTAAAACTGCCTCGTCACATGGTTTGAGGTTGATCGGGGTCTGTGTGTGTTTGCGTGTGTGAAGCTCTGCACTGAGAAGCATCAGACGGACCGCAGGAAGTGGCTGGATGAGAAGTTGATCCTGATTGGTCAGGCCAAGGAGTCGGAGGAGAAGAGGAACCACGAGATGAAGAAGTTTGCCGAGGACAGAGAACGTCGGGCAAGGCAGCAGACCCAAATGGTACTAGGACATGTTTTCAACTCCCTTTACCCACAATCTATTGCTGGCAGGAGTCAAAGGTCAAGTTGAACCCTTTTGGTGACAAAACAATTGATTTAATAATGTCCAGTGTTGGACAAATGTAGTTTGTCCTCCCATTTTGTGTATATCTTTTTTTAGTGGTTACTTTAGTTTTGAACATATTAAAATCACAAATTTAATAACTTAGGAATGAAATGCAATGCTATTGTCTGCAGTCTCAAAGACCTTTGTCCCATTTTCCGTCTCAAAAGTTTTAATCCCACAAATGGAAATGTCCGAAAATTTGTGATAGAAGTAAGGAGGCCCTAATAGGTGGATGAGAGAGATTGTACAATTGCTGGTTTCCATTCTGTGGCTGAAGTGCTGCTACATTATCTGGAATTATTTCCAGTGTGTACATTTGTGTAACAGAGACAGGGAAACTCAAGCACGGATGGAGAGAGTGTCTGCATCTACTGAACTAAATCCTGACCCTACAGGACACTCTGTCGACCGAGCTGGACGAGAAGCAGCGGACCATGGAGAAATGGAGGCAGGAGAGAGACACTCTGGTTTCTGCTCTGGAGGTTCAGCTGCAGAAATTGATCTTCAGCAATGCAGAGAAAGAAAAACTGATCCAGGAGCTGCGTTCTGCCAAAACCAAGCCACCACTAGAGGTCAGTGTTGCATCAAACAAACACCATATGGCCACTAGGGGTCAGTGTTGCATCGCGCTGAGACCCAGTGGTGGTAAGAGTACTGAAAACGAACTCAAGTAGAAGTACTCTTGCATTACTGTAATTGTACCCAACTATAAAACAAGCTGCTGTTGTAAAAACAATACTAAAACTGCTGAGGGGTGTAAGTATTACAATTTATTTGATGAAAATAAACCAAAATTCAGATAAAAACATAGCGCAGTACACACTTTTCTTATCTGCTGCACTTGCCTGTTCTCGATTAACCCAACCAACTTTATACTTAACTTTCGCACTTATCTTAATAGAAATCCTTGAAAAGTACATACAATTATCTTCAAATGATTACACTTAACTCTTTGATACATACAGACTGCCTGGCCTTGGTTCAGGAAGCTCAAGTTCACCCCCGTCCAATTCCTCTTTGTTTAACCTCTGTGTTCCAACTGAAGGAGTTTATTTTGTGCAGCAGTATACTCTTGAACTCAGTGATGGATGACTTCATGAATTAACCTCAGCTAGCTGAGGATCCAATTAGTACGCTGTAGAAGGTGGGGGTTATCAAAGTCTTTTGCCCTTGGTAGCAATACCCGTGCACACACACATACTTTGGCATTCATGCTAATGTTGTAATTCACGCAGGATTTACATATCCCCTTAGTTATATACTTCCTTTACACTCTGGTCCCGGAGACTCCGAAAAATTTCCACATGAGTAGATTGGCATCATCTGTCACGTCCTGGGATCAAAACAAATGTGTCGGGTTTGTTGTCTCAGAGGAACATTGTCAGTGCGAATGCTGCCAAAATATTAAGAAGTCAAGTTGAACATTTTCTGTCCTTTCTTTGGAGGGGTTTGTGTAGGAGACCATTCTGGGGACACCTGAATTTCCCATGAATAAAGTCCCCCCCCCCTTTCCTCTTTTTGATTGGTTTTGTGTTCAATCAGCCACCTGGGTTGTGAAACTACATTGCACTGGCGCTGTGCCGCTGAAAACTTGCCCAGACCGCTGACCTATAAGGATTGGCCACAGTCAGCATATCAAAAGTGAATTAGAAAGGTTGAAGCCACCGTTATGCTAACTGGCTATTCTCCCAGTCATGTTTTACTGACACAGAGCAGCATTCTGGGATTTTTTTCCTCCAATCAATTGAAATCTAGCGAATTTGCAAAAAGCAACCTGCTTGCCATCGTGCGATTGTGAAATAATTTTGACCTCTCTACCATACAATTGGGTTCCACTTTGTCTAAACCACATCAATAAGAAACGTCACATGCTAATGTGACGGTATCATGCAACATCAATCAACCATGAGCTCTATATCAGGGCTCGACACGTCTTTCTACTGATGCGTTTCATGTGTTATGTAAAGCACTTTGACAAATTGCTGTTGTGTATGAAATGTGCTAATCAAATACATGGGTTAAGGAGGGAGACACAGAAACTTGTGGCAGAGAGAATCAGGCGGGGTCTTTATCCGATAAACAAGATGGCTCGCTGGCCACACCTGAATATAAAGCAATGTGGGAATAATTAGAGTTTGGGTCCTTGGGACACGTCTCCTGCACCAAGCACCTCCTCACTGAAAGAAAGCCAACCACATATAAAAGCTTGCCCCCACCATATGGCACCGATTGGCCTGATCCCGTGCAGGTGCATCACCGTGGGAAGGAGCCAGCGCTGGGTTATACATTTTGTAAAAGTATTGAGGCTTGAAAATGAAATTCAATATACAGGGCAAAGATTTGTACGAAAAACTGTAAATATACACAACAAAATTCCTCAATTCAACTGTTCCCTCAGCACTGCTATAAATTACATGATGAGTTTAAACATTATATTATATACCCAGCTCAGCCCATCTGATTGGCTGAATCATCCTTTATAAACACTGGAAGATTTGGAGCACATGTATGCTGACTGTGCACTCTGCAGTGGTTTCTGTAATCATCCGTCCCTTTGACGAAAAAACCTGGAATTGCCTTCATCCCGGACAGCACATTACACCGGCACCGTGGAATTTTTATCCAATAGAGGCTGTCTGAACAATCATTTGATTTTCGTCCTGTCTTTATTTAACGTATTGAGTAAAACAAAATGGGGAATTTGATTTCTGTGTTACACTGACTTTCGGGTGATTCTCATTCCCGTGATCGCAATTGATTTACTATGGAGGAAAGGTCCTGCGTGGTGAACATGCTCGCGTAACCCTCAATCCCTGATGTGGGTTTCAGAACGAAAGTGTCTCAGTGAAGGATCTGCAGGCTGCCTTGTCTCAGAGGGACGCCCAAATCATCTGTCTGAAGGAGCAGCTTCAGACCTCCACCACCCGGGGCCCCACTGCCAGAAAAGCCACTGCCGTGTGTGGCACACAGGTGGGATTCTTCATGTTGTAATGGGATTATATTGGAGATTTAACATGAGCTCCATTTTTTTCAGCCTAACTAAGCAGGGCTGACACTAGGCCTTTTATTTATTTATTTATTTATTTATTTATTTTATTGTTGGGTTGATTATTTTTGCATTCATTCGGCTCATAAATGTTAATCTTTTAAACCATAAAATTACTTTAAAATATTATGGTCGAAGAGTGATGGCAAACCCTCTTCAGAAGTTATCTAAACATAGTTTCAAATTTTGAAACTTACTTTGGCACTTTGTTCATCAATGTTTTCAGAGCACATGCAAGAAATATTTACAATGACACTAAATGCTCGATGCTGTGCTTTACTATGCTTATTACTGTATGCGCTGCAATACTATAGTATTGTAGTCCCAGTGTCCAATAGGGACATTGAGTAAATAGATGTGTAAATAGATTATGCTCACCCAGAAAACATTTCCAAGAGAAGTAGACAAACTTCAGATTTCTTAATCTTATTATAGCAATTTTGATTATGAAGATTCTAATAAAATAATCACCCTCATTAAAATTGGTGGAATTTAAATAATAATTGCTTAATTGTTTCCCATAGCAGAGCATTGACTTTGTGTTGTCATGAGACGGTACATGCTTTTCACCTAGTAATTAACCTTAAACCTTGGCTCGTGGCACAGACTCTGCCTGATGAGAGCCCTGTATTGGCCAATGGGAAACCCCTTGCTAGGCCTGGGAACATGAAGTCTGCATGCAAGATGGAGGCCAGATGCTCCATCAGCAGTCAGGTGAGTTCACTCTTCAATATCCAGAAGAGCTGGCGAGACTCTACATTAGTCTGCACGGTTTCAACAGAAAGCGCAGCAAAACTTTGCACTTTACTTACATGAGAAAGAGAAGTTTTTGATACATTGCAATATTCACTGCAAAATCACAAAAAAAGGATCATAGTGCATGTCCAATCAGTATCTAGGTATTGCAGGGTGCCCGGAGTTCCTTAAAATGTCTGGCAATTAAGTTTTAGTAATATTAAGCCTTTAAAGTCATTCAATTGTAAAAATAAAGGGGTTTCATTTACAACGTAAGCATTTTGTTGCGTTATTCTCTTTTTTATTTAATTTACTAACTAAATTGTAGATTCGGGTTATTCCAGTTCTTAATCACTTACCTTGCTATCTGACTTGAAGGAAACTGTTACAATAACAGTTCATAGAATCCTGTAGTTATAATTTACCTCATACTTCACTCTGCCCCGTACCAATTATATAGTATTTACTTTTATATGCATCTGCTATACTAAGTTGAATAACAGAGAGATGATTTGTTCAAAATCAGTCTTTATTTCATTACAGTTTGTCTTAAAAGGTTCTTAAAGCATTCAATTTAACTCTCTGATACCTACAGACACCTTGTGATTGTGAGTGAAGAGCTGTCTGACAATCCCTTCTCACGTGCAATTAAGTTAATTTCAGGTGTAGAATAGATTCATATGGCACAAATGTACAAACATCGACGCCGTTATCGTCCTGTTACATGGAGCTCTCTCTCACCTGGAGAAGCCTGGGAGCACCGTGAGGATCATGTTCTTTGATTTCTCAATCCTTACTGACGTGAGGTGGAGGAAACCCCATGTGAGCACGGGGAGAACATGCAAACTCCACACAGAAAGGCTCCTATTTGGGAGATAACCCGCCAGAGCATGGTGCCAACAGCGCCCCAGGCGGGAATCGAACCCAGGACCTTCTTGCTGTGAGGCAGCAGTGCAATGCACGAGTGCGCACACTGCAAAAGTTCTCTGATGACTCTGCAATCGTCGTCCTCATCACTGATGAGGACGACAGGGAGTACAGAGAACTCACCCTGGATTTTATAGACTGATGCCAGCAGAACCGCCTCCAGCACTGATCAATCTCCTGGTCGTGGATTTGCACAGATGCAGACATCCCCCCCCCCCACACTCCGGTAAACATCCAGGTAATGGATATTGAGATAGTGGACTCTAACAAGTACCTGGGTGTTCACCTGAACAATGAACTGGACTGGACTCATCACACACATGCACTATACAAGAAGGGTCAGAGCAGACTCAGAATCTGCTCAGAAGACTTACGTCCTTTGGAGTGCAGGGGGCTCTCCTGAGGACCTTCTTCGACACTGTGGTGGCATCAGCCATCTTTTATGGAGTGGTCTGCTGGGGCAACAGCATCACGACAACTGACAGGAAGGGACTTGATAAATTGATCAAGAAGGCCAGCTCTGTCCTGGGGGGCCCCATGCACCCGGTGCAGGTGGTGGGAGAAAGGAGGATGATGGCTAAACTGTCATTCATGATGGAGGATGAATCCCACCCCATGCATGAGACTCTGACGGCACTGGAGAGAGCTCCTTCAGCAATAGGCTGCTTCACCCAAAGTGTGTGAAGGAGGGCTATTGCAGGTCCTTCCTTCCTGCGGCTGTCAGACTGTATAACCAACAGTGCACCCAGTAGACCACACATACACAACTGTGAAAAATCCCAAGTGCAATTTTTTATCAAAAATAAAAAAGTGCAATCCCTGATGTGCAATTTGTCTAAATATGTTAAATACTCTGATTCCTATTTATGTTGTTTCTTAGGTTTATATTTTTAGATATTTTATATTGTTTATAGTGCTTACCTTGATTCTTACTTACTTTTGGTTACAACAACTCTTTATTTATGCTCTCAATTTTCTGCTGTCACTTTTTGCTGCTGTAACTGTGCAAATTTTCCCATTGTGGGACTAATAAAGATTTATCTTATCGTAGCTTAAAGCGCTCTCCTAACATCAGTGCTGTGTGTGGCTTTTCTCCCAGGGCTCCGCCAGCTATCCGTCCGTCCTGGAATCTTCGGAGATCTCAACAGGGAACGGCGGCAGGGCAAGCCGCTTCCCGAAGCCAGAGCTGGAGATCTCCTTCAGCCCGCTGCAACCTAACCGCATGGCACTGCGGCGGCAGGGCGAGGAGAACACTGTCACCGTCAAAATCACCCGCTCCGCACGCAAGAGGAAGAGCACAGAGATGGACAAGGTGAGAAGTGTTTGGTTTGGCTTTCTTGAACTCCCTTTTCCACCTCCTTAGCATCTTAGCTTTTTTGCTCCTGGAACTTTCAAAAAAAATGGAAGTATCAAACAAAAATATATCCATTGGGGGGAAAAAATACCCTTTATATAGATTGTTGCATCTCCTCTCCACCACCCAGATCTGTGCTGTGCAGGACTCAGCCCAGTAAACTTGGATTTAGTGGAGTTTTTCCACTGCATTTTTGTGTTCAGTTATGTACACTGCCAGCGGTCTATTGCTTTATTTTAACATAGTCAACAATGTTATCTAGCGACCGGCTAAATAATGACAGAAACAGCCTGGAAACTGGAATGGAAATGAGTGAAGAACCTATTAGTGGCTCTTGGCATCCCCTAGTTTTGCTCTCTGGAGAGCCACATGAACTGTGTGGTAAAGGGATGAATAATGTGTCCTGCTTTCCTCATAAAAATATGTGGGTGGAGTTTCCCCCTCAAACTTACTGCCTGTAGTTAAGTTACTTGCACTGCTGAAAATACTGAACCAAACCAAGACACCTTCAACTAGGCTTTTAAATGCAATCTGTGCAATAATAAGCCACACAGTTTCCTAATGAGGTCAAGCAGTCTGGGGTTTTTACCACATGTGAACACAAAATGTAGGAACAAACTAACACAAAGTGAACCGCATCTGCTGCATTAACTGGAACATGGATTGAGTTCACCGTAATTTATAATTCATTCCTATAATTGAGATTTAAGTTCTGGAGTTTCTTTGGTAACTTGTCATCTCATTCCCAAAACTTTACAGTTGTCAATGCGACACCTCGAAGCAGTAGACATCCTTCACAATCCATTAAGATGAAGCTTTTCAGAAATAACAACCTGGCCATGGCTCAGCTGATAGCAGCTGGCTGTGTGAATTTGTGTGTTCATAACAGGGACCTCACCAGCCCTCTTAAGCCGATTTACTGTGACTTTTCAAGATGAACACAGGCAGCTTTCTTTTATGTGACACCACTTCATAGGCTGTAGCAGTATGGGAAGGTAGTTTAGGGTGTTGGGTTTGAGGTGTAGCAGTGCTGGGTTTCAGATGGAACTGTGAAGGGTTTAGGGTATAGCTGTAGCAGTGGAGGTTTTAGAGCTTTTTTTTTTTCATACTCCATGATGCATTGGGATATATAAAAAAAAAAAAGTTAAGCAAGACAAACTATTTACCCACAAAACTTTTTCAGTTGAAATTGAGAATATTTTTTAATATTCCGCGATGCTTTGGAATACATTCGAAATGACTAGCATGACGTGCAGTACGTTAAACGGCAGTATGATAAAACTGGTCAAATAGGTTGATGCCCTTTACAACTATTGTGGTTTAAAGGTGTCCCCTTTGGCCTCCGATGTTGAGTACCTCTTCAATAAAGGTGCAGTGTGTAGAATTTAGTGGCTGCTAGCGGTGAGGTTGTAGATCACAACCAACTGAATGCCTCTCCCCATGGCGTTGCAACACGGCGGCCTTTATGTAAGAGACGATGTCTCGGTGAAAACCGTGAAAGGCCCCCTCTAGAGCCAGTGTTTGGTTTGTCTGTTCTGGACTATTGTAGAAACCAAGCATTGCAACATGACGGTGTCTGTGAAGTGTACCCTCGCCCATGTAGCTAAAAATGGCTCATTCCAAGGTGACAAAAACACGATTCTCTTTTCCATACATTGGGATTATACACCAATTTCAGACATACTTCTGAATATTATATTCCATTTCTGCCAAGACTGTTCAGTTTATTCTACACACTACACCTTTAAGGTGTACCTTTACATTGTAGTGGAGCATTTTTAAGGTGTTTTTTTAGGATGTTGTGCCTCCAGAATGTGACTAAGAACCAGAAAAGTAGCTTCAATGCTGATTGCTGTCTTTTTCTGTGAATGCGAGGAAGTACACAAATTTCTCCGCTACGTGGAGACCCTGAGGGCACACGACACATGCAAAACCAATACACGCAATGGCAGTGAGTTCATGCTGGTCACAGACATCACTGAGCAAATAATATTTGCTCAGTGATGTCTGTGTCCAACTTCCCCATTCAGCAGGGTGTCAAGTGGCCATGTGGCAAGTAGCCATGTGCCTCTGTCAGTCCTCCAAGCCATTTGCATTCTGGGAGCTGGCTAAATGAAGCCAAGTGTAGGGAAAACTTTGAGGGTGATTATCTCAGAAACACAGTTTGTCGCACCCTCGCCATTAACAACAATCATTTGCTTGATTTGCACAAGTGACACCTCGTTTTGAAGCTCTGGTTCCATTTCAAATTACCTGGAAAAAAGTGAAACGGCACCAAAAGTACCTAAAATCTGCTGTGGCTCACATATTTGTTTGTATTTGCCTGTATAAAAGGGCTTTCATCTTTAAGGTGGAGATACACTTAAAAAGACACAAGAACAAATGATGTTAGAACCACCGGAGAACATGTCCCAGAACACCGTCAGCAGGCTACTCAATAAGAACTCTGTGGTGAAAGAAGCACTGCAGAGTTTTGCTCCTCAAAATAAATGCATCTAAAATAAACTGGCATTGTTTTTTTTGTTCGGAGACAGGGGACGCAGAGTGGATCAGAGATCGCACTCTCTCCATTACGCAATCCACTGTCCCGATCCAAGGCAGAACGCCCCTTGTTCTAAACAGTAGATGTATAATAAAAACACAGCAAAACCAGCACCGGAACCACACAGGATGCGCGATGCACTTGGAGTGCAGCGCAGCGCTGGAGATGAAAAACACACACACACTGACTCAGATTTAGCCTTGTTTACCGTTTTTATTTGATTACCAATTTATATTTGAGTAGAGATGGTATATATAAAAACATGCTCCAAATGTTACAGCTCAAGAAAAAACAAGCTTGCTGACACGGGAACAGGAGGAGGTTGAATGACCCGGAAAGGGAGGTTGAAGTCCGTCCCCTGCCATGACGCCAACGGCATTTGGACTTATCGCGACAAGGGAAGCTCTAAGCACAAGAGAAAGACGAAGTTCGCCTCTCTGGCTTGTGTAGAGAACACCGCTAGAACCCAGATCACTGCGTCAATTTGTTCTTATCTTGTTTTGAACACGTCTTTTTGGTCTGAAAGTTCTACTTCTTAAGTGTATAGATGTGGACAAATGTGTTAGTGCCCTTAAAGCTCATTGAAACAATGCTTCATTCCTCCTGAAAAGTGATGAAATTAAAAGCAATTTTCTCACATATATCTGCATGCCTTTGGTATGTCAGAGTAAAGCAAAGAAACTGAAAAAAGATAAATTATTGCTAAAGAGATCAGTTACTACTCTAAAATGGCCTGGACAAATTTGTTGGTACCCTTCAACGAAAAAAGAATAACCCACAACCTTCACTGAAATAACTGGAAACTCACAAAAGTAATCGGCATCCATCATTGTTTATTCCATATTTAATAGAAATCAGACTTTGCTTTTGATTTTTGATTCAACAGAAGATTTTACATAATAAAACAAATTAAAATGGCATAGACAAAACTGATGGGACCTTTAACCTAATATTTTGTTGCACAATCTTTTAGAGTCAATCACTGCAATCGAGCGATTTCTGTAGCTCTCAATGAGACTTCTGTACCTGTCAACCAGTAGTTTGGCCCACTCTTCCTGAGCAAACTGCTCCAGCTGTCTCAGGTTTGAAGGGCGCCTTCTCCAGACTCCATGTTTTAGCTCTTTCCATAGATGTTTGATAGGATTCAGATCAAGGCTCATCGAAGGCCACTCCAGAATAGTCCAATGTTTTGTTCTTATCCATTCTTGGGCGCTTTTAGCTGTGTGTTTTGGGTCATTATCCTGTTTGAGGACCATGACCTGCGACTGAGACAGAGCTTTCTGACACTGGGCAGTACATTTCGCTCCAGAATTCCTTGATAGTCTTGAGATTTCATTGTGCCTGCACAGATTCAAGGCACCCGTGCCAGACACAGCAAAGCAGCCCCAAAACATAACTTAGCCTCCTCCATGTTTCACACTAGGTTTGGTGTTCTTTCTTTGAAAGCTTAATTTTTTTCGTCTCTGTAGATAGAGCTGATGTAACTTGCCAAAAAGCTCCAGGTTTGACTCAGCTGTCCAAAGGACAAGCTCCCAGAAGCATTGTGGCTTGTCAATATGCATTTTATCAAATTCCAGGCTGGCTTTTTTGTGTTTTTTCTTTCAAAAGTGGAGTCTTCCTGGGTCTTCTTCCATGGAGCCCACTGTCATTCAAAAAGCGACGGATGGTCTGATCTGACACTTATGTACCGTAACCTTGGATTTCAACTTGTACCTCTTTGGAAGTTGTCCTTGCCTCTTTTTCTACTTCTTCTTCACACTATTCTTCTGTTCAATCTGAGGTCGATTTTCCATTTGCGGCCGCGTCCAGGCAGGTTGGCTACAGTCCCACGGACCTTAAACTTCTTAATTATATTTGCAACTGTAGTCACAGGAACATCAAGCTGCTTGGAGATGGTCTTATGGCCTTTACCTTTAACATGCTTGATCGGATCTCCTCAGACAACTTTCTCCTTTGCTTTCTCTGGTCCATGCTCAGTGTGGTGCACACGATGATACCAAACATCAGAGTGACTACTTTTCTCCATTTAATTAGGTTGAATGACTCAATATAAGATTGAAGACGTGTGTGATACCAATTAAAGAAAACAGTTAGTTTGAAATATCACTACAATCCAATTATTTGTAATCTGTTCTATGGGGTACCAACAAATCTGTCCAGACCATTTTAGAATATAACTGATCTCTTTAGCAATAATTTATCTTTTCACAGTTTCTTTGCTTTACTCTATAACATACCAAAGGCATGCAGGTACACATGAGAAAATTGCTTTTTCATCACTTTTCAGGGGGAATGAAGCATTGTTTCAATGAGGTGTAAGGGTACCAACAAATGTGTCCACGTCTGTACCTCGTCTTTTTGTTTCTGTTGCACCAAGCAGCTTTTTTCTTCTTTTCTGTCATCAAAATTGTGTTGAAGTATATTTGACAAATATAATGACCAAGGGAATTCACAATAACCTCAGTCTCACATGAAATCCCTGAACTGGGGGGAAAAAAAGGAAATATATCTGTTGTTCCTCTAGGAGAGAGGGACAAGGGAGTCTACTCTACCTCTACTTTACCTCTTGCCAGTTCGGAGCTGATGAAACGAAAACATGGACAGAAAATTTCTCTCTGGTTTTGAGGAAACAAGCTAGGATAATTTATTTTGAAGTTTGACAAATTCATATCTATCGTCAATGTCTTCATACTGTATATAAGACATGATCTGATTGTCTAATTTCTCAATATAAACTAATTATAAATATATACATAAAAGATATGCAAAATATAAATATATGCATAATAAAATATTAACATTTGTCCATTATTCAAAGTTTATCAGTTTGTTTTCAGTAGGTAGTTGATCTCCATGTTGCAGCACTTCCCACTTCAGCAGAGATTAACTTTTTTAAATTATCCTGTTCCTTGTTCCTGTTCCCCGTTGACCTTAATTTGTCATACTTTAAGACGGATCGTCCTAGCTTGTGTTTCCCCAAAGCCAGAGATAAATTTGCCAAGAGAAAAATGTTGTCATTTTTTTTCTTGTAATGTTTTCCTCTGAAGGTGATAACAGGCATGAAATGTAAATTTGCACAGCAGTGATTAAAACACGGAATCAAGACTTGGTCTAATGCAGTACATAGCTCTGAAATGAATAATTTACACAAATTAAGAAACGTCTCCCAGATTTCTGAAGAGAAATCAATCTGGAGTCTTATTCTCAGGCTGCTCTCATCCATCACCGGATTGGTTTTTTTTCTCACATTTGTCATCTTGGCAATAGGATTTGCCAAACCAAATCTTCCTCCATTCATCTTTTTTCTGTACACAAGAACATTTTCAGCTGTGAACTGAAATACAAGACTGTTCTCCAATCAATTACATCAATCCTAGTCATAATATTCAAGATTCAAGAGGTTGTTTGTCACATACATAGACATACGGCCATACATATATGCAGTGAAATGTCATGACACCCGGTGATTACCCACAAAAAGCTCTAAAAATACTAAAAGGTGCGTAATTGACGCTTTTTTACAAATGTGATGAAATTGACATCACTGATAGCTCATCGTCAACTACTAATTGAGATCAGCACATCAGTCATTCAGGAAGCAGATGTAGATCAATAATTTTAGTTGCCATCTATGTCAAAATAAACAAAAAAAACCCCACCAACCAATCCAATCCCCGCCAACTACCCTTCGTTGAGTGGGGACTGTGAAATCACGGCCATTTTCGGGACACGCCCTCTCCCACTTCTCATTTTTCATAAATGTGCAGTCGGTGAAGTGAAATTGTTATCTAATGTTGTGTCAGTGGTGTTCGTATTGTGAAGATGGATGTGTACATACTCAATTACATAAGCCCCACTTGCACTGAAAGCTGTATATCTACCGGTAATGTTCCATATTGGCCTCATGTAGGAATGGGAGCCGGTGTCAATATTCCGTGAAAGTTGTTCCGTAAATCTCCCCACTCTCGAAATAGTATAATTTCCAGAAAATTGCCAGTACGGCTGCGAGTCGAAGTATGTGGGAATGGAAGCAGTAACATTTCCGTAAAGTAGAGGTGGGGCCAAATCCAAATAAAGCACAAATTGTGGGTTTTTACAAAAGTTTATTTCATACAAATATACATATAAAAATATATCTTCTTCTTAAATTCTTAAATTGTATTCCTTTTCTTCTTAAAAATGCCACTCAGACCCTGGGCGTGTCTTTTAGTGTTAGAGGTGCAGTGTGGGGACATCTGGCACAAGGCTTCATGTGGAGCCGGAGGCAACGAGTGGACAGGGAGAGGAAGAACGGGTGGAGAACGTCCCTTCTCCGGAGGCAGAGCGTGTAGGACAGGTTGAAAACGATCACACCGATTTAATTTGTTATTGTCTCCGGGGACGAGGACTCTGTCCCTTCTCAGTCAGCGGAGGAATGAGTCCACGGGGCGGAGAGACGGGGAGGGAAGCGCTGGTCTAAAAAAATGATTCTGTTCCCTAGTCTCTCGTGAGCATTACGTGATGTATCCGTAACAGTCATCTGTGTCGGAATTGACTCCATACAGAACTTTTCTGTAAAGAAGGCTATGTGTGAATGACTACCTACTGCCTTTGCTGGATAATTTTTATCCAGCAATGTTCATGATTCCATATGGGAAAGGGGCTATACACACAAGCAGAACCGTAGATAAATACATATTTGCCATACTGTATGTCAGGATACAAAGGAGAGGAACTATGCAAAAAAAATAACACAGGAAAAATGTACATATAATATAAAGAATATAAATTATATAGGTACGTTAAGTTAATTGATGCTCACTTTTAATGAAATAATTGAAGCTTGTCATACAAATAATGGCGATTAAATGTTCTTTATTTTTAATTAAATGCCATTTTCCTAGTTTAAGCATATAACAGCGTAGTAATACACAAACACCTCGTGAAGAAATGCAATTTATTTTGCATCTAAAATTGAAACTGAGGAATTCAGCCATGCGGTTGATTTGCCTCAGCTCAAACGATATAGGAAGGCAAGGAAAGCTAATTGACATTGTAATTTCAAATCTGGAATTTGGATGGAAATATTATTGATTTTGGCAAATGATTGCAGTCCGTCCATATAATTTCAATCAATTCTGTAATAACTGTGACAGCTCTAAGCAGAATAGCCTTAAGAGGTCCGTGAAGAGATGCTGGTGCCGTGCTGGATGTTCAGGTTGTGGCTTTGATTACATCACTGCTCCTAAGATGTACAGTATAGTGTGATGTTATGTGGTGACATGCTCCACCTTTTATCATACCCTTCATTCCCCTGAGTGACAAGATTACCTTCCGTCACCCGGATGCTCATTCCTTGCTGTGGCTGTGGGCTTTACACACAGCTCTGCATCAGCACAGGGATTGGCTCTTTCCATGTTGATGTACCCATTTATATTTAAACCAGTTGTCTTGCAAGTCGAAATGTATGAATCGATCGATGTTCCTGTCGGTATCACATACTGTATATAAATGTAGAGAAAGGACTATAGTAAAACTAGGGGAGGCCCTTTTCGCCGCACATATAAAAATGCAGGATGAACAGTATAACAATTGGGTAAAAGAGATAACAGAAGTAAAGTAAATTTAGTAAAAACTAAATTTAAAACAAGCTTGTCAGAGACCCAAAAAACAACCAAGGAGCATATCGAATGGCTCTCCGAGGGAATAACAAAAAATATACATAACCATAATTATATATACCAAGTAGGGATGTAACAGTATATCGTTTTAAGGTATACCACAGTATCAGGCAACCACGGTTCTCAAACTGTAAGCCTTTCCCTGTATTACTGTGCCTACAGTATAAACTTATGTTGCAAAATTGAAGATTTGAACTTTAATTCACCCTCACCTTAGCAGACGTGTTCCACCATCCTTGTTTGCAGCAGCAGAGCTGCTTCACGCCAATGTGATACGACGCAGTGCTTTACGTTACTTGCACTTGCATGGGAGTGAGTGTAAACAAACATGGCGGAACGGGGCTTGGCGAAATTGGAGGGATTTCTCCCAACTTTTGGCCCGTCTGCTCCTGCACGACAGCAACAGTAAAGTTTACATCTTTAATTTTGCAAATATGTAGGCTTTTGATATACAGTATGTCACTTATTTTGCCTCTCCTGTTCATTTGAAAGCCCCGACAAGCACCCTTCTGTGCTGCGCCGCGTCAAAGGCTCTACCATGTGTTTTTATTTTTTAATATAAACAATCTATTAATTGAATATACAGAAAACAAATTAATACAGTATAATACTGTATACTGCAGTATTTTTGAAGATACCGTACCATAATGTGAAATTTCATCCCTAATACCAAGTAACACTTACATTAACTCAAAAAGAACATTAAAAACAAAACAGAATTTGAAGGCCTTTTTCATATAACCTTCTCTATGACATCCTACTGTATATCCGCACAAGAAATACAGATGTCCGACAACACTGAGAGTGAATGTTTTGGGGATTCTTAAAGCATCACCACCCTGCGTCTTTCTTCATCCCGGAGAAATCCTCTACACTGAATTGAAGAATACTTCTACCAGGGCACATTATCAGTGATGTAACCCGGGGTCATCGGGTGTTTCGGGTCTCTCAACATCATACACCCTCGCCCAGGCGACTTAACCGAGGTGATCAAGTCTCTCAGCTTGTGTCCAGGTTGCACTGTTCACCCACGGATCACTTCTCTTGATCCACAGCCACGTACAGGCCCTCTCGGCTGTCTCGGTGGCCGACAAACCATTTTAGGAGCAGCGCTCGGGGTAAACGCCCTTTACGAGCACGATAAAGCAACATGACAGAGCAGCCCTGCAAAAAAACACTTAATTTAAATGTTTTAATTAAAACGCTGGCGTCTTTGTTTGAAAAGCACTTGAAGGAGAGCTGCCGTGGAGACACGGCAACCTCTTAAGTAAGTGAGTCTCTGTGTTTTGGGACCCAAAAGTGTCTTGATTCGCCCGTGCCTCTGAAAGTCAAGAGCTTGAATAAATCAGGAGCACGGACTGAGTGTAAAACCATGTAACACTCGACGGAGCTTTGCGGTTGAACCGGAGTCGGGCCATCTCACAGCGGCATTGTACTTTTATGCAAGTGAGCCACTGAAATCTCTTGATACGCAGTTTCGTTGTCTCAGTAACTGATATGAATACATGATGACTTCTCATCACGTGTTCTGAAATATTAGAGTGATTTATATTATCCTTTACCAGGGTGTCTGCAGGTCCTTCAAAATACGTAAAAAAATGTCTTAAGTACATTTTTGCAAATTTTAGCCCTTTAAAGTTGTCAAATAGTAAATTTGAAATGATGAGATCTAATTTTCAACTGACACATTTTGTATGATTTTATTTATCCATAAATATTTTGTAACAAAAAAATTAAAGCAAAAAAAGAGCGTCTCTTAACGTGTTTTTTTAAAAAGCAGAAAGTGGTTTTCACTGAGACATTTGCAGCTCAGAGCAGTAGGAGTATTTACAAGTGTCGCAGTGTGGCAGGAACCACAAGTAATTGCACTAATGACCGTCTCTGCTGAGGAGAGAGGAGGTGTGTATGTGAGAATCTGGGTCTGAATCTGTACACATCAGTTCCACGGGTCCTGCTCTCGGTTAACACTGTAAAAACACCATTTTTCTTTTTTTTTTTACTTTTTATGTTCATGCAGAGAACAAAAAAAAACAAAGGGAGTGAGGGAGAGGTACAGACAGAACAATATGACAGCTGTCCATGTCGCGTCCTCCCTCACTCGCCATCTCTCTCCCTTTCTCCGTCACTGTCTCCCTTTCTCATCGCAACCTCTCTCGCTTCCTGTCCTTATCTCTCTCTCCTCATCAACCTCTCTTTACCACCCCATCTCCGGGGGGGGAAAAACATCCACCCACTGTATCATTGAGAACCAGAAAAATGTTTTCAGCAGCTATTATTATAAACAATCTCTATGCACTGACAAATTGATATTACCAGCTTATTACACATACTTATTGTGCCACAGGAGGCTGTGCAACTCTCTGCGTTAATTGACAGGAGCTGTTATTAACTCACACATACAGCACACAGAAGTGGCAGCATATACTTAAGAAGGCATTGTTCCTTCTTTTTTCTATTTGTTTGTCTTTCTCTCATTGTTCTGTTTTGACTTGGCCCGATCATTTTACAATATTATGATTCATCATCCTTTTAGCTGCGTCGTATTGGGACATCAGCGAGGCTTCGTAACATCCTGATGTCTTTCGGTCCAAATGTGCGATCAAGAATGGTCAGAATGCGGGACCTGAATTGTCTTGCAACAAAAGGTCCATTTGATTATAGTACAAAGGGTCATGGTTCGTTCTTACATAATGCGTTGTTACACACCCTAAAAGATGTGCATGTCAGGCTCACACTCCCGCCCGTGCGCAAAGTTCTGCCTCTAGAGCTGGAGTTCGTACTCTGGTGCAGATCTCTGGCTGGCAGGGGCGTTGCAGGCTCAGCAAACCTTCCCTGTATAAATAGATGTTAGATGAAAAATATGAAAATGACTTCAAAAGGTCCTTGTGGGCAGCCTAGTCATATAGATCAGGAAACACACACCTCACTGCTGCACAAGGCCTTAAAACACTCAAATCCACATTTTGGCTGCAGTTTACCCACGTGAAGTCCTTGCACAACACTTAGCTCTGACATTAATGTGTTTTTACTCTACACACATTTCTTCAGCTCAGCACTTGACGGCTTATTTGCGTCCTCCCTTACACACACACACACACACTTTCAGAAATGGAGTAGACACCCAAGTATACAAACACACACTCACGTACACACACAATACATATATAGACATACAGTAGATTTCTATATAGGTGTACATATCCTTTCTTCTCCACAATGTACTCCAGTCAACCACACTCAATTCACACACACACACACACACACACACACACACACACACACACACACACACACACACACACACACACACACACACACACACACACGGTATAATTAGGCCCGTTGGTTTTGAACATTAAACATGAATGCAGTGGGGAGCTGCAGCAGTTCTTATACGAGTGCAACCTGCCAAAGTGGCTTTGCATCCCGCAGTGACTAAAGCCGCTGATGTTTCACATCAGGAGCTCCAAGTATTCACTTTTAATGTTTCTTTTGGACTGTATATAAAATATTAAATTACTTGTTATGAATAATGTTCCGAATGTACTGCAAGCAAGTCTGGCAGCTCATCTCATCTGAAGGCAATTGTTCTAACTACACTAACAGTTTTTGGCAATGAGAACAGTTGACATCTTCAGCTAATAACACCACTGTTTTTCAGTGTTTTAACAACCAGTGTACTACACATTATAAAAACAACACAGCTAGCCCTGCTGAAGTCCAGTAAGTAAATACCTGATGGCAGGCTTTAAAATGACACCATATACAGTCAAACAAATGCAAACTGAAATCTGAAACATCACACCCTGATGACTCAGTCGAGAAACATTGAAGCCTTTTTTCATTCAGCTCAATTTGAAGCTTTGAAACCATGTTGTTCATTGTTAGTAAAAAAGTGTAGGCCCGCATGAGTTCAGACCGTGGGCGTGTCATGGCTGTGTAGGCGCGAGGTCTAAACGGGCTCTGACAGCACCAGCGTTTTATTTTGAGTCTTTGCTTTGGTGATATTTCAATAATGAAGCTTGTGTGATAGGACTGCGCCCACTACATAGCTCCGCTGGCTTGACTTTTTCCTCTTCCTAGTCTGACAAAGGGAGGCTGCAGCACACCAGTTACAGGAAGAACGTCCCTCTAAAATCATCTGAGTTGTCACTCGTAATCCATGATGCAATTCATCTCATTAAATCAAAGGTTATGTTTTGGGTTTTTTTTGCATCAAAACCTTTCAATCATAGTTCTGAACTCAGATCAAACAGCATAATTACAGGAGTTGGAATTGTGCCTCCAATGGGGAAAGAACTTAAGCCTTTTAACAACTACAATAACTCCTTTAAGAAAACATGAAACAGAGAGTAGTGAAATGTCCCCGGTCAGTTGATGATCTCTCATATAGTGTTTTAACTGCAATAAAATATTTAAAATCACATTGCAGTACCTTAAGAAATAGCTGCAATAAAACTCAACCATCTATAAACTTCAGCATGGCGCGATACTTTGCTCTTGTTACATACTTAAGATGTTTGAAGACGGTTTAGATAATCTGCACTCTGGAACATATAAATAATATTTATGTTCCAGAGTGCAGCTCATCTAAACCGTCAGACATATTATGTCTGAGTGCTCAGATGGCTTCACCTGTTTATTGTGTGATGAGGACTAAATCACAAACCCAATTAGACCGCATTGAAGTTCGCTAAAAAGGTAAGGAGCAATTCTAACCCTGTTAATTCGGCTGCAATCTGTTAAAATAAGCTCTGTATGCAGATCAATGTTATGTACTGTGTTGTTTTGGAAACACTGAATCTATCATTTGAATATTCAACTGTACATCTTGACAGGTTGTATTAACAGTGTACTGGAAGTCCATGTTGGATTTAGTCATTTAACTGGATAAAGTAGCTCATTTCTAACCAATTTATTTTCTTTTCAAAGACCAAAAGTTTCAGGTGGACTAAAAGGAAAGCGTCACGTGAGGTATTTACTATATAATTTTATCTGATTCACATTTCAGTCGTCTGACATTTTCATCACAGCCATTATTAAACTCATCATCAAAGTAGCCTCACATCATTTACTTAGTTCTCATGGCCATCACGTATTCCTCTGGCTTCATCATTTTTTTGGTACCCATCAGGCTGGCAGTGCCTTGTAGTGCATCCAGATTTACATTCATAGTCATGTTTACTTCCATTTTGCCACCTCCTCCTAACAGAAACATGCTTCTGAGAGTTTGGACCAGCTTGACCAATGCTGATGTAGGAACTAAGTAATGCATTGTGATGCTTTTTTTTAAACACCAGGGGGTGTTTGCTCTGCACCCTGAGGCCATCTGCTTAACACCTGCTTGGTGTAGTGATTTGCCCCAAAACTCTTCATTGGTCTTTGTGGTCTTAACTTACATAATAATATCCTCGTGAATATCAGTCTCACACGGAAAAAAACGCCTGTCAAAGTGGCTGTAAAAGGATTTCATAGAATGCGCCTCCGTGTGAGTATCGTGTCCCGCTGGGCAGCTTGGGTACTAAATGAGCTTGAGAATTCCCCGTTATCCATCTGCATCCATCATGTTGAACAAGGTCATCACACCAGCAGTGTGACTCTGCAGCGCACGTAGCCTGCCGTCTGTGGAGTTTCTCACTCACTGACCTGGCAGCAGATTATATCAGCTATCACACACTCTCTCCGTCGTCTTCCTGAGTGGGGAAGGCTTGGATGTGTGATAAGCGTGTGTGTGTGTGTGTGTGTGTGTGCGCGCGTGCGTACACACACACACACACATAGGAAATCATGGGTTTTATTCTCCAATCGTTCTAACCTCTCTCTTACCTGTAGTCCTGCTCATCTCTCCTTATCACTCTCACCATCTTGTGCTCTGCCTTTGTCTGTTTACCTCCTTTTATTCACTCTGCCTATCTTTTTCCATCAGCCGCTCCTGCCGCTGGTAGACGGTATACGCCACAATGCCTGTCTCCCTCTTGCAAGGCTATCTACTCACCAGATAGCTCCTCAATGATTGATTGACCTACTTTTATTTTGGAGGACATTTCGATGTTGTCACGGTCCTGAAATCTTTCTGCGCCCCGTTCCAGACGGAGAAGCCTTTGTGACCAGAGATCTCGGGAAACCAATTTAAAAAGCCTGTTGATGACAGTTTTCAACACCAGAAAGTCCAGAGAAGAAACAAAGCTAACATCTGCTGATAGCTCCATCCCAGTGATGACACATTGTCAAAAGAAAGCATTGGCCATTAAAACACAGTGCAAGGTTTGCTTCGTCACATGACAAGGGGTAGGAATCTCTAAGCCCCGCATTTGATTCTATTCAATTTCAATTCATGGTGCCACAATGCAATTATCAGACACTCTCAATGCATCTTGATTTTTGATTTATATACATTATAAAAGTGCTGATCTATAAGGGCCGGATTAAAAAAAAGAAAGAAACCAAAAAAAACATACTAAACCTAAATGAAATAACACCAGTCATGAATTAATTTGTTTTGTGTTACCAATTACATTCATCTATTAGGATGAACATCAACATACATATATTGGCATTTTATACATAATGGGAATAGCTACCATCATTGCAGTATACCATCTGACGTGCATTCCAAAAATATTTTACAGAACAAATTCCATCTAATACTGAAACTGGAAAAAGTAGTTCAATTCAGTTGTGACTATTGTGGTATTTAATTTAAGCTGAGAATGGTTTCATAGCTTCCAAACAAATGATCAATATCACCAGTTTCAAACTGATTTAGAAATTTGTTTTTTATTATTATCATATTTTCTTTTTTATTTTTATTTTTATTTTTTTTTTTAATCCGGCCCCATAATGTAGTAGCCCTGTGTAGCCCTCAGTGTGCTGGCATTTTCTGATTTATAGCGACACTTCAAAATTCTCAACCAATCACACGCCACATCACACAATTTCCTTTATTATCGATCTCTATCTTCTTTTATCAGTTTCTCTCTTATCTCTCTCCCCCCATGACTTCTCTCGTTTTCGCCGCAGTCTGCTCTTTGTGCTTATCCCTAATTTTAATCTACTCATCCTCGCTTCTATTTCTCTTTAACTTCTCTTTATTTACCTTTTTACTTTTGTTTTTATCTCCACACTGGTGGGTTCTCTGTTTCAACACACACATACCCACCACATCATCTCTCATACTTATTTTCTTTACACACTTTACCCCCCCCACTTCTTTCTCTCTGCCTCACCCTCTCTAGCTCTCCGCCCTCAGACTATTTTTGTAGATGTTCAGTGAGTCACCGATGACTCCTCTGGTTTTGACCTTCCTCTGACATTTTGTTTAGTTGTACAGTGGAGCGCGGTGTGTCTCACATTCCTCCCACTCCCCGGCTCGGCTAATACGCACATTTGCCAACTCCTAACGGTCCCAAAACACACTGTGATTGGCCGGCAACAACAGGATGTTGTCCTGTGGCCATCAACCAGGGCACACGTGTTGACAGCAAATTATGCCACATTTACAACTTAATGTGTTTATATGCTTACTTGCTTATGCTTACAACACACAACACGGCGGACTACAACATCCCGGAACATATGGCAGTGGAAAACATATAATGCTGATCCTTCCATCCACTGTAATTCTATGAAATAAATGAAGTGATTCCTCCTGTTGAAAGATCTCGTCACGTGTGCCCCCCTGTCACCGATCAGTTGTGTACTGTGCAAACCACAAGACTGCAAGATTCCTGATCACTGGAAAAAAAGTTGTGTCGTGTGAACAGCACAGCGATCTGACGACTTTGAAAGTGGCGTAGTGTGCCCATGGCATAAGGCGGCGTTTGTGGCAAATATAACTTAATGACCGATGGAAAAACAACAGCTTAATAACCTCATATTATGGTGATGAGACAGACTGCTACATGCAGAATGCCTTCACCTGAAACCTCCTTACAGCCAAATATTTGGATTCATTTATTCTCTTCCCATGTGCCGAGGAATTTTAGAATTCAATTCAGAACGGGTAAAGTCGAGGGAATTAAAAAAAATACTTGTTGTGGTCTTGGAATATCATCCAATTCTGATTGTGTGCACTTGTGATCATTTTCCCTGCTTAGTTTTGTTCAGCGTTTTGCTGCCTGTGTGGGTTGTCAATAAGACACAGACAAATGAAGGATAACTATTCAGTGGAAAGTGTACATGTACAAAGAAAATGTTAACTGATCAGCTATACATGGCGTTTAAGCATTTAGGAGTATCTTGCGAAAAGCCGTAAAATTTAACCTTCCATGTACAGTTGGAATGCTGCCATAGCAGTTTGACACTAAAATAAACATGAAGCCAGCGCCTGCATGGTGCAGCTCATCACGCTGCTTTTAGGATGGCTGATCCTTGAGCAGTCTTTTCCATCTCGTTATACTCTTTCTGTCCATATCCTGCTGTCTCGCTCACTCTCTCTACAGTAGAAACCTGTGTTTAAAATAAATAATGTGAAAGGTTGGAAGGAATATTTTTACAAATGCCCCGGGGTGTCTCAACTGAAGGACATTTGGAAAGGGGAACTTGTTAATTAGTTCTTGCCCCCGTCCCGGTGTCTTCCAGGGACAGAACGATGGTTTCCCTTGTTGTCTTAAAGGGTCATTGCGGACGTTGTCGACCTGGAGCGCATTATCCTGTTTCCAAGGGTGGGGATCGTTTCTGAACAAAATCTAATCAGATGCTTCAGTGCAGCGCAGGGACGATCTCAGCGGCCAGGAATCGATTAATTGGAGCACACTGAGACAGGGCATTTAGACACAACACCAAAACGATCTCTTCATCATGCAAAACATTGACTTTTGTCACACTCAAAGTTCTGTTTGCGTTCTCAGTCTGCATCAGTTGCTTCTTGTTAACAAGCAGGAGGGAGAGAGGGAGCGAGAGAGAGAATCTGGGTGAGTTGGCTGGTGGGTTGTTTAGTTTTGGTGTAGTGTCCTCACTGAAGAGACAGGGGTGGAATTTTCCATTAAATGAATGGCTGATCCGCAAGATTTGAGGAGGAGGAAATCACAGAGCAGATGCAGCAATTGGCTGTTGGCAGGTGGTGAACAGCATTCCTTTCTAATGGTTATAATCAATCAGGATGGTAGATAGACTGGGCCCCGCAGCCCGACTGAAAGAGAGGAGTTTAAAACTGTTTCTGTATCTTCCATGTCTTCACTTCATCCAACTCCTCGCCTCGACATCCAGCCACCACCACTAGGGCTTGGCCATATTAGACGTCTTCACACCAAAGTGTTCTGGGGGACTCCCTGAGGGGAACTAGGAACTGGGGAGGGCCCCCAAGAACTAAATACTTTCAAGGGCTTTTTTTCTGGTTGTATTCGCACTGCACTGTAACCTTCAGTGACGTCAGCCAATGGGGTTTCAGCGTGAGTTCCGTGTTGTATTTAATCGATAACTTTCACTATATATCAGGTCCACAAGGTGTAATTTAAAAGTTTGTTCCGCCTTTCGTAAGGTACAGGCTTTTTTTGTTTCATTCAATTAATGTGGGTGTGGGTGTGTGTGTCTGTGTGTGTGCGTGTGCGTGTGTGTGTGTGTGTCCTTTAGGATGAGGTGGAAGCAGAAAACAGAAGAAACACCAGGACTAAAATAACCCCAAGGTTGAAACAACATAAGAAGGTGACATGAATACAGACACACACACATTCTTATAATTTTTCATTACCACATTTTTATTGATTTTATATATTTTATAAAATCAGAAAAGATACATACACATCACAATCATGTCATATACTGTATGCTGTATTTGCATGTTATCCATTAGATTAATAAATTATATTGCAAAATACCAATAGCGAACCAAACAGCTATTGACTATTCTCATATAAGCACATAACACACACACACACACACACACACACACACACACACACACACAGGGCAGAACATTTTTTTTTTTTTTTTTAGATTTTGTTGCCTCAAACTAACCATTAGAATAATAATTAGCACTCTCAACTTAGAAACTTGTGGCCACAAATTGAAAATGAATCTCTTCTTTGACACTTTGATATTCCGGTTGAATATCTTCTAGTTTTCCCTGGGCTGCATACTTCCTATAGACATATTTCCTGTGTGCCTACTCCCTGTATGCCTACTTCTTGAATTGTTTTGTGTCCCCATGACACCCAGAGCGGCGTGCGCAGCAGAAAGGAAGGGGCTCTCCAAAAGATCGGAGACTTCCTGCAGAGCTCCCCCACGCTGCTTGGCACCAAAGGTAAGTTCCCACGAGGCACCGGGGAGCACCGTTCGAGACCTTCGTATTGTGATGCACGTTTTCCACAATGTCTGAATAAATGATGATACGCACATGAGAGATGTGACCCAAATCTTCTCTCAATATGAGATGTGAAATATTTGACAAAGTTCTATCAGAAAGACCGGTTTGGTCTGGTGTTGCACTTTGCATTAACATTTATTTCAATGTGATGAGACTCTCTAACATAGGAGAGAGGGGGGGGGGGGGGACGTAAGAGTGAGACAGGGAGTTTGAGAGAGACATGGAGGTAGAGAGCGAGAGAGGCGTGGCGGTGGAGAGAGAGAGAGACAGGAAGGTAGACAGAAGACAGGGGGTTAGAGAGAGGGGGGCGTAGAGATAGCCAGGTAGGTAGAGAGATAGGGAAGTGCTGCAGGGAACATTTGCTTTGTTTTGAACTTGAAGGACCATTTTCTTCGGTATCAGATGAGATGAATATAAAGCAGCTTTCTCTGCCCGACGTGTCACATTCTGATTGTTATTGTTTGGTCAAATTGTGTCTGAGTGGAGGAGGTGGGGAAGGGATGAGATTGGAGTGGGTGGACCGAGGGAGACGCCATTGAATCCAAGGAGAGAGGGGGATATTAGGCAGCTAGGGTGTGTCTGTCACATATAGGGCCCTGACAGAGCGAACATGAACTCATCTTTAAATATTTTAATATCGTTTCAGATGGAAAAAAATCTGCAAACCTTATTTTAAGCTACATTTAAAATCATACAAATTAAAATGTGCATCAAAAGTCTCACTAACTAAATAAATCATAACTATGCGGCAGTCTTCATAATTATGTGGCATATCTAAGAGTATTTTGTATATTTACCAAAATTAAAATGTGCATCGTGGTCAAGGGACCCAAATTCAAGAAATACACCTTCCAGGATCAACCTAACCCAAGAGTTATTGAGTGATACTCCTTGTGTCTTTATGATGAGTAATATTAAAAACACAAAAACAAGATCTTAGTTTTAAATGCAGCTACTTTTTGAGCTGTACTTTAAACTATAACTAACTAACTACAAAGAAGCAAAACCTGGATAATCCCTTTTATTCAGCCCCAATGATGGAGCTGAGTGCAAATTTTTCTCACTCTTGAGAAAGAAACCGACCTGACCTGTGGTTCTGTAAGCCCTCCCTCTCCTCTCACTCAACATCCACTGATACGCAGCAGCGCACTGAGCGGTACTTTATTATCCACCGAGGTGTAACGCTGCATTGTGAGGTAAAATGGGAAGTGGGAGAGGTATAATAAAGCACATAAATGTGACCGTAATGTTAACATATCAAACGTGAGATGCACTGATCGATCGACCGGTGACCAGAATTGGTCGGATTTCACCGGTCGATCAGTGTCAGATATATTTTCAGATTCTGTGCCGGTCAAATATACACACCATATACTGTTCTCATGTAACTGTACTCCTAAAAATGCTCCAATACCCAAACCCAATACCAATGTAATTGCAACTTAGTTGCATAGTTGAGCCTCAAAAAAGAGAGAAAAAAAACTTCAAGGTCAACAAAGAAGATTCGATAAATTATTTATTTATACCCTGACGATATTCTATCATTGTGCAGACTGTATCTTTCGCTGTCACAGCAGAGCTCCGATCGTGATGAAAAGTTTGACTCTTTTTTTTGAGACTCGGTTTTTGACGAGTCACTTGGTTGGCACTTGATTCACTTGGTTTAACGCACGGTGAGGGAAGGAGGACTTCCAGTGAACAGAGAGTGAGAAGAGTCAGCCATTTATTTAATTTGTTTATTTTTTTGTTATGATTGCAATTTATTTGCAAAGTACCATATAAATATAATGTAAATGTATACTACTCTAAATGTACACCTACTCAAACTCAGTGAGAGCAACAGGTTGAATTATACTGAAAGTTGGTGACAGTCCCATGTTCAATTTAATTGGAACTCAGTGACAGTTTCATGTTCTGTTATTGTTCCATGGTGAAAAGTGAACAATAATGAACAGTGTCAAAATCAGCAATATCACTACTGTGGTAACCGAAAATTGGAGTGTAGTCCGTAGGTGCAGCTGTCCAATCATGTGATCATGATCAGATCACATGATGTATTTGTCATCGACGTACTGCAGATTGCAAATTGGAATCTGCAATGTCAGACTTAAAAATCAGGAATCTGAATTGGCCAAGAACATTTCAATCGGTGCATCTCTAGTTGTTAAACATGTTGAGTAACTTTACAAGCTGATGCATTTCAAGAGGTAAATCCTCATCATATAAACGACTATATATAGTTAGCCGTAGTATCTCGCATACGATGTGATGATCCTCGTTACGAGACGGCTGCGGTGTAAATAACTGATGGAGCCATTTAGCTGCAGGAACTCAAACCCCACAGAGACTCCCTGTTACACCGTTGTGGTACTTAAAATATTTCCCAGGGTTGACAGGTCTGTGAATAGTTTCTTTCTCTATTTTTCTTTCCCCTTTCCCCCTCTCCCTCCGCTCTGAAGGTCTCATTGACATTCCCTCCGGAACAGCGTTATTGAGGATTAAAGCAGCAGTATCATTGTGCTATGAGACGCTCGGACACAGTGGAGTTATTACCCCGGAGGCTCCAATAAGCTGCTCCTAATAAGATGTCCGCCGGTGCACGTTGCAGCGCTCGCGCCGCTTCACTTCTCAGTCCCGCGGCCATGGCACATTTTCAAGGTCACCGGAGACTCTGAAGCGCACGCGGGTTTTGGACACCGAAAGAGTCAATGTTTTGTTTCACGGCTTTCCAGAGAGACAAACTTTGCCTTTTGGAAAGCTGATGTTCCCGTCAAGGTCGACCACCTCGTTAAGATAAGTCCGACCTCAATAGACGTCAGTTCCAAAATAGCGAAACTTTTAAGGTCAGTAGGACGCAGATCCCCTAAAGTTGCAAATATGGCAAACTTTACAAGTTCTCATGTGGAGACTGGAGACACATGTACACAACTTGGCATCCCTGGTTGGGACTTTGAAAGTGGTCAGATGGCTGTTCACACTACACAACTTTCTGTCCTGTGACCAGGAATCCTACAGTCTTGTGGTTTTCACACTACATGACTGAGCAGCGACAGGGCGTCAACACAAAACAAGATCTTTCTGAAGAATTGACACGATACCATGCGCGGGGCAGGATTATTTATTGTTTATTATATTCTCGATCACTGTAAAAAAATAAAATAAAATAAAAGAATTCTAATAAAAATATATTAAAAAGCTAGAGAATAAAAGTAAAATAGATATGTTGTGTGTTTCTGGCTGCTGCTCCGGTGCACTCCCGGCTCTCCTTCTCGACTCCTCCCCTCCCCCCTCATCCCGTCTCTGCTCTCATTGGCTGTAGCTCATTGCGTGACTCCCGAGTCGAGCCCGACACGACCAGATATTAAAGCTGCTTGATATCTTGCCGGCGTCGGTGAGCGCTCGGATCAAGTCGTGAGCAGTTCACGCCGCGCGCTCGCGTCGTTCTCGGGTGCGCGCCGTGATGTGCCGCCGATCCGGGGCTTTGTGGAAAATCTGGCCAGAATCGCGCAGTCTGAACCCGGCGTAAAAACCAGTTTTTTGGGGTTTTTTTTCTCATTCATTTATTTGCTCCTGGTCCCCAAAATGTTCACGCGATGATAAATGTTGTATCTGGAGTGGCTAAACTGTTTGGATAACCAGCGTCCGTTAGATCCGGGCAGCGGGGTCAGGCGACCAGAACGGTGACGGCTCGCTGCCGAGGTGGAGCACAGTGGTCCTTTATTGCGCCACTTTTGACAGGATGAATGGATGGAGGTGTGTGGAGGGGTTGCTTCATGGGATGATGGCACAGGTTACCGCAGATGCAGCTGTTCATTTTACTACACAGAGGATGTCAAGTTTATTAGTTTAGTGTCCCCACAGTGGTCCAATAAAGTATCAGTTCAAAATCCCCCCTCTCTCTCGCTCGCTCTCTCTCCCTTACTTTAGCCAAGTTAGTTTCTCTGTCCCTCTTTTGTTTTCCTCTGTGATTATTTTATTTATATTTTTCTTCCGAAGGTGGTGCCCTTGTTGTTTTCATCCTGTTTAGATCAGAATTTTTTTTTTTTTAATTAGTCAAAGTTCATTCCACTTTAGAACCATTTCATTTAAATCTCTTTTTGAGCAAGTAATGTCTCTCTTTCTATCAAAGAAGGTAATCCCTCTCTCTCTCCCTCCCTCTATCTCTCGCTCTCTCTCTCGTTCTCTCTTGTTCCCTCTCTCTCCAGCTAAGAAGGTGATGGGCCTGATGAGCGGTCAAAGTGAAGACCGAGCGGCAGGGAATTCCTCCTCCTCCTCCTCTCTGCGTGTGAAGAAGAGCAAGAAGAAGCTCTACAGACCGGAGATTTCCTCACCGATGGAGTTGCCGTCACACAATGTCCGTCTCAGACACGCACTCTTCAAAAACAGCACGTAGACAACCGCAGCCCGTTCACAACGCTTCACAGAGCACATGCACATGCACCAGCACTGATTCAGGAATCAGAAATGAGTCCGATATGAGGCTACAACAGAGCGTCGGTGTCATAGAGCGTCCTCAAAAGTTGGAAAAACTCCAAAGTTTTAAGGAAAACAAACCTGACGCACGGATATCATGTCGGATGTTCGCCTCCTTTGATGACTCAGACTTTGAAGCTCTGTTTACTCATGAATTTCACCCTCATTAATGTAATTACAACACTCTGTCATGCAATAATATAACGCACCAATTTAATAGCAAAATATTTTGCGATGGTGCTATGCTGATTTGGTTTGGGACGTACTAAAAACCCTCCGTTTTGATATAGTATGCTAGTATGCAATTTTGGACGCAGCAGCAGCTTTGCTCAATGGAGTTTCTGGGACTCTCTTTCAGATCATCACCAGCGAGGTGGAGGAGAAGGACAGCGACCACCTCATCATCAAGAGACAACTGCGATCCAGGACGGCCAAGTGAGGGACGAAGCTGATGCTATTTTTAAATTTTTAAGTTCAGAGAGATGTTCTATGTTCCTAGAGAGAGAATAGCAGTTTGACACTTCACCGCTGTTGGACTGATGTGTGTTGCTTGTACTTTGTATTTCCACCTTAACCGCTGCTCCCCTTGCCTCCAGTTCACCCGTATAAAAAAATGTCTGCTGTTGTTGCAGCTGAAGATACTGTAAATCTATATTTGACGTCTTACTGTGGAATGTTGTTATCCAAATCAATTGCACTTTTGTAATGTTTTTTAACTGTTTTCAGATTTTCTTTGAATGTGTGTGAGATTTATTAATCCGCTCATACTTAAATAAATTGTAATTCTTAGTCCTTTTTAAAGGTGTACACATAATGTTAGTGACATGTTCTTTTAGATTAGTGTTAAATTCTGTGTGAAGCCAGCACCGTCAACAATGCTGGTTTCAGATACTATGTTATATTATATATTATAATATATATTATATAATATCTATATATATATAATATGTATTATATCGATTATATTATAATATCATGTTATACGAAATTTTATGATTGATCTCAACATGGTTCTGAAGTTCAGCCTAAACCCTGTGATGCTACATCACTGGACAGCGCATGGACTAAATAAAACCAGTGGATTCTCTCAAGTTCAGAGGTCGTTCTCCCACCATGCTGGATTATGTTCAGGATGACAATTCGGAATAATTCTGACGACCTCTTCGACCTTGACACTTATTCACGTGCCACTTTACAGTTAGTTGAAGTTAATCTCCCTCTTTGGGGAACAAAAGGGCTGCCACGCGAGATGATTGGTCCGCTGTGGCTTTCATGTTTAAAGCCGCTGCTGTGACACTGTAGAGTCCACAGTCATTTGTTTGGGCTAAAACGTCAAATCAGAACTTTGAGGCTACAGCTCCGAAGTTCGGGCTTTGGCTTGTCTCGTACGTCACTCACTTGCCTTTTTCGTCTGAGGTGATTCTCACTGCCAGGTTGCTTGAGAGTCCTCATCTGGAATATTCCCCCTGCCCGGTCGCCACGTGTGAATAGAACAATGCCCTGCTTCACATGAACATAAAGTACATAAAGTTTATTTTCTGGTACACTTTAAGCTCGCCTTCATGTTTCGTCTTGAATAGGTAATGGCCCACTTTGGAGGCCACACCTCCAAAACGCCACTAAACACTACTTATAGGAAAGCTGGCGTTTTTTGTTTTTTCTTCTCATTTGATTTGATTTTTTTATAACTCAATTTGAACAATTTTCTTAACCAATCGTTGGCAGCCGAGTCGTCTCCCATTGATCGCTCAAAAAATTGTAACCAAACCAATTTTTTTTTTTTTTTTTTAACCAAAAAAAAGATTCTTGGGTTAAAAATACTGGAGTTTTACCTGATGCCAGCTCTCCCTGTATGCTGTGACTGCTGTACATTATATTTATATTACAAATTGCTAATTGTGCAGTGTCTATTTTGCTTCCGTATTGTATTGTGCCCTCTTAATCTCTTCACCCTGTATCGCCGATTCTATTTGTATTGTTGACAGTTTGTGAGTTCAACTAGAAATATTTCCCCAGAGCGGCCTGGCTGTTTGTACTGTTGTAGATTAATCAAATAAAGACAGAGCTGACTCCCTGATCTGTCATCTAATGTGTCTCATATTGTGTATATTGGGGGGGCTGACTGAGTGTCTCTGAGTTACGCATGGAGGAAAATAAATATATTAAAATACATCTACGATAAAAGTGCTTTAGGGTCACACGAAAATATTAGTACCCCTGTGAATATGCTCGGAATTCTGATCCTGACCTGGGCGAGCAGCGTATTCAACGCGGGGAGGGAAAATAAATAATAGATAAATAGATCGACCCGGGGAGGGGGTACCTCCACCCGCACCGCGGCCGCCTGCAACCGTTAAGCAGCAGACGGTACAGCGCAGGGAGGGAAACAAATTAATATAGATAAGTTCATGCGCCGTTCACGCGCTTGTTTTAGATTACTCTGATTGGGCTCGGCCCAATAAAAATAAGCACATGCTAAACAGGGCAGCTTGACACTGGTCCACGGCCCGGTGGTTGGGAACCCCTGTGTTAAAGTATTCAGAAACTGTTCAAAACAAACTTGGTAGATCGTTCTCGGGTGTTTTGTGATGTACTGAATAAGTAAAGAGTTTACGAGTGATTCTGAATACCTCAGTCAACACACGCTACTTCACTACACATTACAGTACATTGCTTTAAAACAGGGTTCTCAAACACCACACTCTAGTGAATTGACGAATAAGATAAAGATAAGATAAAAATACTTCCCCAAAGGGGAATTCCAGTGTTGCAGCAGCAATAACATGCAGTACATGACAAAATGCACATCATTTACAAAAACAAAATGAGGTAGGTTTTTTGAATTAATTACTATATATATATATATATATATATATATATGCACACACACTCACTACTCACAAAAAGTGAGGGATATTTGGCTTTCGGCTGAAATTTATGGAAAATGTAAAAAGTTCACACTACAGTGATATTATATCATGAAAGTAGGGCATTTAAGTAGAAGCATGCAATGGTGATTTCCTCATCTCAAGCAATTTATTGAAACAAAAGCCAACAACAGTGGTGGGTTCACCACAACAAAAAATGTCAATGTCTCAATAACTTGTCATGTGCCCTTGAGCATCAATTACAGCTTGACAACAACTTCTTATGCTGTTCACAAGTCGACTTATTGTCTGCTGAGGCCTGGCCCCCCCACTCTTCTTGAAGGGCAGTCCTCAGGTCATTGAGGTTCTGGGGTATAGATTTTCTATGGGATTCAGGTCTGGAGAAAGTGCAGGGCACTCCATTTGAGGTACCCCAGTCTCCAGCAGCCGTTCCCTAATGATGCGACCTCGATGAGCTGGAGCATTGTCGTCCACGAAGATGAAATTAGGCCTGTGTTGTTCATGCAGGGGCACAATGACTGGATTAATGATGTTATTCAGGTAGTTTGGGCAAAGTGTAGGGGAGTTCTGTATTGACTAGACACACCTGCCCACACTAACACCACCACCACCTCCAAAGACTCGTCTGGTGACAACAGTGGCTCATGCAAAGCGCTCTCCTTGACGTCTCCAACATCGTTGGCGGCCATCATTTCTGCTCAACGTGAATCGACTTTCATCAGAGAACAGCACTGAGACCACTGGTCCCTCGTCCAGCATAAATTCTCCCTGGCCCATGCAAGACCATGATGCTTGTGCCTGGTGGTGTGGTCAGGTACCCGTGCAGGTCGTCTAGCACGCAGACCACGCTGATGTCAACGGTTTTGAATGGTCTGACGTGACACTTGGGTGCCTCTCACCTCCCTTAAATGTGCCTGGAGTTGAGTGGCATTCATCATCTGGTTCCGCAGGGCACTGTTCACAATGAAGCGGTCATCAGTGTGGGATGTGGCCAAAGGACGTCCACTTCTATGCCTTTCTGTGACTCTTCCAGTCTCTGTATCTCTGTTGCAACCTGCTGATGACACTCTGTGACACTCTAAGTTCAGTGGCCACTTCCCTCTGAGAACATCCTGTTTGAAGCCTCACAATGGCGAGGTACTGTTGATCAGTTGTTAGGTGTCGTCTTGGTCTCATGATGCCAACATGTGAACAGCATGATGAAGAGGACTGTTTAAATACCAATTCAAATTGAACAAGTTAAATGTATTGGTCGATTCATGGATCAAACATCTGTTGTGAATTTTGCCCTTCAGCTCCTTGTAAGAGAACAGCAAGTTGTGCAAAAAGTACTGAAACATTGAACAGTTGGACATGTGCATTCAAAAGTTTAGAGAAGGTCAAATTAAGTTTACCTGTAAAGGTGCATTTTAGGTTCATCCTGAAATTTCACCCGAAAGCCGAATATCCCTAACTTTTTGTGAGTAGTGTGTGTGTATATATATATATATATATATATATATATATATATATATATACTGTGTGTGTATATGTATATATATATATATATATATATATATATATATATATACTGTGTGTATATGTATATATATATATATATATATATATATACTGTATATATGCACACATACATACACATACACATATAAAAGAACTACTGTACTATATTAAAACAAAAACAATAAAATAGAATTTACCTTAGTGCAAGGTACAGCTTAAAAGTGGAAATTAAATGTGAAGTAAATGTAAAATGTGCCTTGTGCAATGTCATTCAGAGGAGGAGTTTTCTCTCCTGGCGCAGGGGGGAGTCATTGTAGGTGGCTATTACGGTGGGCTGGAATGACCTCCTGTAATGGTCCTTATTGCAGCGGAGCTGAAGGAGACACTGTTTTCTGACCAGTCGGTGCTCAGCGTTGTATATTATGCTGAGCAGCATGTGCAACATCCTTGTCTCCACAACCAGCTCTAGGGGCTCCAGAGCAGCCCCCAGCAGAGAGCCTGCCTTCTTTATCAGTTTGTTCAGTTTCTTGGAGTCGCTGGCTCTGATGCTGCTGCCCCAACAGATGACTGCAGCGAAAATTGCACTTACCACAACGGACTGGTAGAAGATATCCAACATCTTTCTGCACACGCTGAAGGACCTGAGCTTCCTCAAGAAGTAGAGTCTGCTCTGTCCCTTCCTGTAGACCGCCTCAGTGTTTCATTTCCAGTCCAGTCTGTTGTCCAGGTGAACGCCCAGGTACCTGTAACCCTCCACTACGTCCACCTCCTCTCCCAGGATGGAAATGCTGTTCGGCTTAGTCCTGGTCCTCCTGAAATCCACAACCATCTCCTTCGTCTTGGTCGCATTTAAGAGCATGTGGTTGTTTCCTCACCATGCCACAAAGCGGTCCACCAGTCCCCTGTACTCAGTCTCCTGTCCACCAGCGATATACCCCCCACGACTGCAGAGTCATCCGAAAAGTTCTGCCGATGATAGGACTCCGAGTTGTATTGGAAGTCTTAGGAACACAGGCTAAAGAGGAAAGGTAAGAGTTGCTCCTGCGTTGCCTACCACCCGCTCAGACACGCATTCCCTCAGCCGCAGCTGCAGCAGTGCAGGCTGGATCGTGTTGAAAGCGCTGGAGAAATCAAAAAACACGTTCCTCACAGTGCTGCCTGCTTTGTTCAGGTGAGAGTTGCCTCGCTGAAGCAGGCGGATGATGGCGTCTTCGACTCCAACCTTAGGGTGGTAGGCAAACTGCACTGGGTCCAGAGAGGTGCTCACCTGAGGTGTGAGACGGGCCAATATCAGTTTCTCCAGGACTCCCATGATGTGTGATGTTACGGCAACCGGTCGGTAGTCATTGAGGGCAGATGGAGAAGACTTCTTAGGCTGCTTACCATCCGGTATCCGCCCCATATATTAAAGTTGTAGTTGTTTGTTATATTCTATTTTCTTCTGTTTTGGATTCTGAAAAGATCAAGTAAAAATGCGTGGATAAATTGAGCATTTAGAATTTTAACTTGCAAGAAAGATCTTTCAGTATACTATATAAACATGTACCGGGCTGCATTAAATTGTCTTGTGGGCCATATGTGGCCCCTGGGTCTGTGGTTTGAGACCCCTGTTTCCAAGGGTTAATAAGATTTCTGCTGATTATTGTTGGTACGTTCTCTAATCAGGACTTTGGATCCGCCCTGTACGAACTTCAAGCAAAGTTTTCTTCACTTGATGTTTTCATGTCCTGCACTCGCCTCATGATCACAAACCCCGCTCCGCTGCACCTGCTATTGTCTGATATCGGGGTGTGTATGGAAAATGACACGCCTATAACTCCTCACGCTCAATTGTACGACGTACAGGATAAAAGCGCAGATGGCGTGAAAATATTGAAGGGGTAAAAAAAGTGAAGCAATTTGCGCTCCGCCTGTGGCGTTCTGTTTTTTCCTGAGTGACAGAGATTGCGGTAGTTGCAGGCTGCTCAAAGCCACTCTCCTCTGAAGCTGGAGTCTGTTTTTCTGCCTGTTGTTAATTCTGCTTATGCAAGCTTTTATTGTCCCGGTGTGGCTGAGGCGGCGGCCACTTCTTTAATTGGATTTGCTTCAGCATCTGTCTTTTTTTTTTTCACTGAGTTATTTTGCCCTCCTCCATTGCCCGCTTCCTTTATGTGTGGGCTGTAATTTCAGATCAGACTCAGGTCAAAGGTAATGCAGCCATTTTCCGCTAAACTAATTACTCTCATTAAGTTTGTTTTCTGCTGTCCGTCTTTTGTCACCTGGATGTTTCACTCTGCAGCAGCACACCTCTTTTATCTTACCCGTATGGAAGTGCCACTATATAGTATTATTCCTATTAGATGTGCTGTGGAAATTTTGAAGAATTTGGGATGTAACTGTAAACCTATGAATATGAAAAAAATGGCTCCATACTGATCATATTGAATGTATGATATATTTTAAACAAATTTTACTTTATTATTATTATTGGAAATATATTAAATCAAACATCAATATATCAGTCCTACAAATCTCCCACGACCCCGTGTGCATATCAGGTGACCCCACATGGGATCACAACCCTTAGGTTTGGATTGTCTGCCCTTTTGTAACACCATAGTAATACTGTGTCTTCTAATGGTATTTCCACAGTCAATCCTTGAATAGTAAATGGTGATACTGGTGCCTTTGTGGACATTTATGGGAATATTTGTTTCACCTATTTTCAGCACAGTACAGCAGCATGTTGGCTTTTCTTTTTTTATGTTTACAGTTACATCCAAACGTATGGTGGCCCTGAGAGCTCAACGCACTGCAACCTGAGAAAACACATGCAAATAGACAAAACACAAACGCATTAACAGAAAACACAACCACATTAGCAGAAAACACAAACGCATTAACAGAAAACACAAACGCATTAACAGAAAACACAACCGCAGAAAACACAAACGCATTAACAGAAAAAACAAACAAATTAACAGAAAAAACGAACACAAGACCACATTACCAAAGGAGCCACACCCGACACACTGATTTATTTGCAATAAAATGTATTAAACTAAATTATTTAGTGTCTGTAATTATATATAAGAATTTATAAAAGTATATAAGTTTATACAAATTTATACCTGGAGGCGCAACTATCACCAGATCAGTCGCGTCACATCCGCTTCCTCCATTCAATTACTAGATAGAAAAAAAAAAACCCTTTATGTCATTCCACAGTTTTTATTTGAGCCATTTAAGTGCGATGTTCCAGAGAAAACGCCTTCTACCGGCTCCGTGATAGTGCGGTGAAGTTCGCCGACGAATCTTTTGGCAGAAGTTTGCGTAAAAGTAGCTGCATCCCAAACCTGTGTCCTGCTCGGCCGCCCCCTCGCTCGCTGCTCCCATGGAGGAGAGGCGCCTTGGAACGGCTGATCTTCTTTGGCATCTTTACACGTTCTTGCCCGCAGCAAAATCACATTTGTTATCTTCAGCCAGCACGTTCTTAGTAAATGCATCATCGGGTCCCTCTCGGTAAAAATAGCAGCATAGTAACAACAACATAATAGCAACACCTCCGTGCAAGGTGTTGGCGCCGCATCCAGACTGAGCGTTGCCACCCGAACGTTCTTATTTTCTGGCCATGAGTCACCAAGAGAAAACCTTGCTTCCTCATTTCCCATTTCACTCCTTCTCTTTTCTCCTGCACGTAAAAGGGCGTCCGGCTGCATATTGGTCATTTTTGGGGAGTTTTTACCTCCGTCCCTGACCAACTGACAAGTCGGAGTCCTAACATGGCCTAACACGACCTGCGAGGGAGATAAGCAGATCGAGAGACAGACGGGGAGGCGGAGAGAGACGAGGGAGGTACAGAGAGAGAGAGACAGGCATGGTGAGAGACAGAGACGGGGAGGTTGCTGAGAGAGAGATGTGGGGATAGAGAGAGGGAGACAAGGAAGGTGGAGAGAATGAGGTGCGGCATGGTTTTGATTTTTTCCGTTTCTTCCCAACTTTGGCCGATTCAATTCATAAACAGTGTTTAAAGTTGTGCAAAACATAACATTTCTGATTTAAATTGAATTTCTGCCTAAAGGAACACTGTCACCTTTTTTACTTTAAAATTACACCTTTCCAAAAAAACGCGGGAAAAGTTTGTTGCGCTTTACAGCACGACGTCACTTCCTTGATGTTTGCTCCGGCAATTACAGTTGTTGTTTTTTTTGCCTGGTAAAATGTATAAAAATAAGAAAAAGATCAATTATAAACTTGTCCGGTAATAATGCTCATACATAACGTAGCCGCTCCGCCTCCCCTCGGCGTGGATGGGACCGGCCGGTGGTGCCTAAATCCCTAATTCCAAAAGTTACATACTGCTGTTCTAACGACAGAAGTGGGAGAGTCCGGGTTCAAACCGGTTGCCATATTGTCACTCCAACCAGGCACTAGTAGTCAGCTGGTTTCCCACTGGGCTGATGCCGATCAGCAGATCCACATCGTCCGCTCCAAAGAACCGTAGCGAAGTTTCACTTTCTGAACCGGGATTTTCCACCTCGGCTAAACAATATACACTGTCGATGTTATTTGTTACTTTTTTTTCCTCCCCCCATTGGTAACTTTTTAAATATTCCAACTTTTCCTGTCATTTTTTTAATTGGAATTTTTTTTTTTTTGTTGAATACGTTGTCATCTCTCTCTGTCTTTTCATTTCTCCCACTCTTTCCCAGTTTTTTTTTTGTCGTTCTCTGTCTCTCTCTCTCTCTCGCTCCCTGTCTCTCTCACTCTCAGCTTTGGGAACAGATCTAATCCTCTCATTAGCAGAAAGCCTCATCATCCCCATTCGGCGGCAGCGCGACGGCGATAAGTAAATAGATAAGAAGAGGTTAAATGAGGAAGTCGAAGACTCGCGGAACAAAGCACTCACCAGAACAGAGTGAAAGAGGGAAGTGAACATTTTGAAATGATCTTCATGCTTCACATTTCTCTCAGACGCGCTTGTAAAACAAAAAAGAAAAAGGAGAAAAAAAAAAAAAAAAAAAAAAAACGAAGCAGTGAAAGAGAAAAGTCATCTTTTCGGTGAATGATGGAGGAGCGGCCAGGATGCTGATCTTCCCACACAGCTGCGCACATTGTGCCCCATCAGTAACATGCGCCTCCAACTTATTTTTAGAGCTTTCAGCGAATTGATTCGTTGCAACATTAGTAACACGGACAAAAATCGATAACACACACAGCATACTTTATTATATGGCAGTGCAGTGTGTTGTGTGTGTGTGTGTGTGTGTGTGTCTGTGTGTCAAACTGAATTGTTGTTTATCATGGGATCTTGTTAGAGACTGGAGGACGGTTTTGTTTTCAAACACAGATGATATAAACCTCCATTAGTAAAAAAAACAAAACAAAAAAAAAAAACCCCACAGCACACCCACTCAACAGAGTGCTGCGGGTGCTGTTTTTGGAGAACCGAAGTGACATCATGGAGGAGCGTGATGGAACCCGCCGCCGAGCCCGATTTGTCCGTGGAGAATTGTCTATGTCGCAAAATCACTTTTCGCGACACAATTTCTGGCATCAGAAAGTGTGTGTTCACCCGCCAATATTCTTCGCTTCGTGAATTCAGATCTCGAAATCAGGAATCCAACGTGCAACCTTTTTCCCCCCTTCATTTCGATCGGAGATCCACATTTTCCTCGCTTGTAAATGCCTCATATTCTGATATCAAATATTTGAATTGAATTGCTGACAAGGGCGTTCAAACTAGTGAAAAGTCAATTCGTGGCAATGATTAAAACCCTAAAGAACCTAAAAACATAAATCAGGAAAACCTTTCCGGACGGGAAAGGGCGATAAAGATAAACACGGAGCGAACGAAGCAGATCCGTCGGCCCGGAAGCTCGAGAGTGTGAGACTATAGCTTTTAAGATAAATCATTTACACACCTGCCAGACCAGGTTTGTCCTTCAGCCTCCCGCGACTTCCTTCCTCTGCCGCAGACTTCATCATCATCATCATCATCATCATCATCTTCATCATCATCTTCAGACGAGAAGCGCCAATATGGACTCAAGGTCTTTTGATGAATCTACATTTTATTGCCTATATTCTCTTGAGATGTTTCCCCGAGAGAAGCAGCGAATCATATTTCATTCCAACCGCCTCAGTGTTGATGCACAGATTGGACTGAAGTCTTTCAGGGACTCGTATCGATCGCTTGACATCGCTCGGGCGCTAAGTGCGACGAGCGGATCTGACGCTTAACATCTTGCGTTCATTCCATTGCAGTTCTCAGTGGGAACGCGGCCCTTTAAAAAGCAATGTTTTACTCATTTTGACGTGAAGCTCTGTCCGTCTACCTGCTTTCACAGCGATTTAGGTAGATTTCAACTTTAAAGTGGTAATCCATGAGATAATTTGATTTTAAAAGATTCCTTATTTGACATTCATCTTATATGCATTGAGCTGGCACTTCATAAGAAACAGTCATTACATTTATTTATTTTCTGTATGTGCTCCTCTATATGCTGTTTCCATTGTTGGTGGCGGGGTCCGGCTCCTATATGCCGATATGGATGAATATTAAAAAAAAAAAAAAGAACAAAAATGATCCCAATCACCTTAAGTGACCGGCAAATCAATCGATCAGAAGAAAATGCCAAAGGTGGCAAAGAGAAATGTGTTCTGAATTCTGTAGTGGATCGCGTTACAAGTTCCAGAATTCCGAATTATTTTCCCAACACAGATGATGTTGTGGATGTCCACTTTAAATTGGGTCAAAAAAAAAATGCCGACATTTCAAGGTTGGTATCGCGGTATCAATTGCGTTTACAGATGAATCAAAATGTGAACTGCGCGGTTTGAGACGTTAAATGAGAGGCTGATTCTGCGTGAATGGTTTCAGGGATATTCTGGAGTGAGGACTTCAAACCACAGGATCACCTCATGGAGCAAAGAGAAGCGACATCTATCCAGTGGAGGCTCTGAGGAAGAGGATTTATTTTCAGGCTGGACAATAATCCTGAACCTGCATCAAAGATGGAGCGCTGCCGAACATCACCGGACGCTGTGGAAATAATGAGAAAAGCATCGTTGCCTCGTCTCAGCTATGTTTGCCTTCTCGCCCAGATATGAGAAGCGAGTCTGAGCAGGTGTTTTTAAAAAAAGGCAATACTTACAAATACACACTGTGTATTTGGAGCATGCTTGTGCAAATGGCAGGATAACAAGATATTTAGATATATTTAAAACTCTTGCATGCATTTTTCCAAATATTTTTGTTTAATTTGTATTATTAATTGAGTGCTACTGCACTCGCTGAAATGTCTTGGTTTTGATTACAGGATATCATTTTTTTATTTTTTGCTTGAATTCTTTGCTTTTACTCCTGTTTTAATATCTACACTGATCAGCCACAACATTTAAAACACTGACAGGCGAAGTGAAAAATATTGCTCATCTCGTGCCAGTGGTGCCTGTCAAGAGGTGGGATATAATAGGCAGCAAGTGAGCAGTCAGTTCTTGAAGCTGATGTGTTGGAAGCAGGAGAAATGGGCAAGCGTAAGGATCTGAGCCAATTCGACAAGGGACAAATTGTGATGGCTAGACGACTTGGTCAGAGCATCTCCAAAACAGCAGGTCTTGTGGGGTGTTGCCAGTATGCAGTGGTTAGTACCTACCAGAAGTGGTCCAAGGAAGGAAGGTGAACCCGCAACAGGGTCATGAGCTACTGCAGCACCAATTGCTGAAAAAGTTCAAGCTGGCTATGATAGAAAGGTGTCAGAACACACAGTGCATCACAGCTTGCTGTGTATGGCGCTGCGTAACTGCAGACCAGTCAGAGTGCACATGATGACCCCTGTCCACTGCCAAAAGTGCCTAAAATGTGCATTTGAGCGTCAGAACTGGACCATGGAGCAATGGAAGAAGGTGACCTGGTCTGATGAATCACGTTTTATTTGACATCATGTGGATGGTCAGGTGGGTGTGTTTACCTGGGGAAGAGATGGCACTAGGATGCACTACGGGAAGAAGGCAATGTGATAAATATATATATATATAAAAAACATAAATCCAACGGCTTGCCCATAAAGCAGGGAGCCCAGTGGTTCATTTTCTATAAGATGAGGTAACTGACACTGGACTGGCCCAATTACATCTGTTACTAGGGCCCACCCCTCCCCCTCTGTCCTCTGTTTCTGCTGTCTGGTGGCTCAGAGCTCCGTAGCTCCACAGCAAGATCAGAGTGACCTCCCCCCCAATCTCACAGACTGTCAAGCTTTCTTTTTATTTATTTTTTATTATTATTATTATACTTTTTCCTGTGCTCTCAGCATGCTTGGCATACAACATAGAGAATTTGTAGCATTACATCTAGGACAGAGTTAGTCTGCAAGTGGAGTTCAGGTTCTCAACCTGCAATGACACTCTTTATTAATTCTTTAATCATCAAGAACTGCTGCAATAACTCTGTCCTGTGGACGACCTGTAGGATGACAAGAGCACATTTTTTTGTTTATAGAAAACCACCACCAACCCCCCTCTTTGGGGGGGGGGGGGTTATTTTATTTTTATTTTCTATTTATCATGTTTGTGTCTATAAACAACTGATCACCTCTCCAAGAGGGGGAGAGTCAAATAAACATAGAAAAAAACAGCATTTACACAAAAGCATAAACATTGGATGACAACATGTATTGAAAAACAGTGAATTAGGTCCAGGAAATCTGGAACTACAACTGGTCACGTGGCCTATTCCTGTCATAGTTATGGCAGTAAATGAGGGAGGTGTGTGTGTGTGTGTGTGTGTGTGTGTGTGTGTAAGTAAGATGTCCACCGGTGAGTGTACATGACTTATCCCCATTGGTACTGGAGTAGAAGGTCAGTATTATGGTGTGGCACCTCCAAGCAGCGGAAACGGTCCCGAAGCCCCCCGAACTCAGCAGCCTTATAGACACCGTTCGGCTGCAGGAAAGCCCCGAGCACCCTGCCCGGCGGCCACAGAGGACCCCCGGGCACCGAGAGAAGCGAGAGGGCTGTGGAGCAACCCCCACCCCTGGCCCGGAGGAGCATTACCCAGTCCCAGGGAGCACGAGGAAACCCTGTACCCAGGGTCCAGATACACAGCAATAATCACCATAGCTTATTCCTCGTACATGTAAATGCATCTGGCCAAAAAAAAAACAATTCTGATTTTGATTCTAAATATCTCATTACCAAAAGCAGAGGATGGTTTGAATAATACGCAGCGCATGGTTTCATTTTGAAGACGCCGGAGCCAACCTGTCCCCTTCACCCAGCTGCAGGATCCTCGGCTCAAATTGCATTTTTAATTAAATTCATTTAAGGAGATTGGAAAAATTAGTTTAGAGATGGGAAGGGATGGCGACGGCCTCGTCTCACCGCTAAAATGGAAGATCCTTCTCCAACGAGGAATGATGGATTAAAAAGGTTAAACCGAGTCGCTTTTCCCTTGTTTTCATTCCTCTGCTGCCGTGACCCCTTCATCCCCGGCATCCCGCTCCTCTCTGGGAAGCGTTGATAAAACGCTTTAAATCAAAGTTCACAGAAACGCTGGATCATCCCATGTGAGGCAGCCAGGGCTGGAAGTGATGAATTACCACGACTCCCAGCACTGTGGTTAGATTAGTTTCTGGTTTTATTGGCCCATAAGTCTGATAGTGGGTTTTTCGGAGGGAGGGAGGTCCCGGGGCTGAGGAACGTTTTGGCTTCATTGTTTAAAGGTAAAAAGAATTATGAACGATGAATGAATGAATGAATCCCATCAGTAAGATTTAAAGAATTGTAACATATAGGATTTAAAAACAAATCTGTCAAATAAAAGACATGGCACGCGCATTTAAGTTTGAGTTAAAGTGGGAATCCATAAGATTATGTGTGTTGGGTGAATCACGCTACAAGTCCCAGAATTTTATTTCAAACTGCAGCGTTTTGTTTTTTTTCAACGTCCTGGTTTACTCTTGTCGTCGCTCTGAAGCCCCTTTCCCACATGGAATGAAAGCCATAAATATACTGGCAATGTTCTGTATTGGCGTAATGTAGGGAAAGGATCCGGCGTCGATGTTCCATAAAAGTCACCCCATCAATTTTCTCTCTCTGAACCTAATATCCTTCCTGAGAAAATGCCGGTACGGCTGTGAATGGAAGTGTGTGGGAATGCAAACGGTGACATTGCCAGGACAAGCACAAAGCACGAATAGTGGGTTTATACGAATACTTCCGACAAATTTTTCAAAAATGATTTGTTTTTCGAGAAGAAAAAGAAACATTCGGAAAAATGGCGATCCCTCGACGAGAAACTGAAAACTGAACACGTCCAGTGTCTACGGAGACAGGTTTTATGTTGTTTTATGTTTCTTAAAAATGCAACTCAGGCCCTAGACGTGTCTTTAAGAGTTGGGGGTGGGGTGCAAGGACATCGGGCACAAGCGCCTCGCTTGCCTGCCGGCTGCACCGGAGCGTGGAGCCGGAGAAGAAACGAGCGAACAGGGAGAGGGAGAACAGGTGGAGAAAGTTCCTTCTCCGGAGGCAGAGAGTGTGGGACAGGTTGAAAGTGATCACACTGGTTTAATTTTATTTTATTGGGTGAGGGTTACTGCCTCCGGGGTCGGGGGAGGGGGGGGACCAAGTCGGTCCGTGAGGGGCGAGGAGACGGGGTGGTGGAAACAGAAGCGCTGGTCTCAGAGCCGGGAAAAAAACTAGACCGGTTCAGATTGTACCTCCACTGCAAACAGATTGTCCAAAGGATCGCGTACACACTGGACATAACGTACTGACCATTACCGACCCTACCCCTAGCAGTCATCTAATGTGGGAACGGACTCCATACAGAACTTTTCCGTAGAGGACACAAATGCGAGAATGACTTTGCCGGATATTTTTTAACCAGCGATGTTAATGATTCCATGTGGGAAAGGGGCTCAAGAGGATCACTTTCTTTTCTTCAAAGCTTGGCTTCTTCTGATCGAATGATTCAGTTTATTTTTTTTGTCACTTGAGGTGGTGAGGATATTTCTTTCATCCCAGGGTGCTGTTCTTTTTACAGTAGCTACGCCGCTTCATCACATTCACCGTGGCTGCCTGTCTCTACTATTTCCGCATCCCAGAGCATCGCATTCTTGCCGGGAAAGGCGGACCCCACCACCAGCAATGGAAACATGCATAACTCAAAAACATTGACTGGCTGTTTCTTATGAAATTCCAGTCAAATTAAATATCCAATATGGGATAGGCAAACAAAATAACTCCACAGATTACCACTTTAAACCTCTCGGACTCATTTTGTATTTGGTGAATTGGCTGAAAACCGCCACGCTCCATTATTCTAGTGTACTTGACCAAAGTAGAGAGTTTGTGTTCAGGTGTTAGCGTGACCTTCTGATCTACGTCCACTCACTGCTCTGCTTTGGCCCACTTCAGTTTGTAAAACATCTCTCCAGTACTTCCCCTTCAGAGACGCTCACTTCAGCGGCTTCATGGTGCTGAGGGTGTTCTTTTTTTTCAAACACTCAGAATAACAATTTAGCCCCAAATTGGTCCACAAGAGCTCGTCAGTTGTGGGATCAGATCGAGAACCAGCAAGCTTTCCTACAAAAGTCCTTCATCTACTGTAAGCTGGGGTAGTAGCGGTAGCACCCTAATAATAATAAAACAAAAATATTTGGGAAAAAGCATGTAAGAATTTTAAACATATCTGAATATCTTGTTATCCTGCCATTTGCACATGTATGCTTCAAATACACAATGTGTATTTGTAGGTATCGCCTTTTCAAAACATCTCCTCGGACTCGCTTCTCATATGTGGATGAGAAGGCAAACGTAGCTGAGACGAGGCAGCGATGCTCTTCTCTGTCGAAAAATTGTTTTGACCAATACGTTTCAGGGGACTGAAGCTGACCCCCTCAATATATCATTGTAAACATAACTATATGTATATATAGTATATAATATAATAATATGCATTAAAAGCACTTGTGATAATTATAGACGCAAAACAATGCGTCTATAATTTATATGTTTCGAAAGATTGCATCCCCCCGTCATATACGTCACAGTGGTGAGGCCCCACACAGCCGCATCTCCTAATGCATGTACAGTATGTCTATGGAGGCAGGAGGTCTATCCACAATTAAAAGCATCATAAATCGCTGAACTCATAAAAAAAAGACAACGAGACAAAGACTAAAAATAAGTTTAAAGTAAAGTTAAGTTAAAATAATCAGCACGTTTCTGGCAGGCTTCGTAGCGTTCTGGACTTTTACACATTGAATGAAAAACATTAGAGCTCTGCTGCTTGGGGGTATATTAAATGAAATTATTGTCTTTAGTAATGAATTGCTGTTGCTTCTCTCCTACTAGTGTAAATAACCTGCATTCAGTATACATAGTAGTAATGAGGGTTTCCTCTAAATACATTTAAAACAACAGTACTTAAAGCGGCACCTTTGATTCCCCCTCAGGAATTGCTCTTGAGAAATCTTTGTGTTTATTGTCCCCCCCCCAACAGGCAAATAAAACACCTCCGATGCCTAGTTTACACTAAATGACATTCACTAGGATTTTCAAGTCCTTGACTAATTTTCCAGATCTTCACAGACTCCTAAGGAAATCTATTC